>NC_090738.1:45984258-46014258 GCF_036898095.1 Palaemon carinicauda
ACACTTACAAGTTGTACTACACCTAGAATCATCAATCCATATTTAGCTTTTAAAATAAAGTACCAATCTCTCTCTCTCTCTCTCTCTCTCTCTCTCTCTCTCTCTCTCTCTCTCTCTCTCTCTCTCTCTCTCTCTCTCATGTAAATAAGCATCCACAGCTGAGAAAGACAAAAAAGTTAAAACTTGTCTTAAATAAACAAGGATTTATATTACAATGCGTTGTGTTTCTTGAGAGATAATGAAGTAAACTGTTTAATCATATTGCATAGACATATATATATATATATATATATATATATATATACACACACATATATATATATACATATAAATATATATATATATACATATAAATATATATATATATATATATATATATATATACATATATATATATATATATATATATATATATATATATATATATATATATACATATAAATATATATATATATATATACATATAAATATAAATATATATATATATATATAATATATATATATATATATATATATATATATATATATATATATATATATATATACATATACACATTATACAAGCACATAATGTCCTACCCATCCCAACGCTTGACACAGACTAAAGGCAGCGTTCACAACACACTTCTAAGTCTTCCTTTGGTGGTTCCCCCGTGTGGTTTTGAGCTTGTTACCGTCTTCATCACGCATGACAAAAACCAAAATAGCACCTCAGCTCCGGTTCGAAAGACCGACCCTTTCCTACATCGCCCAAAAAATACGAGCCGACAGCCGAGACACATTCTAATCCCTGGCGTAGTTTAGTTCTGGCGCGAAAAAAATGCGATGGCTGATAGAATCTAATTCTGGGAGGCATGGAAACGTAAGTAAAAAATTTTATTTTTATTCATTTCATCATTTACTATGATATCCTGTTTGGTCGTTTTTACTAATTAATAGGAAATTAAATTTCAATACCATTTTAATCATTATGTATGTTGCATCCAATTTTTCATAATTCTGACCATCTCTCATATTCAGATCTTCCCAGACAACACCGTCCTATTCGTAATACTAGGCATGCAGTTAATTCTAATAGGCATGCGTTCTACAGCAATAGGCTCAATACTACACAATATTCTACAAGTTTTATTCCAACTGTGACCAAGTTGTGGAATGATCTTCCTAATTGGGTAGTTGAATCGGTATAACTTCAAAGGTTCAAACTTGCAGCAAATGTTTTTATGTAGAGGGCGACATAAGTCTCGTTTTATAGTTTACTATTGAAAGATCTGTTTTAATGAGGATACTTTTCTTAAAATATTTTATTTCAATTGTTCATTACTGAACATATAGTTTATTTATTTCCTTATTTCCTTTCTTTACTGGGATATTTTCCCCGTTGGAGACCAAGGTCTTATAGCATCCTCCTTTATCAACTATGGCTGTAGATTAGCTAATAATAATAATAATAATAATAATAATAATAATAACAATTATATTGATACAAATGAAAAGTGAACAGACCAGAATGGCCTTGTGTTAAGAGAAAGAGTTACAGTTTGCTTTGAGAGCAAATACAATTCAACAAATGCTATCCACAGACACACAAAACCACTTTCAAAATTATCCAGTTATATAAAAACTAATGCAACATTAGGCTACCTTGAAGTCCTATTATTAAACCCACGTCATATCATGAGTTGGATAACGATATCTGAAATACCAAGTCTCGTACTTTAGGGTCTATGACCATTTTCGAGACGTTGTTGCTAACCGATCCATATTTTTACGCAATGCTTATTTATTACTTTTCTTGATTTTTATTCTTGTCCACTTCCTCTGTTATTCCTATCTGCCGCCCGCCCAAGACCCTTCTCATTTGTGTGCCACGCACGTAAGTCGTGCACGCCATTCTTTTCTTAGTATTAGTTTGTAAGAAATACCATCTCCAAACTATATACATTGTGTATATTTATCACTCCATAAATAGAGAGAGCAGTCAAAATTAATGAACTTGCCACTGGATTAGTAAAAAAAAAAAATATCTAGCAATATCTTTATTCGTGTAAAACCAATTTTGAAATGAATAAAAATTGAAACTACATATCACCGTGGTAGTACTAAATTACACCCATGGACAATCTTACAACATAGAATAGAAAGATTGCTAGACCTTTAAAAATAAAACTAATCTATAACCTTGAACTCACATTTTGATTACCCAAAATAGTGTGAGCCGTCATAACGACAAAAATCATACATCCTTTTATGTATGTCTAGATTTTCTTTATATAAAGACTTAAAAAGAAAAAAACAAGGAAAAATCCTTGGCAATATTACTAGAAGAGAGAATATTTTGACCAATTACAAAGTAAAAAAAGAATCTTGTTGAGTCTCTTATTCTTTTCCCTTCCACCTCCCTCCAGCTGCGACCCACTAAAGTCGACAGATAACCAGGTTAATATTATATTACCTATGTTAGCACGCGCGCGCACGCGCACACAGTTTTAAGTAATTGTTCTCATGCCGTGTCTTTCTTGTCCGAGGAACAAAATCGACCCAGGTCTGCTCCCAAGCAATAAGTGGTGTCAAGGCAAATTACTGGAAAATTTATGTTTTGGACAACCACTCAAATCAAACAGATTGATAAAGGGAGGGGGGAGATCATTAATGATAAGGGAGGAGATGAAACTTTCCTTGAATGGCGAAGGCCTAATACTTACACCCAAGGTATATACATTATACACCTAGCCTTCACTAAGGAAACCTGACAATACAAGGGATAGTCTTAAATAGAAATGGGTAAAACTCTTGATACAAGAAAAATCGTTCATAAAGCCACCAACCTGTTCTAAATTGTTTGGCGTCAAACTAAACACGCCAAATCCTCAGTTTTTGAGCAAACAACAGCTGCTGTGCAGTCTTAATAGTCAAAACATTCTTGTGTATAAAAAAAGACTAAAAAGCCAACCAATTTGATAAACGACACCGCACTGAAAAGGATTAAAGATGACGTAATGACAAAAGTTAATGACTGCAATAAATCTTTAATAAATCGTAAATTAAAGTGTGACTACATAATTAAACTTCCAAGTTAGTTGTTATGTCCATAAATGGGAATAAAATATTCGGAGATTCATTAAAGATTTAACACTACATTTCTCTCTCTCTCTCTCTCTCTCTCTCTCTCTCTCTCTCTCTCTCTCTCTCTCTCTCTCAGGTCAAAAACCTTACCAAGCCATCCACATTTTTTCACGTGGAATTTACAAATGTGACGTTTCATTTATTTGTCTAATTACACACAGATGAGGGGGAAGGCTTTACTATAGAGTCCCTAATCTAACCCATACAGGAAATCAATGTAAAGGCATTTTACGCTTACACAAGAAGAACATCTTTCATAACATGGTAAGATTATTATTACTGTTATCATTAGCCAAGCTACAAGCCTGGTTGGAAAAGCAGGATGCTTTAAGCTCAAGGGATCATGCAGGTAAAATAGGCCAGAGAGGAAAGGTATAAAGGAAACACGGAATACGTGCCCGAGTGTACCATTGATCAAGATAACATGAACCAAAAACAGTGGAAGACCATGGTACACAGGCTATGGCACTACCCAAGACTAGAGAACAATGGCTTGATTTTAAAGTTTCTTTCTCCTAGAAAAGCTGCTATCATAGCTAGAGAGTCTCTTCTACCCTTACTAAGAGGAAAGTGGCCAATGAACAATTGCTGTGCAGTAGTTAACCCCTTGAGTGAAGAACTTTTCCATTATCTTAAGAGTTGTTAAGTGTAAGACGAAAGTGAAGAATGTGTAAAGATTAGGCCACACTATTCGGTGTATGTGCAAGGAAAAAAAAATAGCAATAGTCAGAGAGACCTAATGTAGTCCCATCTGGCCAGTCAAAGGACCCAATAACACACTAGCGGTAGTATCCTAATGGGTGGCTGGTACCTTGGCCACCCTATCTCCAAACCCAAACAATCTCAAAATATGTGATATATGACCTGATTCAAAATTTTAACAGTACTAGTGAATAAAAAGGGTGCAGGTACTCCACTATAAAACCCCAGGTTCCTTTTCCTTCGTCCTAGAGTAATGAATCATTATTATTTTTAACGACAGTGGAATAAAGGTCAATACTCGGCCAGGTAAATTTCCGCAGGATTGAACGCCCACTAGTGTCACGAATATCAAAAGAACACAGCAGCTGCTTATCCCAGGAGTATATACAATCTATGAACCATTGACGCTCTCTTACGATGTCAATAAGATTCTACACATTATAGTACGTATTTTTGTTTATGTATCTTAAATCCTAGAAATCAATTCCCACAGTAAAGTAGCTTAAGTTCACACAAACACTTCCACAGTTTGATATACAACGTATATCTAATCGTAAAAGGATTTCTCATCGAGTCACGATTTTTATTTACACCTTTAATCTAATTTATGAGGCCATTAGCATTTTCCCCAAGGCCGTTTAGATAATTACTAATGCATACCTTTCATATCGCTACATCTTTAGTTCTTTTCAGTGTCCTAATATATTCATTTGGGTGCTAATCATTTATAAGTAGCAAAGGGCAACGCCTTCAGTGGCACTAATACTTGAATGTTATACTGACTGCTGCTCGACATTGAATGACTTTATGAACTCTATAAGACCAACCCTTGACTTACAGTACTATAAAGCATAGGTCGATCATTACCAATCCCCCTTACTAAGCAAAATCTGCAAAATAAAAGTTTTCTCAATTTGCAATAATATACCCATTGGTCCTAGCAAAATAATAATTTGGTATTTTTCAATTTCCTCGCCATGCTATTTTACTATTATTATTATTATTATTATTATTATTATTATTATTATTATCAAGGGGGAAATAGGAAAACTCCCTTCTTGCATCAACTTATCTTGTTCTTAGCAGGTTTACCCTTCACAAAAAAAAGCTTAGAAATAGCTTCGTCCGATTTAGATTACTTATTTCCAGTCCTCTAAACATATCTGGCTATGCTTCTTTGAATGACGATGGAAACAACCAAACATCTTGGCAGTGATTATCTCCCTTAAAAGGAAATCGAATTACAACACAAGGTATCAAATGCACATGAAATGGCCACTCCATTTTTTGGCCACTGGACATTACGTTCCTCAAATAATTATCTGCCGAAATAGCTTCATTAATACCCCGTTATTGGTATCTTATTTATAAGTTTTAATTACATTTCAATTGAAAAGATCATGCCCTAGAGCTCGAGAGGGAATTAACCGGAAGCTTCAAAAAAAAAAAAGGGGGGGGCGGGTTGGATTTTAATCTATGAAGTAACAGTTAAAAGGGGGCTGGAAACAAGGTGGAAGAAAAGAACCGGGAGTGTAAAGTACAAGTCCAAAAGGTGAATGCAGCTATGGAAGTGAAGGGGAGTTGCAAAGACCTTTTAGTATTGTCTAAGTATGCAACATGACCTTATTAACCCTCCTTCCACCATGAGGTGCCTTACAGCTCAAACCCCTAACAGGAGTTTCCTATGGAAATGTGTGTGCATATTCCAGTCGGCAGAGATCGTGAAACCCCTACGCGTTCTTAAAGAATGAACGAATTCTCATCTATGCTAATAAGAATAAATGAATGCAATAAGATTGTAACAATTCGACTATCTATGAAGAGTTAGTTCCCGTGTTTGAATACAATAAAATGATTCCCAGTGTTATATCTCGGCCAAATCCATTGTCAATATTTCGTAGGAAGGTCTTCTAATTGCAGTCACTAATGTGCAGATACAGTTATAAAATAATTTTCAACATCTTGACGAATGTAAACTCCCGTTTACTGGACAGCAATCAGCCCGATAAGACATACTGAACCCTTTATCAATATCATTGCCATAAAACACAGGACCTCTCGAAACGTCATACCTATACATTACATAATAGATGCCGCCATAATCTAATAATTCAAATGTTGCAAATAACTTAATTTTATAGGACTTTCTGTAGTAAATAAAAAATATGCATGGAACTGGATAGTAAGGCTTCTCCATTAATTAAATGCTTGTTAAAGGAACCGCATCACAAAATTGATAGGCACTAACACAACTAGTTGGCAGAAACCAGTCACACCCCTGATAGTAGAACCAAACCACAAACTAGTTGGGAGAATCCTGTCAAAAACTTATTCAAGGAAAACCAGCTGCAAACTTGCTAAAAGGAACTCATCTAAAATTTTTGAGGAGAATCAGTCACAATTTTGTTTTGGGAAACCCTGTCCTAATTTAGTAAAGGAAAACACAGTGACACGTTTTACGAGAACCATGGCACAAACATGTTAGCACCCCATACAAAAATTATATGGAGAACAGTAATAAAATTGTTACCGGTCACAAATTTATCATTATTATTATTATTACTTGCTAAGCTACAAACACTAGTTGAAAAAGCAGGATGCTATAAGCCCAGGGGACCTACCAAGGAAAATGGCTCAGTGAGGAAAGGAAACGAGGAAAAATAAAATATTCTAGGAACAGTAACACCATAAAAATAAATATTTCCTATATAAACTATAAAAAACTTTAACCGAACAAGAGGAAGAGAAATAGATATAGTAGTGTATCCAAATGTACCCTCAAGCATCAGAACTAGAATTCTAACCCAAGACAGTAGAAGAAAATAGTACAGAGGCTATGGCACTAACCAAGACTAGAGAACAAACTTATAAAGAAGACCCTCTTACAAATTTCCTTATAAAAAAATCCAATTCTAAATTTGAGAAAAGCGTCACAAACTTATAAAAAAGGAAAATTAGAGGATAGTGTCAAACTTAAGTTTGAAAAAATGGATAGAACTTTGAATGTGTGAAGATGGTAACTATAAAAATTGTGGTTTTATAAACTAAAACCACATTATAATGCTTAATACTTAACTACGTAGACGTTAACTTAATACAAAAATAATGACCTAGCTAACAGTAATAAATGCAAGCGTACGCAATAGCGACGATGCTTTTATAAGTAGTTAATTTATTTTAAAGTCTTTGCTCTTGTTGGAACACCATTAAAGATTTTGTACTTAAAGAACATCCCTGCAATTATGACCTTTTGATTAGTTCATTTATATTTTATAATTACCAGTCTTTATTCAATTACTGTAATTTCCTCTTTGACCTAAGTTTGGAAGTTTGTTCCCTAAAATAGATGGTGTTTGGCTCTTTCATTAACGAGGTTGGACCATTTTAATAAGTAGTAGCAATAATAATAAAAAGTGATAGATTTATATAAAAAAAAGTTAATTTTATTCCACGGTAATATATGCAATGCCAACTTTCTTGAAACCATAGATTAAATTAGGTCTGTTGAACGCTGGAAATAATTGTCTGTTTTAAGTAATGATCCGTAGCATACTTTAGAACCAAGATTAAAAACCTCTCCATAACTCTGGTTTCGAGACCGAGTTAAAAGAGGGCGTGGAGGACTTAATTAAGGAAGTGCAAAGGACGGACGGCAAGGGGTCCGACACGGTCCGTGACTGAGTCGCACTGGGAAAGAATCAGCACTGATATGGAGTATAGAACGCAGATGGAAAGGCGACAGCCTTGACTGTAACACAGGACGTCGGAAATACAGAAATCTGCAGTGATCGTTTCGTGAATTATGCTATTCAGGACATTTATGGTCGTTTGAATGATGTTATATCCATGCGTTTGCATAAATTGTTTCAGTGGCAGTGGTTATAAGATTCAAGACACATTTTATCATAGTGTTATTGTTCATATATGTGTTGAGTCTGGTAACGTCACTCACTCCATGTTTTATAGCGAAGTTGAGTTACACGATATTCGACCACCAATTGTTTAATGAATTTTTTTTTTTTTCTGATAATCTTGAGGTACAACTACAACAGCAGTATTAACGGAATATTGCTGACAAATCCTATATAAATAGTACTGGTAACAGATGCTACAATTCTATCTTTACCGTTATCACAAATGTCCCAAGCCATTTATAGCACCGGTGTATGCTACCAGATTTGGCACAAATGTTTTTATGCTTACATTCCACTACAGCCAAAGGAAGTGCCGGTCTACACACCTTTGGGTGTTGCGTTCAGCATGAGAAAGGTACTATACAAACAGTAACAGTTAACGTTAATGCAAAGTCGTGATCTCGAGTCGTTAGAGTAGAGCTATGACGTCGTCGTCATCATCAAAGAACATCATTTACATTTCACTTTTACCTCCTTCACGTTTCTACACTTCAACGAAGCAAAGATAAACCCCTTGCGGGAAATACTACAACGAAGGCGTTTCTAACAGACAGGTAAAGACAGGGAGAAGGAAAGGAAGATAAACAGGGGAGAAGGAGAAAAGAGGATAAAATGCTCTACAACCACACATGGGCGAGAACCTGAGCGAGCAAGAGAGCGCTTGTTCGTATGTGTGTGTGTGACTTCATTTCCGCGTTGATCGATCTCGACTGGAAGGCGAGGCGCACACACGCCAACATCCACACGCATTCCAAAAAGCGTAATGAATGTAATCACAATTACAACATATGAAGGCCAGGCACACCAACCCAGACTTTACGGAGGAGCAACGACCTTTGACTCGGTTCTTGAAGGGAAAAGAAACTCCAAACGGAACGCTACGACATGGATTCCGAATGGATCATCACCTTCAAGATACGGGAAGGAAGGAAGGAAGGAAGAAGGGTGGAGTGGAGGAGTGAGGAGAGGATCGGGGCGACAGAGGAAGGGGGGGGGGGGAGAGAAGATGAGCCAGGAAATGTGTTCCTAGTCCAGAGGGTTGAAATGGAAAGCAGGCAGGATATTTATAACTTTTAAACGTGAAATAAAAGAATTCAATAATTTGCCTAAATGCACCCTCGTCCACAACGGGTACGTTAATCATCTGTCAGTCATAACTATCTTATTAAATAAATTTATATTGATTATATTCCGTATATATATATATATATATATATATATATATATATATATTATATATATATATATATATATATTCCATATATGAGCTTGTTTTTTGCTCCCTTGTTCGGGGTTACCCGGCTGACTGTGATAAACGAAATCATAAAGATCATACAGTATAATGAAAGAGAGAGAGAGAGAGAGAGAGAGAGAGAGAGAGTAGAGAGAGAGAGAGAGAGAGAGAGAGAGAGAGAACAGCTTAACAAAATTTGTTTTAGGGGTGCTGATAAGGTCCAAGAAATTGCGAGTCTGGCCCGGCCACCGTCTAATAGATTAATGAGCTAAGCAAATCTAGACCAAACTAAAGGCAATAAGGAAACTTCTGAAAGTGTTGTTTTCCGTGTTGCCAAGCTCGGTCGAAATGGTTTCTTGGAAGTTTAAGTAACGAATATGAAATGGAAAAACGGTGTGGGTTTGTATTACTTTGCGAGGACTGGCCAAGACCAGGTTGAAATGATGAATATTATTATTAAGGAAAACTGTATACTTTTTAGTTTATTCCTTCATATTAGTATAACATTTCAAATTTAGCACAGCATTATATTTCCCTTTGAAATCGGGTTTGGCCGAAAGCTTGAATTCTGATTAATATCGAAACAAATTCTTCGGATTTATGATGATACAACAATTGACAATGAAAATATAATTTCTCGATATCATTTTGAAGTCTGACAGGTAATCAAAATTAATTACTTCTTCTCTGCCTCGACTGGCTAAAATTAGTTAGTGACCAAAATAATATTAAATCGAAAAGTTGAACTTTCACCGTATGAACGTTGTTTTTCTACATAAGTTCTAAATGATATCACATACAACATCAATTTAACCATGAAAAATAAAATTTGGAATTCGCTACTAATTTAGATATCTTTTCATATTAATGGAAAATTCTAATATCTAAAAAGTCATTCAAGACTCAAATTAATCTCACAAAATATGTTACATTTCGATAGGGGGCCAAGTCCAGAAGCACTTGATAAATTAATCATTATTTGGAATTCGAATGAAATCTTACTGCCCCGCCCCACTCTAACAACACCTGCGGCAACATCAATCCTAATAAAGAATGTGAAGAAAGAAATGACTAACGTGGAGCACAAAAACATTTTCATTGTCACGGATGGTCATGCGAATTTCCAAATGAGAAAAATACCTTGAATGGAACAACATGGCAACTTGAAGTCTCGAACGCCATTTTCATTATCATTCTTATATTCATACTATCACAATCCTATTTCTGCAGATAATTTTCCCGCCGGCGAATCAGGCTTTGTTGTAAATTGCATTTTATGGCAAAAACTAAGAGACACGCATACTGATTCTTCTCCATCAAAAATAGAGATCACATATTAGAGGTCACATATTAGTGGTGTAAATCTAAGAGGCCCTTCCAAATGGGAATAATCTGGCTCATTTGACACAGCTGATTGCGACTACTAATGTTCAATCCCTGAGGCAAGAACAGTATGGGAATTTGCCTAAAACACACACACACACTAACTATATATATATATATATATATATAAATATATATATATATATATATATATATATATACACACGTATATACATATATACATACATACATACATATATATATATATATAATATATATATATATATATATATATATATATATATTATATATATATATATATATATATATATATATATATATATATATATGTATATATATATATATATATATATATATATATATATATATATATATACATATATATAGCGTGATAGAGAGTTACAAGGATTTTGGATGTCTCAAAGACTTTTCAATCCATCCGAGGAGACTCCATTTGCTCTTTGGTAGAGCGATCTAGTTTAAGCATTTAAAGTTCGTATGACCTTGTCTAACTTATTCTTGAACTCGTTTACCGTGTTATTGTATACTACATCCGCTGGAAGTCTATTCAAAGTATTTACTGTTTTGTATTTAAAGAAATTACCACATTGAGTGGTGGTGTATCTTTCCAATTACAGTTTGTTGTATCCCTTACCTCAAGACTGATTTGTGCAAAGCGTGAACACATTGTTGAAATCTACATTTGTTATTCCTTTGAGAATTTTGAATGCCTCTATTAACTGTCCACTTAGTCGTAGAGAGAGAGAGAGAGAGAGAGAGAGAGAGAGAGAGAGAGAGAGGAGAGAGAGAGAGAGAGAGAGAGAGAGAGAGAGAGAGAGTGTGTGTGTTATACAAGGATTTTGGATGTCTCAAAGACTTTTTAGTCGATCCGCGGAAACTCCATTTACTCTTTGGTAGAGCGACTTAGTTTTTGCTTTCTTTTCAGCTTGTATGCTGTTTGGTTGATTGATTGAAAGTTTTCTGGCATCCTGACATATAAGGTCATTGACGCCGATAGTATTTATTATATATGAAAAAATAAAAGAGCATTCAATTAAAACCATAGAAGTTAAGAAGTCATTACAATAGTTGAATAGTTTTCAGAAGACCTGCTTCTGAAATAAATCTAAAGATGCCGCTCGCATAGTAGGACGCATCATGTTCAAGATTCTTGGCAAGGATGAACCTGCCATCTTCACCTTGAGCCTCAAACAGATATCTATTTCTTAAGTTAGTAAAATTAGGGCATTCGGTCAACAAATGCCTCGCTGTTAAAGGTACTAAACAGTCCTCACAATACGGTTGGTGTTGGCCCTTCAGCAGAAACTCGTGTGTCAACCGTGTGTGACCAATACGGAGACGACAAGAGTCGTCTCCCATTTTCGGGGTATCATGTTATACCTCCAAGGTGATAAGATATTTGTAACGTCCCTCATTTTATTGCCATCTTGACTATCCCAGTGCTGTTGCCATTTATTACAAACCAATTTCTTGATGTAAGGTAGGAAATCATTACAGGGAATGGGATACCTCCTTGGTAGCAACTCGGATGCCGCATTCTTCGCCAGTAAATCTGCCTTCTCATTCCCAGACACACCTAGGCTACATGCGCTGGAACCCAACAAAATCGAACCATTATACCTCTCCGTCCAATAATAAAAAGCCATTCTAAAATCTTTAAAATTAGAGGGTTACTAGAATTAAAAACTTCTAAAGCTTGAAGAACACTCCTTGTATCACTAAAAATTGTAAAATTACCCTCCTATTCCAAAGCTATTTTCTCAATAGCGGTTAGTATGCCACAAAGTTCGGCAGTAAATATGGAAGCTGTTAGAGGAACTGCACCTCTCCAATTAAAATCATTACTATGTACTCCAAATCCAACGCCAGCATCAGATTTGGAGCCATCAGTATATATAAAAGTCGATCCCCTATGTTCTTCAACATGTTCCATAAAAAGAAACCTGGAATCTAAGTCAGTCATATTCTTCTTGACTCCAATAAAGTATTTACAAAAAGATATGTCAGGTAATTTCCATGGAGGCGTTGATGATACCTTGAATGGAAGCACCTTAATTCTAATCATATCCAGATTGTTTAATAATTGTTTCACCCGAAACCCAAAAGGGAGGAGATTTTGGGTGCAACTCACAAGTAGGTTGAGTGCCTTACAAGGCTTGCAGTCTGAAAGGCTGAAGAATTAGGGAGTCTTTGCAATCTAAACCAATACCGAATAATAGAGGACATTCGGTAAAGGTCTAGAGGAAACTCCCCAGCATCCACAAGGAGACTTGTGATAGGTGAGGTTCTAAAGGCTCCTGTGGACAATCTTATACTAGCATGAAGTATAGAATCATATTTTTAACTGGCTTGGGGTGGCTGAGGAGTATACTTCGCATCCATAACTAATTTTGGAAAAAATCAAGGCCTTGTATAATTTTAAAATTGTATTGCGGTCTGCCCCCCATGATGTATGGGACAATACTTTTTAAAAGATTCATAGCTTCAAAACATTTAGCTTTTAATGCTTTTAAGTGAGAAACCCATGTAAGCCTATAATCAAATATCAACAATAAAAATTTAGCTTCACTTGCACATGGGATCCGTTGACCTTTAATGTATATATCCGGGTCTGGATATACTCCCCGGATACGACAGAAATGGACAATTTTAGTTTTACTTGTCGAGAACTTAAATCCATTCATATCGGCCCCATGGATAATTTTATCAATAGAGTTGTATTTTTCTCTCAACCATTGCCATTCTAGTCCCAGCAAATGATATGGAGAGATCATCCACAAATAATGTTGCGAGAACATCCCGGGGAATGACTGAGGATATCCCATTAATTGCTAGTGCAAAAAGGGTTACACTCAGCGCACACTCCCCCGAGGAACTCCTCCTTCCTGGCATTTACTCTGTGATAGAGCTTCCCCAACTCTCACTTGGAAAACTCTATGTGAAAGAAATGACTGAATGAATAGTGGTAGCTCTCCTCTTAATTCTAACTCATGGATTCTTTTAAGTATACCGTATCTCCATGTGGTATCATATGCCTTTTCAAGATCAAAAAAAGACTGTCACATGGTGCTGTTTGGAAGCAAACGCTTCACAAATGGACTCAAGTCGTATCAGCACATCAGTCGTTGAGTGCATTTTTCTGAACCCACATTGAATGGGTGATAAAATACCCTTCTTTTCAAGGTACCACATCAGTCTTGCATTGACCATCATCTCCATAAATTTTACATAAACAAGATGTCAATGCAATAAGTCGGTAGTTTGCTGCTAAAAACTTGTCCTTACCGGGTTTTAAAAAGGCTAAAATAATGGCTAGTTCCCAAACACTTGGATAACTATGATCATGCCATATTCTATTAATAATGCTTAAAATAAACAACTTTGTATTAAAATGTACATGTTTAATCATTGCGTATGGAATTCCATCGGGTCCAGGGGCTGTATCGTTACAAGTGGAAAGTGCCGAATCGTATTCTCTTTCAGTGAAAGGAGAATTATATGACTCTTCCCTTCCTGTTGCAAAATTTAAAATTTTCTTTTCTTCAATGCTCCTGTACTGGTGACCAGGAGCTGCTACACTCTTGCACGATACATTTGAAAAATGGTCAGCCAGGGCATTGCTAACTTCAATTCCTTCAGTCACATACTGACCATTCACTTTCAACACTGGTGGTGGGTTTGGGGTGAATTTGCCTGCAATCTTTTTTACTTTCCTCCATACAGAAGATGGTGGTGTTCTACTATTAATGGAGGAAACAAAAGCCACCCAAGATTGGCGTGTGAACTTCAAATCCTTGCTGATGATAATACCGAGAGCTTCCTCCTGGTCCACACTTTCTATTTCATTACCCAGCAGTGAGTAATCTGATTAAGGGTTACTATGACCCATGTGCATGACTTTACAGTTGAAAGCCATTTCCATTTTCTGACCTTCTCTAAGCTTCATTAGATCCCCTTTTAGGGCTTCTACGTCTTCTGAGTTCGCAGCATTTACGCCTAGTTTGGTATCGTCAGCTAATTTGACTATTTTACTAATTAATCCTAAATTTAAGTCAATGTAGGATGTAGATCAGATATAGCAATGGGCCAAGGATGGATCCTTGGGGTACTTACGTTGTAACAGCTGTCCACTATTAAACTTCTCCATTGATTACAACTCTGTTTTCTATTTGTTAGTCAATCTTCGATCCATTCGGCTGGCTCGTCAATGATGCCCAGTGCTCTAATTTTGACCATTAATATTTTGAGGAACTTTGTAGAAAGCCTTTGATAGTCTAGGTTTATGATGTTTAATGGCATGCTTTTGTCTTGTGAAGACACGTTAATTTGTGATGATCCTCTTTTTGAGAATTCTAATAACCTGTATTTTGAAGATACTTTTCTTTGTGATGATCAGTTTAATAATTATTTGTTTTTTTCCAGACATGTAACAAAAAGGACTGACATTTTGTTATTAAATGAATATTGGAATCCTGAGTTTGATTCAAAATTGCTTGTCTTTGGGGTCTGACCATGTTGTTGTTCAGGTTACTATCCCTGTAAATCGAAATGTAAATGTTTTCTTTCTCACTCATGAACCTATGACTGCTCATTTTAAAGTAAGTACGATTTTGAGTTATGACATAAGACATTTTTATTTGAATGATATTTGGCAGGATGTGATTCAGTTTTCTTATCCATGTCCTGTGTGTCAAGCTAATGGGAAATCCAATTAGTCTTGTCTGATAACCTCTCTAATGTACATTTGACATGTCCTTAAAATGATGTTAAACCGAGGCCAAAAAAAAAGATAGACCTAGGTTAAATATTGCTTGTGAGTTTGTAATACAAAATTGTATTTTATTTTCATTGAAATTAAATCTTTATATTTGTAATGGTTTGATAAAATTATTCTGTTTAAATCTGAAAATTTGTTGGATAGTGCCCCCAACTTTTCGCTAGGCAGGGGGATTTGTTATATAACACTAAATTTATGTATATTGAATGATAAACCTTGAGAAAGGGGCTTATTTTTTATATACGATTCATAAATAAAACGATGTGTTTATGTATGCTGATGTAAAAATAAAACAATTTTATTTCATATATGTTAATGTAATTTATGACTTTGAAATATTGTTGTGTTCCCGGACGAGAACTCTAGATATTGCTTAGTCGCTAGCCCTCTGACGGGCGAGAGTTATACAACATGATTCAAGAGTGGGTCCGTGGCGTGACGTCATATTGCGTAAAGCTAGTCCTGGGCGCTTCTAGTGCGTCAGGAACATTCGGGAGTATTGGTCCCTCGTATATAAAGGACATGTGACGAGCGAGAGGGGAGCAGACTAGACTAATACACCGCTGGTGTTTGGAGACATTCCAGCTGCATCCACTCAGATCTGGAATTTGTTTCTGGACTTGCAACGATATCTCTTGAAAAAGATAAAGTTCAAAAATTCATCTGATCAACGCCTGAAGCTCTGTTCCTACATATCAACCATTTACATCTAAAAATACGCAACGTCATCTGTCCCTCAATGCATCGAGGTTTGTGAAGTCAACTCAAGACCTACTTCGTCGTAAGAATTCATGTTTATTGTTAACAAGTTTTGGTATGCCATGAGTACTTCTCAGGATCTTGTGTAATGCTGCAAATAATTCTATTAAATCTAAGATATATTAATATTCTATGTATGCTGGCTATCATTCCATTTGCTGTTAAAGTTTTGCTTTTGTTTGATAAACTTTTTGAATAGATGTGCATAATCCACGTCATGTATGATAGTTGAATGTAACAGAATACATTTAGCCTTTTTTTTTCTTTATTTTTACAAAGGAGTCCCATTGTGTATCAATGTTCTCTGTTTCGTCGTATTCTAAATTTTTGGTGTATTCCTTCAGCATTATCCAGTTACTCCATCTGTTGTCCAGTTTTTTTTTGTTTTTTTTTTATACAGTTTTCCTTTCTTTTAAATGGGGAATATTTATCTGATACCTAACAATTCTGTGGTCACTTTTGCCAAAACTTTTCGCCTACTGAAACACTGGATACTAAACTTTCTTCTGTTGTTAGCACAATATCTAGTATGTTGTTTCCCCTGGTTGGTTTATCGACAAACTGATGAAGGAATTCATTGTTGACAAATTCTAGTAGTCTATAACCCTCTGTGTTTAATGTAGAATTAGTTGTGTCCCAGTTTACTGCTGCATTGAAGTCTCCTATTAGGACAGCTACCTAACTATCTTCTTGTCCAAGATATCTATACAGCTCCTCGCTCTATTCTTTTGTTTGATGTGGTGGTCTGTATATTACTAGTATGGACATGTTTTTCCTGTGGTGTAGATATTTGCACCTGTCACTTTACATTCTGTTTCTAATTTCCTTTCTATGGAATTAGAACACACACACACACACACATATATATATATATATATATATACATGAGAGAGAGAGAGAGAGAGAGAGAGAGTCATATATAAATATTATATATATATACATATACATATATATATACATATATACATACATATATATACATTATATATATATATATATTATATATATATATATATATATATTCAGTTTGGTTCATTTTGAAAATAAAGGACAACACACAAAAGTTATTATAATTAAAACCCCTTGATAAAACTCAGAATGAAATAAAGATTAATACAGATAATACAAGCAAATTAATTGCAAGGGACCTCGATTAATTGTAGATAAGAAAGTTCAACATAAAACAAAAATTAGAATTAAATAAAAAAACTCAAAGATGACACGCAGCATCCACACGAGGACACACGATACTGTCTCTGGTGCTTATTAAAATCTTATATAATTCTGTAAGTAACACTCGACTAGAAAATGACTGAAGACGTCTCTATCTAGTTCTGTGAAAGGGTCAATATGAGGGAACGAAAGTAAGGGGAAGAAGGGGCTCTCATTAAAAATCTCTGGGGTAGTGGGAGAGGGAAACATATTGGATGAGAGAGAGAGAGAGAGAGAGAGAGAGAGAGAGAGAGAGAGGTCAGGCTCCCAGACGTCTGAGCAGGAAGGCAGGGATGACAGGGCTCTTAAAAATGCTTTTTAGGCCAGGAAGACCGCATATGAAAATGACAAGGTCAAATTTAAGGAACAAACGCATGTGGCCGATACATGAGCCACAGTGTATTTCTTATAAAAGATTTATTTAGAAACATTATATAATTTGTGTGCTTTATCATTCAAAATCAACAATGTAAACAAATAAATAACAATATAAAAAAATATTTAAATGTATAAATCTAAAAATTAAAAACGATGTTAACCGAATGGTAACATTTCGTGTATTACTTTCTAATGAAGTTCAAAACACTTCCAAAAGGGTATATAGCCAACATGTTCTCTCATTTCATCTTTTGACATTTGATACACAATATGCAGTCGTCCGATGAAATCTAATTAATTTAGACAAAGCCAATGCTATTCTAAACCTCTCCCATGACGTCAACTAGACAAGCAAAGAAACCATTATACTTCAGAAATTGACAGACTGAACTTATATGATTAGGAGCGATTGCAAATCTATAACAAAAATATATACACTATACTCGAAATAACGAACTAAATATACGTACAAATAATAGATAAGACCCTTGAAAATCACCACAAAACGACCCAGGAGATGACTGATAGACAGCAAATGATTACCATTATTACTGCTGAGACTTAAAATACACATGCTATAATCAAGTATTATTGTTGAAAAACTATTTGAGAGAGAGAGAGAGAGAGAGAGAGAGAGAGAGAGAGAGAGAGAGATAGTAACGAGTCAGGTTTAAGTAGTAGTTCTTGTATTAACATCTAAAACTAAAGTCAAATAGCTAACTTGAGTTGTTGTGAAGCCAAAAGCCTGAATTAACTCCTAAAAGCAGAGCTGAAGAATATCTAAAAATATATACCTGAAAGCACTTGTGAATTAAATCTTTATTAACATTGATTTCAATGTAATTTCAGTATTTAAATCCTTTAATAAGTATTAAAACCACTTAATGTATCTGATAGTTAATCAAAAGCATATAATTGGTATTCAGATGGATTTCTCCTATGTATTTAGTAATTAGATACAATCATCATATTTATTGCCAAGCTCAACAAATAAATAAGCTAAAACAACAAACTAAAAGGCCAAAAAAGAAAAAAAAAATTAATGAAAAGTTTTCCCCAGAAACGAAAAGTCTGAAACCCACTTCCCGTCATTTAAGAGGAAGGTGTCACAAGCCTGCAGCCATTATGTCGTTAAACATTCAAGTGTATTTCAATTACCATTTGAAATGCCGGCCCTTTAGACACGGTCAGGTACTGACCTTTCCCAAATTGGATGAAACCTCTCCACCCACACTGCCGACATCTTTAAAAGAATTTAATGATACTAATCAATACTACATTTACTTGAAACATACATACTTTTTTATATGATCGGGGAGTACTTCATGAAAAGAATACACAATAAATAATTCTATATTCCGTAAACCCACAGCCTGCAAACAAAAGACACATCTTTAAAAGGAAAAGACAGTATTCTTTAAGGTTAAAATACCTTAAAAAATACCAGAAAGAAATTGCAATGCCTACTTAATTATGAGCTTCATTTGAGAGGGAAAGACTTTGCATAAGAAAAACGGTTTCATTTAACTTTCCAATACTATCAGTCATTTGTAAGGAAATACTACTTCAGCCTATCAACGGAAAACTAATTCTTTAAAAATCCATGGCAAACGAATGTGTAGCTGCTAAAATTGCATACAATGGTTAAAGGGCTAACAATAAACATAGCACAAACTATACAAGTTTGGCTATCACCTGGACACCAACTCTCGCTCCAAATAAAAAGAATTTTGAAGCCATGTATGAGTATATATTGCATTTACATCTGTATACAGTATATATATGTATGTATATATACATACATATATATATATATACTGTATATATATATATATATATATATATATATATATATATATATACTGTATATATATATATATATATATATACTGTATATATATATATATATATATATATATATATATATATATATATGTATATACATATATATATATATATATATATATATATATCATGCATATACATATATATATATATATATATATAATATATATATATACATATATATATAAATGTAATACAGTATATACTCATGCACACACATATATTTATATATATATACAATATATATATATACATATATATATAAATGTAATACAGTACATATATATACACACATACATATATAAACACACACACACACACATATATATATATATATATATATATATATATATATCAAAAGCAAAGCAGATTCTAGCCGTCACTCCAAACTGCTTACTGGGACATAAATTACCAAATCTATAAAAAGAATTATGAACCCAAATAAATAAAATTACCAGGAAATCAATTTGGTTGAAAGATACTTGTCAAATATCGTACTAGTTTCAAATTCTCGGTTTACAGAAAACTATCTCATGGATTCCAAAACACACATCTCAAATAAGAGACTCAATTGTAATATTATGATAAAAGGAATCATCCATTGTAAGAACACTTCGGGGAAAGTTACCTTTTATGAAAACGACAGGGAGAATTATTTCTATCAATTTCCGTTGAAATGCCGAGAATCTTTTAGCACTGATAATTGGTTGCTACCTTAACGCCAGTCCTTTGCTTAATCAATTATAATTCTACAGAGGCATTATGAATTACTCCAGCTATTTCTTGGACGAAAAGGAGATACTATATAGCCAATCCCATTGTGTACCTCAATTTATGATTTTGCCATATTAAGAATAAAAAATAATAAAAGTTATTAACACTATCACAACCTAAACTAGAGCTTTAGTGAGAGCAGAAATATAAAATGATAAATAGGATAACAAAGAACGTGAGAAAAAACAAGAAACGTAACATTATAAGGGAGAGAACCAGGGTAACATTTTCAGGCATAAGGAGGTCCCTGTGGAGAGAAAGTAAATCAAGGGAAAATTTAACGAGTCAATGAATCTCGCAATAGAAGATGCAAATGGAAAGATGTATGAAAAGTAAGCAGTCCCTATTTAATAGGCAAGATATAAGAGAGAGACAACTTAATGATAAAATAAGCACAAGATATTTGAGTAAGTTACAACATTTATGAAAGGTGGGCTATTTAGAGTTCGAGAAATAGAAAAAAAACATCAGCAACTGATGGAATTAAAAGTGAGAAGCCCTTGCATGAGGGTGGATAGTGTAACTGGAAGGCTAACCAGGTTTAATAAAGTATGTCTGTCAGTGAGAAAAGTTCTGGAGGAATGAGAGAAATAATGATCCCATTGTGCAAACTCCGCAATGATAGAGACGTAACTTTACTTAGTATACCTAGAATGATTATAATAGAATTTTGATTGGGATAGTAAGAGGGATTACAGAAGATTTAGGGTAGGAATAATGTAGGAAGAAAGTTGGAGGTGGGGTTTAAACGGAGTAGGATGTGGGGATTAATTGTTTGCTATAAAACATTCATGTGAAAAGTCATAGATGTTTAATACATTTCTTGATGAAGTCATACGATATATCTGAAAGGGACAGCAGATGCAAGAGTAAAGGTAGTCAAGAAGAAAGACAGTGGTTGTAAGCTAAAAGTTATAAGATGGGTCATGAATGGAGTGTGGAATAGTTGATGGTTGCACATAAGTGATTAAGGATAGTGATGAGAAACTGCACAGTCTAGCAGCAGCTTAGAAGTGTTTGGCAGAGGAAAATATTTTGAGAAAACATGAGCAAGAGTTCGGCAACTCAAATTAGCCCTGAAGGGAACTAAGAAAATTTTATGAATGTCATTATAGAGAATAAAAGTACTATACTCTTTAATGTAATAGGGAATAATTATTTTGATAGAGAGAGAGAGAGAGAGAGAGAGAGAGAGAGAGAGAGAGAGAGAGAGAGAGAGAGAGAGAGAGAGAGAATGGCTGAAGCAAGACGGGTAAAAGGATATATGCAACAGTTTTAGAGGACTAAGAGCGTCTCAGGAAGCCAAAGTTGGTATGTACTTAAGGATCATTGAAGAAACTTTCTTAAAGTAATAAATGCGAAATGAGAAAGCAGAACACTGGAGGGAGAAAAATCTAAAAGCAATAGAGATACATGGTTAAATAATATAAGGGGTAACAGAAGAACTGAAGTGTCAGAAATGCGAAGATAATGTAAGATAGGCAGAGGAAGGGACAGAGAGACGATCTGAACAGAAGCAAGCACCCTTATTATTAAAAAAAAAATTGAGGGACCCTATTTTCAAAAAAAAACTTTGGAGCTAAGAAATTTGCTGTCTTTATAAAAAATAAGACTAAGAACCATATTGCGATTCAAGAAGGTAATGTCACGATGAAACGTTCATGAGAGAGACAACACAATTCGGAACAGTTGAGATGAGGAAAAAGACTAGAAAGAGTTACTGAAAAGAAGAGGACCAAACAATCCGGAAGGATATCTGGGTGCTGAAAGAACTGCATCCCAGCCTTGCCTGTGTGTGTGAAGGTGTCTTCAAAACTGATGAACTTACAAAGCTGAATCTTTATATTATGTAATAACACTTCCGCAAAACAAAAAGCTAACTTCACATCATATTTTGCATATCACGGTCTCATCGGAAAAAAAAAATCTTCAAACAAAACTGGTACGGTAAAATAACTTTGTTGCCACTGTGCAAGACCTTCGCCCACCCAATAAAGGAGGTACTTCCGCATGAAATTAAAATCTATCTTTTATTAAGCTAAACTCCTTTCAAACAAATATATTTTTTCTCACAAAATCAAACTCCTGCACATAATTAGTTTATCCTTCCAAAACATTATTATATAAGTTTGGGACTCGTGGACGTGTGTTTAATTTTCGTGGATATTGCAAGAACATGCTTTTCCAAGGGCATCTCAAAATAAAACTCTTAAAACCAAGCACGAATATTCTTAATAGAAAATATATTCATCGTCGGCGCTATAAAAATGTTTTTCATAGATATTGTAAGAATATGTTTCTAAAATTGTTTTCCATAGATATCGTAATAATGTTTCAAAAAATTGTTATCCATAGATATCGTAAGAATATGTTTCTAAAATTGTTATCCATAGATATCGTAAGAATATGTTTCTAAAATTGTTATCCATAGATATCGTAAGAATATGTTTCTAAAATTGTTTTCCATAGATATCGTAAGAATGTTTCTAAAATTGTTTTCCATAGATATCGTAAGAATATGTTTCTAAAATTGTTTTCCATAGATATCGTAAGAATATGTTTCTAAAATTGTTTTCCATAGATATCGTAAGAATGTTTCTAAAATTGTTTTCCATAGATATCGTAAGAATATGTTTCTAAAATTGTTTTCCATAGATATCGTAAGAATATGTTTCTAAAATTGTTTTCCATAGATATCGTAAGAATGTTTCTAAAATTGTTTTCCATAGATATCGTAAGAATATGTTTCTAAAATTGTTTTCCATAGATATCGTAAGAATATGTTTCTAAAATTGCTTTCCATAGATATCGTAAGAATATGTTTCTAAAATTGTTTTCCATAGATATCGTAAGAATATGTTTCTAAAATTGTTTTCCATAGATATCGTAAGAATGTTTCTAAAATTGTTTTCCATAGATATCGTAAGAATGTTTCTAAAATTGTTTTCCATAGATATCGTAAGAATATGTTTCTAAAATTGTTTTCCATAGATATCGTAAGAATGTTTCTAAAATTGTTTTCCATAGATATCGTAAGAATATGTTTCTAAAATTGTTTTCCATAGATATCGTAAGAATATGTTTCTAAAATTGTTTTCCATAGATATCGTAAGAATGTTTCTAAAATTGTTTTCCATAGATATCGTAAGAATATGTTTCTAAAATTGTTTTCCATAGATATCGTAAGAATGTTTCTAAAATTGTTTTCCATAGATATCGTAAGAATATGTTTCTAAAATTGTTTTCCATAGATATCGTAAGAATATGTTTCTAAAATTGTTTTCCATAGATATCGTAAGAATGTTTCTAAAATTGTTTTCCATAGATATCGTAAGAATGTTTCTAAAATTGTTTTCCATAGATATCGTAAGAATATGTTTCTAAAATTGTTTTCCATAGATATCGTAAGAATGTTTCTAAAATTGTTTTCCATAGATATCGTAAGAATATGTTTCTAAAATTGTTTTCCATAGATATCGTAAGAATATGTTTCTAAAATTGTTTTCCATAGATATCGTAAGAATGTTTCTAAAATTGTTTTCCATAGATATCGTAAGAATATGTTTCTAAAATTGTTTTCCATAGATATCGTAAGAATGTTTCTAAAATTGTTTTCCATAGATATCGTAAGAATGTTTCTAAAATTGTTTTCCATAGATATCGTAAGAATATGTTTCTAAAATTGTTTTCCATAGATATCGTAAGAATGTTTCTAAAATTGTTTTCCATAGATATCGTAAGAATATGTTTCTAAAATTGTTTTCCATAGATATCGTAAGAATATGTTTCTAAAATTGCTTTCCATAGATATCGTAAGAATATGTTTCTAAAATTGTTTTCCATAGATATCGTAAGAATATGTTTCTAAAATTGTTTTCCATAGATATCGTAAGAATGTTTCTAAAATTGTTTTCCATAGATATCGTAAGAATATGTTTCTAAAATTGTTTTCCATAGATATCGTAAGAATATGTTTCTAAAATTGTTTTCCATAGATATCGTAAGAATGTTTCTAAAATTGTTTTCCATAGATATCGTAAGAATATGTTTCTAAAATTGTTTTCCATAGATATCGTAAGAATATGTTTCTAAAATTGTTTTCCATAGATATCGTAAGAATGTTTCTAAAATTGTTTTCCATAGATATCGTAAGAATATGTTTCTAAAATTGTTTTCCATAGATATCGTAAGAATATGTTTCTAAAATTGTTTTCCATAGATATCGTAAGAATGTTTCTAAAATTGTTTTCCATAGATATCGTAAGAATATGTTTCTAAAATTGTTTTCCATAGATATCGTAAGAATATGTTTCTAAAATTGTTTTCCATAGATATCGTAAGAATGTTTCTAAAATTGTTTTCCATAGATATCGTAAGAATATGTTTCTAAAATTGTTTCCCATAGATATCGTAAGAATATGTTCATAAATTTTTTCACGGATATCTTAAGAATCTGCTCATTCTCTCAAACATTGCAAGAATATTTATCTTTCTTGTAAATTGCAGAGAATTGCAATGACGTTTTTCTTCCCAGGGCAACAACAAATTACACATGGCGAGATTGGGTTATTAAATTCTCTGGGACGTCGGAGGAATTTGTTTACTCTTTCTGGATATTGCAAGGTGTTGCTTATTCTTCTTCGACGTCCTGAAAATTTGTTTATTCTAGACATCGCAAGAATGTTAATTTTTCCATTCATCACAGAAATGTGTTTATAATTCTTTGACGTCCCCAGAATATGTTATTAGAGGATATCGCGGGGATATATTTACTCTTTTCAAATAACATGATAGTATAGGCTGCCTATTCTTCCCGAACACTGAACTGAGTGTGTTCATTAAACATGGCAAAAAAATTTTATTCTCCCTGGACATGGAAATCCATCATCTCATTCAACAGATTCGAATGGCATCTCATCACGTGAAACGTAGCTATCCCGAATGACAAAATACGACATGAGTGACGTCATGGTCAAGGCTGACACCAGAGCGATGGGATACACGATGAATGTCACTATCGAGCAGTGCGCGATAAATAATGACTATGTACAGCGGGTATTCAAAATATTCACGTCCGGACACGACTTGAACAAGACAACACAAGCACCACATGATGCACAATAACTTGTAAAAATGCAACTGTATGGTCAGACTCAAATAGCGGTTACATCGTCAGTCCCAACTGAATGCGATAACGTCTACTACTCCCGTACGTATGGTCATACGTCAAACATGATTCGGATGACAGCGTCCACAAAGCCAGACAACGATAACGTCATTGAACGCAGGGTATGACTTCAAACACAATGGCAATGTCAACATGTCAACACTAACATCTGTGTATGTATGTGTAAATGTCTACCCCTAACATACACCGTCTTTTAGCAGCACACGTGAACCGTGTAGCCTATGTTTAAGATTTTCCACTCGATCGAGCCTTTCCAGAAGCAATGTGGAGAAGCATTTTCCTGGTAAAAACGAATCTGTGTTCGCCTTCATAATCTCATTATTGACAGACGATGGCGCTTCTCCAGCAAAAATCAGACTCTGAAGGGATATTTATTGCCAATAGGAGCCCGAAGCCATTCAACAGAAACCGGGAAATCAATTGGTGGAAAAGTTATGCACTTTAAAGAATCGTTTTCTCCGGGTTATTAAACATGTCAATAGTTATTCTCGTTATTCTTACAAGCATTATCAAGCTCACCATCACACTATCAATCTAATACCACATCATTCGCGTTGAATGGGATTATCATTATCTATTCATTCTTGCCATTCTCCCTACGGGGGTGGTCTCAATAGGTTCTTCTTTCTCGGCTCTACACAAGTCTTTACAGAGGTTCCTGGTTCACGGACTATTGTAATTTTTTATTACGATGGTAGTCCATGCACAGGAATACACACACACACACACACACACACACACACACACACACACACACACATATATATATATATATATATTATATATATATATATATATATAAAATTTTGTCTTTTCTGATAGTCTTCCCTGGTCTTGCAATTGAAAATGAGGGCAAAATCAATGAGATGAAATAGAATGATCCAAAACAATAAACAATCTAAAATCTAAGACATTCGTATACACAATCAGGCCAAAATGAGGAAACACTAAAGTAAGGAAGAAATATCAAATTGTTGAAAAGAAGTCTTGGAACAGGGCGCCAACAGATGTTTGCAAATGAGCATGAAAAATTGAATATCTTCAACAAGAGAGCTGGCGTGATAAAAATGGCAAAGGATTTCTATGTAATGCTATACAATAGTGATATTAAGAAATAGGTTTCCAATATCAATGATGCAACACGTGGGCTGGTACCTGCCGTAACAGAAGATGATGGCCAGACACGTGGTTCTTTATTATAGAGATTATACTTGATGTCAACTGGAATGAACATCATTACAAGGCCTTACCACCGTCTACAAAATTTCATAATGGCATTCCGTCTAACATTAAAACCCTTCCGAGTCGTCCTCTAAGTTTCCAGCAAATCGAAACCTCGACAAATGGAAATCCCCCGAGTCATGTTAACAATTTAACGGGAAGTGTATAAGAAAAAGAAATTCAATCGAAGTTTTCTTGAAACAGATTTTAAGAAAGGGAAACTTTTTTTTTTTTTTTACGGGGAGAATGGAAGGGCGCATTGCACAGGTGGCGTTTTGGAACGGAGACAGCCTAATATAGTACATTTTCATAAGTAATATGAATTAGAGGCCATACGTTTTAAATGTGTTCGTCGATTTTATGTTACCAAGCTCCAAAAATAGACATAAGAGTAACAAAATTGGATTAATTTAAAGATTTTATTAGTATATGGCGAAAGAACATCACAATAAAATGTGATCTATAATAAAAATGACTAAAAGCCAGAGGAGGCAAGAGCAGCATCACTTAAATCGATGCAACCTAGACAGAAGTGTGCCTCTGGCCTTTAGAAGGCGGAGGAGGATCAGTCTTAACTTAGAAACAATAATTAAATAAAGACGCATCGCCAGGTACAAGAACAAAGCAACAAGACCTTCAATCGATTTTCAGATATAAGCTATCAAAATCAATATAAGGAATCTCTCTCTCTCTCTCTCTCATGCCTACCTCACAAAAAGGACACTTCACATCGATTTCAGTGAGAGAGAAGAGGAATAATAAAGGCCAATGGTAAAGTATTGGAACCAAAAATTTTTAATCTCGATGTATGTCAGATAGATCCTAGAGTCGCATGAGCCGGAATTTCAATGGGAAAAGAAATACATCATCATCCATTGAAAATAATCAGATTAACAAAAAAATACCTGCTGTCAATAGTAGTTTTAGTAGTAGTAGTAAAGAGTTATGATGGTCGAGAGCAAAATCAATAATCGCCTCGAGTGGAAACGCCCACCCCAGTATGAGAGAGAGAGAGAGAGAGAGAGAGAGAGAGAGAGAGAGAGAGAGAGAGAGATTTAAAATCATATCAAATTGGTTATTCTCTACAAGCCAACACATTTCCTTACAGAATAACCGGTATAAAATCGTTTGTCTTGGCTACCAAGCCACAAAGAAAGATAAGTGTGCGGTTAGAATCTCTTGAATGGGATGTATGGATGAAGATGAATGGAGTTAAAACTGTAGCCATGGCTGTTTCCCGCAAGAGATAGGAGACCTACCTAGATTATCCAAAACCAGTAGAGAATTTCAAAGACGTTGGACTTAGTCAGAAGGGAGGGGAGGGGATGTGTGAACGAAAGGTTGAAAGTATGATAAAAGCAACCGAGGGCGGGGGCTGGAGGTCGTAGAAGCGGCAGCGTGTGAAAAAATGAATACCAAATCACCTGGGAAACCAAGATCTAATGTACCATAATCAGATCAGTGATGGTGTATGGCTCAGTTACGTGGGGTTTTAGATGGAAAGACCAGAAATAAGATGTTATTACAAAAAATTTAGGATATTGCAGCGCTAGTGGTTATAAAGGAAAAGATCAGATGATGCATTGGCAGGTAGGTTAGAGGTTACGACCTTAATAAAAGGATCAAGAATGAGATGGAATGGACATGTGATAAGAATGGAGGGCGAGGGGAATGTGAAAAAGGCTCGAGTGGCTCCTGAAGGGTGGAAAGTCCAAGATGGAGGCAAAGGATTGGTGTGATGTAAAGTGAATAGAACTTAAGAGGAACGTTTAGTGAAAGATTATTTCGGTTAAAAAACTTGATATATCAAAGGTCCGACCCCCTTAGTTTAGAGAATGCCAGTAAGAATGAAGCAGCTATATACCCAGAAAACGAAAAGAACAGAAGGGATTGGGAGATGAAAATTGAGATACAGGAGGGTAAGAACGAGAGAGAGAGAGAGAGAGAGAGAGAGAGAGGAGAGAGAGAGAGAGAGAGAGAGAGAGAGAGAGAGAGAGAGAGTTTGTGTAGGAGTAACCATGCGGCACAAGAGATCAGAGATGAATAGTGTCTTGGCAGGCGGCGGGAATATATAGCCCCGCAGCGACGGAAAATGAGTCTATAATGTGTCTTTCCTCTGCTCTCATTGAAAGAGCCCCCCAGCACATTTCCAGATCATGTTCAACAACTTATGGACCACTTTACCCTTACCTTAACAATATTACTAATAATACCAATGGCACGAAAATATTACAAAACAAGAGCATTAATTATCTGTATCATCTAAAAACGATTGACATTTTTTCCATAAGCCAGCTATATCAAATCATGCAGTCTTTAATCCACATACATTGCAGGCATATATAATGTGCAGTGTCTCCTCATTATTACACAAAATAACCACATTTCATACAATTTCAGAGAGCACACGTTCTCGTTGCCGAACACCCACAAATAACCCAACATTAACACATGTATACTAGTTTACTTTTTCGCCTATGAGAGTAAATAGGTTACATGGATCGGGGATATAGACGTGTGTTGGAACCACCTAATGAATAATGGCAATGTAGAAGAATGAACTATCATCAACCTCGTGTCTCTGACGGTTTGCCTTTTCTAAAAAGTAAAGGTCAAATCATGCTCAAATAGATTATTGCTAGAGGTACCACTACCTTATGCAGCCTTTTGCTTCAGTTCCAGGTGATCGGCTTAACACACATATAATGTATATACACATACATATTGTATATATATCCTTTTCCAGGTGGGGATACATTAATGTGGTGGGAGGATTTGTGTATCGTCATGGTCAGTAAGGCTGTACTATTGAAGGTCACCCATACTAAATGGGTTTGCTGTAAGCGATCAGACTAAAGTCTTCCACCATCACCAATTCGCATTGACCAGCATAGTGATGAAAATAGTCAAACACCGCCTTTGTCTTCCAGAGGACTAGAAATGGATGTGTTTGTTGTTATTGAAGATACATTATATATATATATATATATATATATATATATATATATATACACAAACACACACACACTACCGTCCAAACTCTGGACTTTGCATCAGTCCCCTCTTGACTGTTCTCCATTATCAATACTAAAAAGTTTAAGAATTCCCTCTTCCATGAACTCCTAATACAATTTAACTTCAAGAACCTGTCTCTCGTCTCTATTTTCTTTTTTACAAGCAAGTCGTTTTTACTACAATCAAGTAAGTACCTTAAAAAAAATTCCATCAATCTTATTAGCTCGCCTCTCTCTCAAATACATTTTTCCTTCATTCTTTAACTTCATTGGCTTACTTAGTTTCACAGGTTTAACATATCGGTATACACAATTTCCCTGCACAATGTGTCTTTCAATACCCTTGAAATTATTTCAATTCGGAATCTGTCCCCCTAAGCCACTAATAAAGTATCAGCAATGCCCAATTAAATAATCAATTATTCAGCGAGCAGCCGAGATGGTCGTATATAAAGAAATCTAAATACACCACAATAAATGCCCACGTTTCT
>NC_090738.1:46016758-46021758 GCF_036898095.1 Palaemon carinicauda
AGCACATGAAGTTGAATAAAGAGCTAGGCGCTTTAGCAAGAAAACGCGAATACAGCATCATTGAAATAAAAATGAATGACTTCAAAAGCCACTTGGCAAACACTAAAGATCATCTGCAACCAAAACTGAAGATTCATCTCTCCGTTCCTGTGTCCTATTCAGATATCCTTATTGTTACAATTTTAATTGGGCAATTTGTAATGGATGCGGCCATAGGGCTGCTCATCCCCTAAATCTACTTAAAATTCTGCTAGAACTTTTGACCCAGTATAATTAATTCGTTAGCTCAGATTTACAATGGAAAATTACAGTAGCAATATATAAGTGTCTGGACGACAAAATATGAAATAAAAACGAATATTTCTGCTATAAGGGGAACGAAAACATCGTTCAAGGCTTACTCCTCTAATTTTCTGCAGCGTAAAATTGCATACATTTTCTTTTGATGTGATGTCTGTTTTCGTTAAAAAAAAATACAATGGTTTTTATTTCATTTATTTTTCTTTACAGCACTTTTTCAAACCAATTTTGACCTTGAAGTGGTATTCGCCAATCCTCAAAAAGGGTTTAATTTTGATTTTTAATTATACATATGACCATGATGATGCAGCCTTTACTAAGTTTGATTACTTCTTTAAATACAGCAAATAACAACAATACAATACAAGGAGATATAAAGTATGCATCACAAGGCGTGTGTATTACCCATGGGGATCAGGCATTCATTGATAACTATATTTGAAAAATTACGTCACAACTACAAAGGTTATCTATGTTCGAAATGCTGCATATTTAGTTTTGTAAGTAGTTAATAATACTCAAAAATTAAAAAAAAAAAAAAATTTAAATGAATATCAATTTAATGAAACACGACAAAGCAAATTTCTCTTCTTCCTCTCATACAAAATTGAACATAGAAATACATAGAACATGTAATAGACGCTGTATACGATATAAAACCGATATCGTGTAGAACAACCATTTGAATAAATGAAATAAAAAAAGGACCTTGGCCTTCAGTTCTGTTTTGTTATAATTGTTAAAACTCTCTCTCTCTCTCTCTCTCTCTCTCTCTCTCTCTCTCTCTCTCTCTCTCTCTCTCCTCATTTGAATATTTGCAATGGGCGCCATAAAGAAAAGCTACAGAACACAACCGCAATATAACAATAAATACAACAACAACAACGTATCTTTGTCAAAAATGACGCCGTCATCGGACTCTTCTCCATGTGAAATCTTCAAAGTCACACCGCACGAGTAGCGCCTTCACTTCCCGAATGCCAAGGTCGTGAGATTTATCTACCACATAAAAGATATTGTCAATCTTCATCTCTATTATCAATACTTTAACCATTATTGTTTCATCAATCACATCTACATGGAAGTGATTTCAGAGGAAAATTATGTAATTATTTTCTTATCACCCAATGAATAGATAAATGAAAATACGTTAAAATACACCAAAGGTTTCCGACCAGATTTATTAACCTCATGCGACTGTTATTGTCTGCTATCTACAGAGTTCTACATCTGCTGACACTGCGTCACTCATCATCATCCACTGCGTCACTCATCATCATCAGATATTGTTTTGTAGAGTCCCTTACGGCCCCCTTTTACTCAACTATTTTATAGTGTATGAATTTTCTTCTTAAACGTCTTAATTTCCCATCTTTCGTAAGATTACAAATTTTAGCATATTTTCGTTTCCGGAATAATTGATTGAATAACCTACCAGGAAAATATGTTAAAATGATCTATCTTTCTCAAGTACTCCTTAAATGTTTCTTTCATTAGTTGCTAGGCTACTCACTTATGTCCGCCTGGGTGAATTCTGATAGATATATATATATATATATATATATATATATATATATATATATATATATATATATATATATATCTCCTACGCCTATTAACGGAAAGGGGATCGGTTAGATTTCGCCAGTCGTCTCTATCTAGAGCTTTTAATTCAATACTTCCCCATTCATCATCATCTACTTTCCGCCTCACAGTCCTCAGCCAAGTATGTAGGCCTGGGTCTTCCAACTCTTTTAGTGCCTTGTGGAGCCTAGTTAAACATTTGAACTAATCTCTCTTGGGGAGTGCGAAAAGCATAACCAAACCATCTCTATCTACCCCTCACCATATCTCATCCACACATGGCATTTGAGTAATTCTTACAGTTTCTTTTCGAATCGTGTCCTGCCATTTAACTCCCAATATTCTTCCGAGGGCTTTGTTCCCTAATCTACAAAATCTGTTGGACATTGTTTCATTGTCATACCATGACTCATATCCATACAGTAACAGATCTCATTAAAGTGATATATGGCCCTATTTTTATATCTAACTTCAGGTCATTTGATTTCCAAATTTTACTTGACCTAGCCATTGTGTAATTTGCTTTTATCAATCTTTCACTAAACTCTAATTCTAAAGACCCTGTATTGGAGATCATTGTTCCTAAATATTTAAATGATTCTACGTCATCAATCCTTTCTCATTCCAATGATATTTCATCTTTCATTTCATATTCCGTTCGTATCCTCCCTGTCCTTCTACTATTTATCTTAAGCACAACCTCCTTTGATATTACATGCATTCTTTTAAGCTAGTATTGCAAATCCTGTGGTGTTCCGCTATTACAGAGGGTTTCATCCACACACTTATTATTATTATTATTATTATTATTATTATTAATTGTTAAGCTAAAACCCTAATTGGAAAAGTATGATGCTATAAGCACAGGGGCTCCAACAGGGAAAATAGCCAAGTGAGGAAAGGAAACAAGGAAAAATAAAATTTTTAAGAAGAGTAACAATATTAAAATGAAAATCTCCTATGTAAACTACAAAATCTAAGAAAACTAAAGGAAGCATGAGAAACTAACAGAACAGCGTGCCCGAGTGTACCCTCAAACAAGAGAACTCTAACCCAAGAAAGTATAACACCATGGTAGAAAGGCTATGGCACTACCCAAGACTAGAGAACAATGGTTTGATTTTGGAGTGTCCTTCTCCTAGATGAGCTGCTTAGCATAGCTAAAGTCTCTTCTACCCTAACAAAAGAAGTGGCCACTGAACAATTACAGTGCAGTAACCCCTTGGGCGAAAAACTATTGTTTGGTAATCTCAGTGTTGACAGGTGTATGAGAACAGAGGAGAATAAGTAAAGAAGAGGCCAGACTATTCGTTGTGTGTGTAGGCAAAGGCAAAATAGACTGTAACCAGAGAGAAGGATCCTATGTAGTACTGTCGTGCTAGTCAAAATACCCCTTAACTCTCTAGCGGTAGTATATCAACGGGTGGCTGGTGCCCTGGCCAACCTACTACCTATAAAACTCAGCTAATTTCCCATTACCAATCCAGTCATATATATATATATATATATATATATATATATATATATATATATATACACACATACATATACATATATATATATATATATATATATATATATATATATATATATATATATATATATATACACACATACATATACATACATATATATATTATATAATTCTAATTTCCATTTTCTGACTTCCAGAGTAATGTACGCAAATACTTTTATTTTATTTTTTTGCACAGAAAATTCTTCAGCTTATACAAGATGACACTAGATATTCAAGCTTATCACCTATACTTAAGTAATCCTTTAACTGTTTCTGCATATAATCTCTTAGACAAATGCAAAAGTAGTTACATCTCTTATGTTATATCAAAGCTACACCATAATCTAATATATCCATATTTGGGTATATTCTTAAAATCTATTTCTCTTTGAGGGTTAGGTCTTAGTCTCCCTTTTCTAGTTTACTGAAATTCTTTAATAACACTGATTAACTTGTACTTTCTGCAGCAAATGTTCCAAATCGAATTGTAACAAATAAGAAAAAGACAAAACATTTCAACAGCCTTTTTCTCGAAACTGTTCTGAAAATTTTTCCTCGAATTTAAATTCTTTGCAATATCTAAGCTTTTTCATTGTCCATTACACCTACCACAGGTTGTCTCATTCGTATTAACAAATCACGCAAATAACCACTAATATTCATCAACTTTTGTCACTTAACTTCTCTTTACGGTAATCCCAATTTATACAAAACCCAAGACTTTTCTTTAGAAAATATCATCCCGAATATTGCTTCAGTACAAAAATGCATTCAAATATATCACAGAATACTGCTGATTCTGTGGTGATGTTCAATGACGTCTCCCAAACGGGCTGGTTATTTCAAATCTTTAAATCTCCCATCGTTACCCAAACATTTTATCCAAATTCTAGGCAATCTTCAGTTAAATAAAATCTGATACTGATCTTGACAATCAAAGACAGTTTTCCACCCTTAACCCTTAAAAGCTAGCTTCACCGCTATAATCCCTATTGCCAGTTGTTGTAATTATCAGTAAAATTAAGCAGTGGTCAGCGTAGCCGCCGCAATAACTATCATATTACAACTTAAAATAATGGGAAAACCACAAAACCAACAAAATTTACATACAAAGACAAACGGGAAACAGAACGTTCTGTCTGAAACTGTCGCAATGCTCTCGGCAGATAAAAAGAAGAAAATGTACTTTAGTTTAAATGCACCACGATAAACTTAAAACTTCGAAGTAGTGGAAGCAAGCAGATATCAGTACTAAAGGTCAGATTTTATTGAAAAAACAACCGACCCACATATGGAAAGTATCATTAATAATAAAATTAAATTTTGCCAAAAACACCAGACGCTTAGAGAGAGAGAGAGAGAGAGAGAGAGAGAGAGAGAGAGAGAGAGAGAGAGAGAGAGAGAGAGAGAGAGAGAGAGAATGAAGGGTAGGGTGGAATTAAGCAATGGCATTATGCCAAAGGCAAGAGGACTGACTCAGAGCCTATAAAAGCTATGGTAGTCACAAATGAAAATCATGTTAAACATTGTTTATATAGGAAAGTATATGAAAAGTTACGCTCACCATAATCTCGACCTCATACTTTTATTCTCCAGTGGT
>NC_090738.1:46026758-46039169 GCF_036898095.1 Palaemon carinicauda
TAACACAGCGATACACAAACTCTCTAACCACATTTAAATCATATATAGACATATATATACATATACATATGTATACATATACATATATATACATATACTGTACATACATATGCATATATACATATACATATTACATACATATACATGTATACATATACATACATATACATATATACATATACACATACATATACACACATATAAATATGCATATATATACACATACATATATATATATATATATATATATATATATATATATATATATGTATACATACACAAATACATATATACATATACATATATACACAAATACATACATATATATATATATATATATATATATATATATATATATATCCATATACATATATTTATATATATAAACATACATATAAAGTACATATATATATATATATATATATATATATATATATATCCATATACATATATTTATATATAAACACATATATATATAAACATACATATAAAGTACATATATATATATATACATATATATATATTATATATATATATCCATATACATATATTTATATATATAAACATACATATAAAGTACATATATATATATATATATATATATACATATACATACTTATATATACATATACATACTTATACATACTTATATATACATATACATACATATATATACATATACAGGGCCTATAAATTATATATATATATATATATATATATATATATATATATATATATATATATATATATACGCACACACACACACACACACACATATATATATATATATATATATACACACACATATATATACAAATATATATACATATACATACATATATATACATATACATGCATATATATACATATATAGGGCCTATAAATTATATATATATATATATATATATATATATATATATATATATATACATATATATATATATATATATATATATATATATATATATATATATATATATATACATAATGTATGACATTTAAGAGACTAAAGCGTTTCACAACGAATGGTTGGCACCTGATAAGCCAACACTCCAAGCGTTCATTGCACCACTCCTAACGTGGAGAGGACTAGATAAGATTCCTCGGCTGCAAGTCCTCAACATTTGACGCCATCTGATAAAGAAACCTGGAGCCATTAGCTTCCTGTAAAGAGATGGTGCATCACCGACCTCGCCTTGTATAATATTTATGGCTATTTCAACTAAATGTATAATCTCTTATCCGGTGCATTGGTCTGGTTTTCCCCGTATGAAATTTCCCCCGAGGGAATATGGCACAGGATATTTATCCCCCCTTGGGGAATTTGTGCCAGGATAATATCAAACCCCCCCCCCCTCCCTTGGCCCAAGATTGCCCCAACCCAATGCTGTTATAAACGTATGGCTATGGCAACGTACAGCAACTATAATATCACGGTGAATTTTATGGTACATCTTTTGTAATGAACACATTAAAATCTTATTGTTCTATCCCTCAAACTTCAAGTGTCCTAAGTATGATTCTGAGTTATCTTTTATTGAAGACCAACACATTTTTATTTTAACTTGACTGTGAAGATTGCTAAGACCAACAAAGAGACGTAGGTATCAATCATAAGGGAAGGAATTATATGTGATTTACTTTGTTTGTGACGTGGGTACGGGGTTCGGGGCTAGGTTTGTGGCCTGGGAAAGGGGCTCCGGAGGGCTTGGCCCATGCTAGGTCTATGACCTGGTCAGTTTTAATACTTAGTGACCTGGGAACTACTAGGTTAGATTAGATGAATGTGTTAGGTTGTGTGGCCTTTTACGAAACTCGAAAGTGTTGGATAATCACGTTTTTTCCGTTTTCGCCCACCCAAAGTCCCAATTTCCCACCTATGTCCATCTGGAAAGGGGAGGGGGGCGGGAGAACGTTTATTTTCGGTGAAAATAGAGGCTAAAGCTTGATGTAAGGGGGGAAAATAGCATATAAGGAGAAAATCTTAGGTCTGAAATTCCCCAAGGGGAAACACAGCCCAGGGTGGTTTTTCCGGGGGGGGGGGGAGAAATCGATCCTAAGCTAATTTTTCAGAGGGGAATTTCAGTCGGAGGGTGGGGGGAAACTTCCTGCTACTCCGGTTCTATATGCTGATTATTACCTACGCCAAGATTATATTTTCGAGTCGGTTTATTTATTTATTTGTGTGTGTGGCTGTGGACAGGATTACGTCAAAACTACAACGTATTTTGACGAAATTTCCACCACAGATAGATCTTAGGCCATGGACGACACCATTAACTTTTGGAGATGTTCTGGTACCGGATCCTGATTCTAGATCCAGATTTGCATTTTTCTCAATTTTAAAGATTAAGTCAAAATAAATTGCCACTTTGGATTTTCACCAAATTGTATCAATGGCTAGATATTATACATCGAAAGGAACCATGAAATTTTGGAAGTGATACGTATCAAGATTACGATTCTGGATCAACATTGCACTATTCAGCAACTACTGTACAGTCAGCATATGAAAAGTTGGAGGCATTGTCCGTAGACTTTAGTGAAATCTTGGCTATATTCATTGGCGAAGATCTGAAATCTTTTATTGCTATTGTTTTGTTGTATAAACAGTCGGGTAAATAAAATTGATTTCAGGCTATATGATCTTGCCCTGGAAAACCGTTCAACATTGTCATGAAAAGCAATGACGTTCTTATTTTAGGATTATTAAAATTTAAATATATTCAAGTACTAATCATAAAACATCGCCTATCAAATAAGCTCAACAATAAAACGTAAGCATTGTTCCCTACCATGCATAATTAAAACCATAATCATGACCCTTATTCAAGCAATTATAAATAAATCAATCATGAATAAATTGCATTTCTTTAAAAATACAATCAGGGGCTCAATCATAATTTTTCAGACAAAACTGAAAGACCAGGGACCAATATCTCCAAAGTCTTTGTATTTCTCATTCTAGGAAGTGTGTGGGGAGAGCCTCCTCTCTTGCAATAGAAACCTAAGACTAATTGGTCTTTTCCACAATAAAAGCAGATTTTCTCATGCATACAACTGATAATTGAAAATATAATACAAAACGCGGTTTTTCAACTTCCTTTACCTAATTACCACAAATTCCCCTAATGAGCATATGTGAATATATTTGAAACGTATATCTCAAGTGTCTCCCGAGTTCATGTTACGGTATGTGACCAATATTTTTCAGAATTTCTAAAACAAACCATAACGCCTTAACAAACACTGTCAACTCGGTGGTAAATAGAGCCACAAAATTCCTCCCTGTGGATTAAACCACATCTGACTTCTTTTCTAATAAGTAAATAGTCCTACATATCTATCTTTAATAAGAGCATCGAGAACAAACAATCTGTTAATTACCTTTTCAAGAATGTGGTAAGAAATTTGGGCACAAAGAAATTTCAATTTTAGGACCGATATATTTTTTCTTATTGTGAGATAATCTCACCACTTGTTCATTTAATCTAATTTGAAATGGCCTTCATAATCTTGCAGCACTAAATTTACCTATAAGCCACAGAGAGGACCTACATACCATAGACCCTATCTCCCCACCCCCTTTATCAAATGTTTTCGATTGGAGAGGTTATAAAAAGACCCGAGACCTTGCTGTATTATATAATATATACAAAACGAGACCTTACTATGTTACATACAAAATAACTCATCCCAATTTAGGTTGATCTATGTAAAAAAATTAGCTCCCGACTAAGACAAAATAGACAACTTTTCTAGGATCTCATGTAAAACTGAACTTCAAGTTTTGAACTAAATATCATTGGGCGTCATGCAACTTCCATCTCACAAGGTAAAAATAACACCTTTTAGAGTTAAAGAGAATGTTATTCAATACATCTGCTTCTGGTAAATTGTGCCGACAGTCTTAGATGTTGAAGATCTAAAACCCTCTCATCAGTCCAATTACTGATGGCACCGACAGACTTAACCCTGGATAGGTACGGTGGGTCGTTTGCGACCCCGAGCGTCAAAAAAAAACAGGTTTTTCTCACGTGACTCACCCCTGTGACTGAATTTGTGGGTGATCGACCTGCAGGAGGTGTCTCCCCTACACGCTCTAGTAGTGTCCAGATGTGCATTGCTCTAGCTGTACTCCTTCCCCGATTTCTGAGACGCATCGGGGTCGTTCGCGTCCGAGTTTACCCTTCTGAGGTAGTTTGCATAATTATCAAAGTTATTACGTATTATGAAATTGTCGTAGAATGGTGCAACTTGTATAGGTTATCAGTTGTGGAAAGTCTTGGTGGATTGTTTGGCTACCATGTGCATGTTTTTTTTTTTAGTTAAAATGTCGTTCATCACCACGAGGACCATTTTACCGCGAGTGCCCCTTTTTCATTTTTTTTCATTTTTTTGCCAAGTCATTTTTCCGTAAGATATTGCCAAATAGTGTCGTAAAACTTTTGCTTGTTTAGTGTTGGAAAGTGTGTCTAGATGATCTGGCTACCCATGCATGACTTTGTTTTTGTCAGATACGACGTAGTTATTGGTATATTGGGTATTTAACTGCGGTTACCAATTTCTGTTTTTTTTTCAATATTTGTAAAAATTACTACGTAGTAAGGAATTGCCGTATATTATTCATTTTTTTTTCATGTTTATGTGTTAGAAAGTGTGCCTTGATGGTTGGGCTAACACGTGCATGTCTTTTTTTTTATCTGAGATGTCGTATATTAGAATGTCGGGCATTTTACCGCGAGTGTCCCTTTTTAATTTTTTTTAATTTTTTTGCCAAGTCATTTTTCCGTAAGATATTGCGAAATAGTGTCGTAAAACTTTTGCTTTTTTAATGTTGGAAAGTGTGTCTAGATGATCTGGCTACCCATGCGTGATTTTGTTTTTGTCAGTTACGACGTAGTTATTGGTATATTGGGTATTTAACTGCAGTTGCCAATTTCTGTTTTTTTTCAATATTTGTAAAAATTTACTACGTAGTAAGGAATTGCCGTATATTATTCATTTTTTTTTCATGTTTATGTGTTAGAAAGTGTGCCTTGATGGTTGGGCTAACACGTGCATGTCTTTTTTTTTTATCTGAGATGCCGTATATTAGAATGTTGGGCATTTTTCCGCGAGTGCCCCTTTTTATTTGTTTTGCATTTTTTTGCTTAGTCATGTTACCGTAAGGAATTGGCAAGTAGTGTCGCAAAACTTATATTTTTATAGTGTTGGAAAGTGATTCTAGATGATCTGGCTACCCATGCCTATTTTTTTTTTAGCCAGATATGGCGTATATATAAGTATGTGTTCAATTTTCCTGTGATTGCCATTTTTTCGTTTTTTCCCATTTCTTTCAAAATTACTACGTACTAAGGAACTATCACAGAGTAATATTTCATTTATATGTTTATTTGTCGGAAAATATGCCTTGATGGTTTGCCTAGCACGTGGCTGAAATTTTTTTTTTCTGAAATGCCGTATATTAGAATGGCCATTTTTCCACGAGTGCCCCTTTTTATTTGATTTGCATTTTTTTGCTTAGTCATGTTACCGTAAGGAATTGGCAAGTAGTGTCGCAAAACTTATATTTTTATAGTGTTGGAAAGTGTTTCTAGATGATCTGGCTACCCATGCCTATCTTTTTTTTAGCCAGATATGGCGTATATATAGGTATGTGTTCGATTTTCCGGTGATTGCCATTTTTTCGTTTTTTCCCAATTCTTTCAAAATTACTACGTACTAAGGAACTATCACAGAGTAATGATTCCTCTAGATGTTTATTTGTCGGAAAATTTTGTTTACTTTTTTTTTTGATTGAATATCATCAAATTTTTTAGCTAAAATATTGTTTTACATTTTTTTTTTTCGATTTTATTTCCCTTCAAAAAAAATTTTTTGGCTCAGAATTTTAATTTTATAAACGTAAAATAATCGACAATTATCCAGCAACCCACCATACAATATTTATGCATATCCAATAATAATTAGATTAGTAAATAACACCTTGAAATTGACATACCCTTCCTACATTTCAAGTGGCAGATTAGGGAGTCTGAGTCAGTGTGGTTGGCGGCCATTTTGTGGACATATCCGAAGCGTAAGCTGCCCTATCTATATATATTCTTGTTCCCTATAGAATTTGTGATATTTTGGTATATTGTTACCTGCATAAATATCATATTATATATTAAATATATGTATTTTTTTACGAAATTTCCAAGTACTCAAAAAATTACCTTTAGATATGGCCCCTGATATAAATGTAATTTACAAAATAATGAAGATTTTTTTACATATTTCTATTTTAGGATAACATATGTTTATTCCCTAAAAAAATTAGCCACTTCCTATTTCATTTGGGTACCCAAAAAAATTCATGAAATTTGGACAATTTTTTTTGGCCAAAAAAAGTTACCCTTTTTTTCTCATTTCAGATCTTCACCTCCATGGGTCTGACTTCATCCAAAATACATCAAGATGTGTCCTAAACATTCAAGAATCAATTCCTAAAAGGATTTGTGTATATATGTATAAACTTTTTTTTTATGAATTTTTATGTCAGGTCTTTTTTTTTTCTACTTAATTTTTTAAAATATTTATAATAAATAGTTTTTCTGCAGATGAGTAGTATTTATCTTTACAGTTGTTTTAAGCATTCATTGAAGTTCTTTTTGGCAAAAGAAAAAAGGAGGTTACTGCAAAAACTGATTTTTCAAGAATTTTTTTTGGCGTCGGGGTCGTTCGCGTCCGAGTATACCCTTAAAGGGGTGTCCGAGGACCGTACCTATCCAGGGTTAAACAAATGTTTACGGGCTGGTGTGACGTCATGGCTAATGGATGTATACTACCAAACCACCAATACAGAGCGCGAGAGGAAACTTCCACAACGATGCTATTTATAGCAATGGCAAAACGCGTAACGCCGGGGATACTTCCCAGTGGAAGTACCTCTGCACGAACAATAGGTTTCCCACTTTTAATTTTAGGCTTCCTCGAGATCGAAGACTACTCCACTGGTTTCATACTGTCTAGAGCAGTGGTTCCCAACCTTTTTTCTGTCATTTCCCCCCTGCACCCAGTTCACCATCCAGATTTCCCCCTTCATGCCCCGCCCAGCCCTCATGCCCACTCGCCTGCCTCAGAAATGGGCATGATATTCCAATTCTCCCCGTGAATATCATGTCAAGTGAGAAATTATATGATCATATCACAATTGAATGGCTAACAACAAATTGCCGCACGTACTATGAGGACATTTTCCGCTTGTTTTAGTTAGTAGGTTGTGTAATTATTTCCCCCCTGGAAGCTTCAAATCCCCCCCCCCCACCCCCCGGGGGAAATTTCCCCCAGGTTGGGAACCACTGGTTTAGAGGAACTTTGAAGAATTTAGACAAAAAATGTTAGCAATGCATCTACAGAATATCTGTTCTTTGGAAAACCAAAGAAAGATAGGGAAATTACTCAATTAGTGTCAATATTTCACTAATGGCTTGAAAAAATAATTGGTTAAAACAATTGTCAATAGTCACTGCAATCGTGCGCATCCTTAATGGATTTATTATCGGGAAAGATAATGGTAATTTTTCAGCTCTTAAGTATTAAAGCCGTTTCTTGCATCTTATTTCTGATTTTCAAAGTAAAGACCTAAGCAATTTATAGTAACAATTATTAGAAGTTTGTAAAAGAACCAAAATCATTGGATATTAATCTACTGTTTACCAGGTATGAACTTTCTTGATTTTAGTGCTGCCTTTGGCCGTATTAATAATGAGGCCCTTGTTTCAAACTCGACCAATTAGTAGGGGGGGGGGGGTTTCTTTGGCATCATTCTTTATGTTTAAGAAGCCTATTAACTAAAGATTTGTTGTTGATGGGCATCATAGTGAGTACAGAAATATATTTGGTAATCTCAATGTAAAGTTCTGGGTCCATTACCTTTTATACTATATGGAAATGTGGTTTGGTCTAAATTAAGAAACTTAGCGCGTTGCAAATGCAGATGATACTACTATTTGCAACATTTCCGTCCCCTACATGTAAAACTGGGGTTGCTGAATTCCGGGATAGAAATATTGCTAATACCAAAGATTGGTGCAAACTATGATTGTAAGTAGGTCGAGGACAGTGGCTCCTAAATATCCAGATCCTCTGCATTAATAAGTTTTCCCGATTTTTATTAGACGCTTTCAAAACTTTAGGTGTAATTCTTGATTGATAATCTACCTTAGAGAAATGCAATCGATCCTTTACTTCTTCAATTGTAAAAAGATTGGCTTATACAGAAAGTCTTTTCAATATTTTCGTCGATCAACCTATTCTGAAATGTTTAATTCTTTCATTCTGTCTTGTTTCGAGCATTCTCATGTCTGGTCTTCAGCTTCTGAATCTCGTCTTAATTTGTTGGACAAGAACTTGCGATCTATTAAATTTCTTATTACTTATCTAGATATTAATCACTGGCGTTGTTACTTCTTTATGCAGTTTGCATAAGACTCTTCATAATTCTGACCATTCTTTGCATTCAGATCTTCATGGACAGCACCATCCTGTTCGTAATACTAGGTATGCAGTTAATTCTAGTTATGCCTTCGAAGTTTTATTCCAGCTGTGACTAGATTATGGAGTGATCTTCCTAATCGGGAAGTTGAATCGTTGGAACTTCAGAAGTTCAAACTAGCTGTGAATGTTTTATGTTGAACAGGCCGACATAAATCTCTTCATTGTTTACATATGACACATCTATTTTGACATTTCTACCAATCTTTTATATTCATTACTTCTCAAAGTTTATTTCTTTTCCGGGCAGGGCTTTTCAAACTAGTAATAATAATAACAACAATATTAATCTATACCGGAAACTGTCAGTCAGATATAAACGTATCGCTACTTGTAATTTTATTGAAACAGCAACACTCACGCAAGTTCCATCACCTTTCAAGGGTGTCATGTTCTAACACCAACGTAACTTACTTCCTATCAAGAAAAAAATATAAAATCCTTTCATACAGTTTTTATTTTCACAACCAAACCATTTTCTTGCGCCTAAAATTTTCAGTTCCACCTATTAGGCCTGATAAATGGCGGGGCTTAACGTTACTTGACGGGAAGGAAGGCAGGCCGTTCCTTACTGGAAGAGAGACACTTATTTCCCAGGAGGTCACACTCAGGGGCAGTGTGTTTGGCCTTTTTCTCAAGAGTAAACAATTGTGTGGTTCAGCTTAGCTTAGGAGAGTTTCAGTTGGAATGTCTGCGGTTGGGTCCTTGATGGATTGGGTAAGGCTGCTGGGAACATTTTGCGGTAATACTTCAATTCAATTTTAAAGGATAACCTCTAAGCCAAAAGCTTGGCAATTTAACAACGACTTTCCTATTAGATGCTTGCTAAGGAAGTAGTAAATAAGTTTACTAGTAGGACCTCAAGTGCAATACTTAACGGGGATGTGTTGCGGAATAACTGCTAAGTAATTTAACTGTCCGGTTGCAGTTAATTTGAACTCTGTCAGCGAAGTGTTGTCATAAAGGCATTAGTCCAAGTCAGATTAGTGGTAAAACAAAAACAAAACCTTCAAGCCTATCGGTAAAACGTGTATGAATTAAATCGCTGGTACATTGTTTATGTAAACCAAGACCCATATGAACTATCCATCACTGGATGCCGGCTTCGAAGAACGTCATTCACCTCTTTTGCAAGAGAAAACTTCAAACTATGAAGTATTGGCGGAAACAAACGCTCATAGATTTTAAGCTATGATGCAGAACACTTTTACTTGCAATTTATGTTGTCACAAAATTGCTATTAGAGAGAGAGAGAGAGAGAGAGAGAGAGAGAGAGAGAGAGAGAGAGAGAGAGAGAGAGAGAGATTCACAGAAGCCTAAAGTTCAAGAGATATTTTCAGTGATATTTCCAATATCCCAACTTTGAGGTAAAAACACAGGGCCATAAAAATTAAAATCTTTCATCTTTCGCACTTTACGTAATACTCTCTCCTTGTGCGGGAGGTTAATAATGGCCTCATAAATCATTTACATCGGCCTTCAAATATAATATTTGAGTAACAAAAACTAACAGAATCCCAATCGTGCGAGTTAATCCTCCAATATTGGTTATCTTTAAAAAGCCGATCGTATCCAAAAACCTTTCCTTAGGGGCAAGAGAAAGCTAAGCATCTATAACTAGTGGATAGGAATTTGCGGAAAGATGTATTCATAATATCCAAGTAGCTTTTCTCGTATCTGTGCACCAAATATCAAGTCTTTATAAGATGGAAAAAAAAAAAAGTTCGACTTCTTGCTACAATTTTGACTTCAAATTTCCTCCTTACGACAACTGTGTATAAATGTTAGTATCTAATTCACACACAGCCTTAGCATTTGGGACCTAAAATGGCCATTCTGTGCCTGTCTGGCCTGACGGTCTCTCTCAACTATAGACCACAGGCTCTATACTGCCCTAAAAAGGGGGTGACAGCTAACTCTTGTCTCTCCCCAATTATTTTGAGGTTTGTGATGTTATGCCAAACTTCAGACTGAGTCACAATGCAATTGGATAACATACAATGCACACATGCAGTATGTCAAGGTCTCCAGCAAAAAGTAGATGGTCTTTATAAACATAGCATTTGGAGTTTTGAAACAACACACAGAAAACGAAAAACAAAAAAGACTGGAACGGTTTACACATACCTCAACCAACTCCACATCTACAATTCATAAGAATAATTTTTAAAGAGAGAGAGAGAGAGAGAGAGAGAGAGAGAGAGAGAGAGAGAGAGAGAGAGAGAGAGAGAGAGAGACCCTTCCCTAGCACTGCACTGCTGCCAGAAGCATCTAGCTTCAAGCGAACATCCAAAACTCCACCATCAACCCTCCCCTTTTACACCCATCCACACCCACCCAAACACACCAGCGCCCACCAACAACACCCACCCCGACACCCCCCCCCCCCTCTCTCTCTCTCTCAATGTCAATGGCGCAGCGTTGCCAGAAGAATGAAAGATTGATTTCCTATGTCAGAATAAGCAACAATTCGGTTTAATTGTGGTCTGTGTAGCGTGAGATACTTTGCTTTTTTCGGACACTGCTTTTAATGCTGCTCCCAATTACGATTTGGCTTGGAACACTTGAAACGGATCATTTTGGCAAGAACTGTATCATTAAGACTAATATTATTTAAAAAATACCTTCAAGTAGGCAATCAATCTCTCTCTCTCTCTCTCTCTCTCTCTCTCTCTCTCTCTCTCTCTCTCTCTCTCTCTCTCTCTCTCTCATACATAACTTCTTCTCAAATACCATAAACCCCAAAAGAACTGGTTAGCGTCTTATGAATAGGAAATTACAATAATTTCTATTAAAACGCTGAGTGAATATTTAAATAAATGACCTAAGCCCAATAAATCTTCATAATTGGAAGTCGTCATAACAAATAATTAAATGGTTAAATGTAAGCTTTTTTCCAAGGCAAATCTCTTATTTTACCCGTACATATGAAGAATGTCATGATTCAACATGCCAGTGTGTAAACCCTTCAGTAAAGTTAACACGGACTTGACGAGGAAATCAACCCAGGGCTTGTCACAGAGTCTAAGTGTCACCTACCCTGGAAACGTTTTAAAATTTAAGTAATCTGAGGTACTGAGGATTGTTCAAGGGGTTCACGGAGATGGCGGAGGGCCACAAAGTGGTACAAGTACAAAGAAATTAATTTGGAATGGATATAAATATGTGAATAGTTTCACTTCGATGTTTGACTAGGAACATTAGAAAAGAGAGTGCTTTTCGTCGATCGGGCCCAGGGCACCAGTCACCCGATGAGATACTACCGCTAGAGTTCTGGGGTCCTTTGACTGGCCAGACAGTACTACATTGGATCCTTCTCTCGTTACGGTTTTCTTTCTCTTTGCCTACACATAGACCAAATAGTCAGGCCAATTCTTTACAGAATCTCCTATGTCCTCATAAACCTAACAACACCGAGATTACCAAACAATTCTTCCTCATTCAAAGGGGGTTAACTACTGCACTGTAAATGTTCAGTGGCTACTTAAACCTACTTTCCTCTTGGTAAAGATAGAAAATAGAAATTAAACCATAGTTCGTTAGCCTTCGGTAGAGCCATGGCCTCTGTACCAAGGTCTTCTACTGTCTTGGGTTAGAGTTCTCTTGTTTGAGTGTACATTCGGGAACACTATATCTAATTTCCCCTCCTTCTTGATTTGTTAAAGTTTTTATAGTTTATAAAGGAAATATCTCTTTTAATGTTGTTGTTCTTTAAGTATTTTATTTTTCCTTATTTCCTTTCCTCACTAGGCTATTTTCCCTATTGGAGCCCCTGGGGTTATAGCATCCTACTTTTCTCTCTAGGGTTGTAGCTTAGCAAGTAATAATAATAATAATAATAATAATAATAATAATACTAAAGAATAGAAG
>NC_090738.1:46039669-46047169 GCF_036898095.1 Palaemon carinicauda
TGAAAGATTGATTTCCTATGTCAGAATAAGCAACAATTCGGTTTAATTGTGGTCTGTGTAGCGTGAGATACTTTGCTTATTATCGACACTGCTTTTAATGCTGCTCCCAATTACGATTTGGCTTGGAACACTTGAAACGGATCATTTTGGCAAGAACTGTATCATTAAGACTAATATTATTTAAAAATACCTTCAAGTAGGCAATCAATCTCTCTCTCTCTCTCTCTCTCTCTCCTCTCTCTCTCTCTCTCACTCTCTCTCTCTCCTCTCTCTTCATACATAACTTCTTCTCAAATACCATAAACCCCAAAAGAACTGGTTAGCGTCTTATGAATAGGAAATTACAATAATTTCTATAAAACGCTGAGTGAATATTTAAATAAATGACCTAAGCCCAATAAATCTTCATAATTGGAAGTCGTCATAACAAATAATTAAATGGTTAAATGTAAGCTTTATTCCAAGGCAAATCTCTTATTTTACCCGTACATATGAAGAATGTCATGATTCAACATGCCAGTGTGTAAACCCATCAGTAAAGTTAACACGACTTGACGAGGAAATCAACCCTGGGCTTGTCACAGAGTCTAAGTGTCACCTACCCTGGAAACGTTTTAAAATTTAAGTAATCTGAGGTACTGAGGATTGTTCAAGGGGTTCACGGAGATGGCGGAGGGCCACAAAGTGGTACAAGTACAAAGAAATTAATTTGGAATGGATATAAATTTGTGAATAGTTTCACTTCGATGTTTGACTAGGAACATAGAAAAGAGAGTGCTTTTCGTCGATCGGGCCAGGGCACAGTCACCCGATGAGATACTACCGCTAGAGTTCTGGGGTCCTTTGACTGGCCAGACAGTACTACATTGGATCCTTCTCTCGTTACGGTTTTCTTTCTCTTTGCCAACACATAGACCAATAGTCAGGCCAATTCTTTACAGAATCTCCTATGTCCTCATAAACCTAACAACACCGAGATTACCAAACAATTCTTCCTCATTCAAAGGGGTTAACTACTGCACTGTAAATGTTCAGTGGCTACTTAAACCTACTTTCCTCTTGGTAAAGATAGAAAATAGAAATTAAACATAGTTCGTTAGCCTTCGGTAGAGCCATGGCCTCTGTACCAAGGTCTTCTACTGTCTTGGGTTAGAGTTCTCTTGTTTGAGTGTACATTCGGGAACACTATATCTAATTTCCCCTCCTTCTTGATTTGTTAAAGTTTTTATAGTATTATAAAGGAAATATCTCTTTAATGTTGTTGTTCTTTAAGTATTTTATTTTTCCTTATTTCCTTTCCTCACTAGGCTATTTTCCCTATTGAGCCCCTGGGGTTATAGCATCCTACTTTTTCTCTCTAGGGTTGTAGCTTAGCAAGTAATAATAATAATAATAATAATAATAATAATAATACTAAGAATAGAAGCGATCTCATTTTCTCCAACAGAGACAAGGGAGAGCACATCCGTCAAGATATATCGAGTAGCTTGAAGTACTGGTGTTCTAATAGAGAAACCCGGATGCATTAGTAATTTCCTCTATAAACAATGAATAGTCCATGATCACAAAGCTGAACTGAATTAATTCTATATTCTATAACTTTCAGTTTTGTTCAATTTCATCAAATATCGTCTCTTGGTGGGTTCTAATAGTATTAAATAACATTCCATAATAGTTTTTGGCATTACAGTAGATTTTAATGTAAAATAATAACATAGCCCAGAAAGAGTGAGTCCCTATTGTTCTATTAGAATCACAGATTAACCGCATCTGATTTGAGAGAGGTAGGAAATTTAATAATTCTGTCCCGACATACTACTTTTGCACAAAATATAAAATACGGTGTCTTTATCGCTTCTGGTCCACTGAATATTACACAAAATCAATAGCTTCTAAATTTTCGAGGAACAAAGCAAGCAATTCAGTTTAATTGGAGAGCAAACACTAAATCTAAAAAAAAAATTAATAGTACGCAGAATTCCAGAGGATTAATTTTGAGAGAGAGAGAGAGAGAGAGAGAGAGAGAGAGAGAGAGAGAGAGAGAGAGAGAGAGAGAGAGACTCCCTGAACAAAGCAGGCTTGGCAACTCAGCCATCAACGTCCGTGGCCACCAGTCTTTACTCTACCTTTATAACCAATTCTCCAATTAAAGCCAGAACTGAAATAACGATTATCATACTGAAAATGAGCCCGTTCATAAAAATAATATAAAACTTTGGAATATCATACTCCATATTGTGAAAAGCGAGATAAAAGCTAAGTATATTACAGTAAATAAAAAACTTATATACTTGAGGAAATGTCTTGCTGTACTTCCCTTCACTCTACCCAAATGACGAGGGGCGTCACGTATTACCGCTTTACAGTTACAGCATTAATCCTTCAGGATAACAGCATAAAGACTATTACTCGTTACATCTAATAGTACCATCTGTGACGAATAACAATATTGCACGTTATGGCTGCCATGTAAATTTTACACATTACTGGGAAAGAGCTTATCCGATGCATTTAAAAACAAACGATGAAAAAATATAATAAATATTTACTCATATTGGGATCGAACCATTCAGGGTACAGCGTCGATATCAGATGCCAGAACACTTCAAATCAATCAATCAGGCTTCAGAAGTCACAAAGGAACTTGGAAGACAAAGGACTACCTCGGCTAACTACTATATATCACCTCGAAGAGCCACGAGTTTGATCAATACCCCTTAAACATTCAGTGACCCAAGTTACAACGATTAATTCGAATCAAAGATAAAAATATATTTGAAAATAAATGTCAGCGAAGAGGAAAATATATACATAATTGCATTAGGATAACATGTGTCACAGCAGAAAACACACATAAAAGCAAACAACATATCCAGTAAACGGTTAATACAATGCTCCGTAACGCCTAGCCATAATGCTGAACAGCTAACACACTTGGCGAGTGTTTCCCAACAAATCGACGCGGGAATTATGCCTGGGAGCTGTTCAAAGTCCACAGCCTGACTCAAAGCTAAAGAACTTTAAATATTTCCTATGGATGAATGAAAGCATACAGGAAATTAAAACCTTTTTCAGCACAGAGTTCTGGGAAGGCGAAGGGGCCAAGGGGAAATGATCGCTTCACATTTCTTTTTTTAAATTAGGGGAAAAAATGCCAATCAATGACCAACAAATATCTCTCTCTCTCTCTCTCTCTCTCTCTCTCTCTCTCTCATCTCTCTCTCTCTCGTCTCACTAAAACGAATGTTCGTGCAATCCAACGAGAGAGAGAGAGAGAGAGAGAGAGAGAGAGAGAGAGAGAGAGAGAGAGAGAGAGAGAGTAGTAGTAGTATTAGTAGTAAGGAAACGAAGTAAAGGACCAGATAGCGAAAGTGTGTGAGGGTGGCTGGCTACCTGTAGCATAGTCCCTTTAAACATAAGCGTATGAGTTAGACCTAGCGCAGGCACCAAAATCCATCATACACCACACACCCCATTCATTCAACCTAAAGCACTTGAATCGTACAGATTTTTCCTATCCTAAATCAATGTAAGCTACCCGCCTCTCTCTCTCTACCCTGACCATATCTTCATACAGCTTTAGCCTGATAGATAACATTGTTTTGCGATCCAGTTAGTTAGTAATAGAATAGTCTATAAGTCTGTGGACAAGGCAAAAGTATATGCAAGACTTTGGGTTAAAGACTAACAAAGGTCTTTGGTGATGGAACTAGTCTACGTAAGGCTTCGACGATGGAAAAAAAATTACACAAGATTTTGGAGATAGGCCAGTCTACAAAAGTCTCACTATGGAACTCTGCTTACATGTGTCTTTGGCGATGTGCCAAAATATACAAAGGTGATGGAGATACAGTTAGTCGTCATAACCCTTTAGGAATGAGAAAAGTGTACACAAACCAAAAGCGTTCGACAAAAGTCAACAAATTCTCTGATGATTAACTTAGTCTACAAGTCTTTGCTGCTGCTGCTGCTGATATTATTATTATTATTATTACTTTCTAACCTACAACCCTCGTTGGAAAAGCAGGATGCTATAAACCACAAGGGCTCCATCAGGAAAATAGCCCAGTGAAGAAAAGAAACAAGAAAAAATATATATTTAAGAACAATAACATCAAAATAGGTATCTCCTATACAAAGTATAAAAACTTTAACAAAATAAGGAGGAGAAATATGATGTACAGTATGCCTGAGTGTACCCTCAAGCAGAGAACTGTAACCCAAGACAGTGGAAGACCATGGTACAGAGGTTGTGGTACTACCCAAGACTAGAGAAAAATGGTTTGATTTTGGAGTGTCTTCGCCTGGAAGAGCTGCTTACCATAGCTACAGTCTCTCTTTTACCCTTACCTAGAGGAAAGTGGCTACAATTCAATTCATGAACAAGCTTTCAATAACCAGCCAAAACCCACACGCACCTGTAATAAGGGGTTAAGGACAACAGAGGTCTTTAGTGAAAAGCCAGTCTACAAAAGTCACTGTTCAGTCAAATTCACCTTTATTTTGATGGGCGATTGTCAAATGTTTTTAATGATCAGCCAAGCCAAATTCACTACAAATATCTTGAGTTCGCAGTTTGTATCCAACTGGGCATAAGGCCATAAGAGATTTTGTTTCATCCAAAATACAGCCAATTTTAAACAAGTTTCCATTTTTGTTTGCTATTAAAACTCAAGTGTCTTTTTCTTAAAGACCCCAGGTTTATATTAGGTTAGGATAGATATTATCTCTCTCTCTCTCTCTCTCTCTCTCTCCTCTCTCTCTCTCTCTCCTCTCTCTCTCTCTCTCTCTCTCTCTCTCTCTCTCTCTCTCTCTCTCTATGTGTGTATATGTATATGTATATATATATATATATATAATATATATATTATATATATATATATATATACACACACACACACACAGTGTAATAGTGAACGTGTCTTAAGGGAAAGTGCGTATAAAACATCAGGAACAAAGATTGAATAAAAAAAACATTCCCTATGAGTGCACGCGAGACAACTTCTGCCAACATCGTTCTGAATGAAGAGATAAAATAAAGCGTAGGGATGCCTTTGAGAAGACTAATCAAGGGCTTCCTAGGGACGGTTACAGGATGTACACAAACAGAAGACAACAGTGCACTGCGTATATAAATTTCCTCTTTTAATTGTCCCACGTGCAAACGTTTTCAACAATAGACTGCTATCAGTAGATACGGTGGATTTTGTGTATTGGTATGTATGTATGTATGTATGTATGTATGTATGTATGTGTGTGTATGTACATGTTTATGTATATATAAATATATATATATATATATATAATATATATATATATATATATATATATATATATATATATATAATATATATTTATATATATATATATATATAATATATATATATATATATATATATATATATAAAATAGGTTGGCCAGAGCACCAGCCAGCCGTTTAGATGCTACCACTATAGTTATGGGGTCCTTTGACTGGCCAGACAGTACAACATTGGATGCTTTTCTCTGGTTACGGTTCACTTTCCTTTAGTCTACACATGTACCGAAGAGTCTGGCATATTCTTTTACATATTCGCCTCTGTCCTCATACACCTAACAACTAAGATTACCAAACAATTCTTCTTCACCCAAGGGTTAACTACTGCACTGTAATTGGTCAGTGGCTACTTTCCTCTTGGTAAGGGTAGGGGACTCTTTAGTTATGGTGAGCAGCTCTTCTAGGAGAAAAACACTCCAAAATCACCATTTTTCTCTAGTCTAGGGTAGTGCCATAACCTCAGTACCATGGACTTCCACTGTCTTTCATTAGTTCTCTTGCTTATATTAAGGTGCACCTCGGGAACACTATTCTATCTATTTTCTCTTCCTTTTGTTTTGTTAAAACTATTATAGGTTACATAGGAAATGTTTACTTTAATGTTACTGTTCTTAAAATATTTTGGTTTTCTTGTTTCCTTTTCACACTGGGCTGATTTCCCTATTGGGGCCCCTGGGCTTATAGCATCCTGCTTTTCTAACCCGGTTGTAGCTTACCAAGTAATAATAATAATAATATATTAATATTATATTATATTATATATATATATATATATATATATATATATATATATTAGATATAATTATAGTATAAAATTGATTATAAGGACAAAGTTATGAATAACAACCTTTTCCAACATTTTGAGGTTCATAAAACTAAATTTTCCTCAAAAAGGTGTGATGTAAATAGCCACAGTTTAGAGCTGACTCCTTTAAATGCCCTATATGAGGAGAAGAGGCAATAAAAATGCCAATACTTTACACCCACCTAATAATCACAACGACAGTCAAATTTCATTCAATAACAAAACGACCCAGAGATTGAGAATCTCCAACGTAAGATTTTCCCAGAATCCGTTACTTGATCAATTTTTGGTTTTAAGCGTCTTCTTACTCCACAAATGACACAAAGTACTTGTTGGGTCTCCCTTAGGAGACTTCATAAGTAACCAATAAAAATTACACAAAAAACTTAATCTAAAATATACCATGAGAAACAATAGAGAATATTATATATATATATATATATATATATATATATATATATATATATATATATATATATATATTATATATATATATAATATATATATATATATATATACACAGTATGTATATAAATTTATATATATATATATATAAATAGATATACATATAAATATATAAATAGATATACATATAAATATATAAATATATATATATATATATATATATAAATATATATACATATAAATATATAAATATATATACATATAAATATATAAATAAATATATATATATATAATATAACATTCATTGAAAAATAAACAGAAAATGCAAAGTAATAAACACAGGAGGGAGTTTTACATCGATTATTTATCCACAACTGAAAGGCAAGTCAAAATAATAGCTGTATTGCATCTTGTCCATTTAACAAAAAATCGAAGCAATTTATGCACTTTTGTTTTAATAATCTCAACATTTTGTTCTCAATATGTTGCATGTCCATAACCATTTTATCAAGGAGCATTAAAGGGGGGGGGGGGTTAAAAGTCGCTTGAGGGATGAAAGAAGTGTGATCTTTTATATCAATATTGCATACGCCTGTTAAGCCTTCCAGCTGATGATGTAGTACAACTGTACAATATGATAAGAGGGAGTAATCGCCCGAAACTATAATTTTTTCATAATTAAGTTTGTATATATATATATATATATATATATATATATATATATATATATATATATATATATATTTTTATTTACTGTATATATTTCCTAAGAGTATTGACGCAAAGAGCCTCGGTTAGATTTCTCCTCGTCTCTATCTTGAGCTTTTAATTCAATATATCATATATATATATACATACATACATACATACATACATACATACATACATACATACATACATACAGAGAGAGAGAGAGAGAGAGAGAGAGAGAGAGAGAGAGAGAGAGAGAGAGAGAGATAAATCGCAATTGAAA
>NC_090738.1:46049669-46069669 GCF_036898095.1 Palaemon carinicauda
AAGAGTGAATAACAGGAAATCTGTCGAGTGCCACTGCGAATAACAAAGGAAATAGCTATGGCCTTATCAAACAATAATAGATACAATAAATATACGGCAGCCAGATAAAAGGTTAAAAAATATGCAGTGCTCATTTAAGAGTTTCAGATAGAGAATTCAGCGTTAAGTAACGAAGCACTTTAACAAAAGTGGAAATTAAAGAAACATGATGTTAGCTGAACGGAATACAGATCGGCCTTCTTTGGCATGAACTGAATTAGCGACGTTATCAGAAGCAAGAACATGTACAGCATTTAACAATTTAGCGAATAATACAAACATTTACCGTCAGCAACCTCTTCTCAAGTTTTGAAAATAGAAAGAAATAGGCCAGATATGCAGACACCTACAAAAGATGCAATCAACAGACTTTACGAACAGCAAACACTAGCAACGGCTTAAAGTACTAGAGCATCACATGGAATATAAGCCTAAATAACATAGTCAAGGACTTCCCTACGGTAGCCTATTGGAAACGTCCCTGCCTGGCGATCTACCGGACTGGAGTTCGACTCAAGCTCAAGTTCGATAGTTTCTCGTAGTATCTGCAACCTCACCGATCCTTTTGAGCTAAAGCCCCTATTACACGTATCCAGTTTCCTACGGCGCCGTCGGTCGCAACGCTAGCATATGTTCAAACCGGAGCGTGTGATAGCAAATCGGCTGTACGAACGCTCTCCCACGGCCGGCCGGATGAACTTTTGCCAGTATACTAAAGTTGGCCGTACGGCGTCGTACGTCAGGACTGAGGACGTAGCGTGTAATTGCTCACCATACGGTATGACATCAGTCTGAGGCTGCACCTCTCATGCAAGAGTCCATTTTTTCTATGAAAGGTGATACCTGACTTAAGAGTTCCAAATATGTGTCGTGATCCATTCGCATCTAGTTAAACCAGTCATCTTTTTCCAGTGGTAGTTCCTTCATTAAGTTAACATGAGAGTATTTTTGTCGTTACGCTGCCATTGTTTGGACCAAATCTTCTTTTTTCTTTGTTTTCACCTTCAAGTAGCACTCTAAGAGCACAGGAATGAGATTGACGTAGAGAGAAGACATGTCACTCCACCACAAACAGTTCCACACTGACCCACTTGCCTCCGGCCGTTCAAATACGTGTAATAGGGCCAGAATTTTCCTACGGCGCCATAGGCCAGGTTGGCCGTAGGAAACCGGGATACGTGTAATGGGGCTTTACACTTATCTGGTTTCCTACAGCGCCGTCGGTCACGACGCTAGCATATGTTCAAACCGGAGTGTGTGATAGCAAATCAGCCGTATGAAAGCTCATCCACGGCCGGCCGGGATGAACTTTTGCCAGTACTAATGTTGGTCGTATGGCCGTCGTACGTCAGGACTGAGGACGTAGCGTGTAATTGCTCACCATATGGTATGACATCAGTCTGAGTGGCTGAAGGATGCTCATGTTGACTATTTGCTTCTCTCATGCAAGTGTCCTTTTTTTCTATTAAAGGTGATACCAGACTTAAGAGTTCCAAATGTGTGTCGTGATCCATTCGCATGTAGTTAAACCAGTCATCTTTTTCTAGTGGAAGTTCCTTCATTAAGTTAACATGAGAGTATTTTTGTCGTTTATGCAGCCATTGTTTGAACCAAATTTTCCTCTTCCTTGTTTTTCACCTTCAAGTAGCACGCTAGAGCAATAGGAAACGAGAATGTTGTCGAGATAAGACATGTCACTCCTCCACCACAAACAGTGCCACACTGACCCACTTGCCTGCCGGCCGTTTCAAATACGTATAATAGCTCTAGCCGTAAGCCAGAATTTTTCCTACGGCGCCGGTAGGCCAGGTTGGCCGTAGGAAACCGGATACGTGTAATAGGGGCTTAAGGATGATGGAAGTGTCTACAATATATGCCTACCAGTTAAGTCCTAAACATCCAATGCCTTACCCTCTCTAGTCCTACCTTGGGTAAAAAGGGGCCTTGTGTGCTGATCATATTGATATAAGGTCAGTCTCTAGGGCACTGTCCTGCTTGACAAAGTAGTGTCACTGTCCCTTGCCTTTGTCATTCATGAGTGGGCTTTAAACACTTAAAGAATAGCCCTTTACAAATCTATGAGAGGGACTTCTGTAAGAAGGCCAATAAAAGACACTGCAAAATTTGGCTCACTGGTAGGAATCCGAGTGAAAAAGGAAGGTATTTATTATAACACATCATCTGATGGAGAATGGCCCAAAGGGCTCACGTTTGTCCATCTACTGATCCTGACCCAGTCACTCCGACTCCTGTCATCGCTCCTACCCCAGTCACCATTCCTAGCCCCAATCCTACCCGATTCCTCCTCCTTCCCTTCAGTCTCCACCCTCATCTCCCAAGTCGATTCCTTGCTCCTTGAAAAGCTGATCCCCTTGATTTTCAAACTTGTGGCTAAAGTCTGCTTCCTTGTTCAGACTCCCTTCAACATTATTTAATACCTCCTTTCTCCCTTACTATCAAACCCCCTATTAGCCAGGATAAGCCTTTATACTTAGACTGCTCCTTTTCTCTACTACTCAATTTCCTTCCCTCCTCTCCCAGTCTTTTCTACTTGCTGGGACTTGCTGCTATAATTACTTCTTCCACCACTAAAACTTTTCTTTTCGGCTCCTCTTGGTCCTGATTTTTGAGTCCTCCAACGGTCATTCTCTGGGGCTCAGCAACTGCACCACCCTGCATACAGTTATTCTTTCTGGGCTGAGCGACTAAACGTCCTTTTTGATGGCTGGTCTTGGTTGAGTGTGGCACTTGGACGAGCCGATTCTCGTGCATATGTCTAATATACACTGAAAAATAAAGATTGCTCTGCGCTGAGCAATACTCTAGGAGGAGATTCTCGAGAGCCGGGATCTTGCAAGACACTGACCGCAAGGTCAAGTCTTCATCCTTGGGGGCTAATGGCCCTACTTCAACGGAGCCTCCGATTGGAGACACTGTCCGGTCGATCTGTGTGAGTGTGGGAACAGTGTTTCGATGATACAAAAGACGAAGAAGTCTAATCGCAATGGTCCAGAGAGTTTGTGTAAACAATAAAATGCTGCAAAATCATCAAGGACCAGAGAGAGCGATGATAATTTGCTTTATGAATTAAGGAACAAAAAAGACGATAATTTGCTTTTTGAAATAAGGAACAGAAAAGAAAAGGCACACATTCCCTCCAACGCTAGTAGGTCAAAGCAGCATAGAATTCTCGATATGCAGAGAACTGGGCTTGTGGGCGAGAAGATTGCAAACAATAACAGTCCGTGGAATTAGGTGAACAATGGCAAAAGCAACGGACATTCTCGACTCAATAGAGCAAATACATTTATGTCAATGGTATGATAAACACACTTAACTTATACTAACGATTCGATTCAACAGTTAACTGGCTACAAAACTCGATATATATATATACATATATATATATAAATATATATATATATATATATATATATATATATATTATATATATATATATATGACATTGTAAGAGATCAGAATTTTAATTAATCTAACTCTACTGCCCTTTCATTTCTTTAAAATTTTGTAAGGTTCGACAGATCGAAGAAAAACAATAAATGCCGAATGAATCACAATGTTCAATAAAGTTTATCATATGTGAAATTTTTCAAGTCGCTGATCGAGGTGAATCGAGATGTACAATACATGTGTTTTGAGAACAATTCCCAGTCCCGTTAAAGATGCAGCTCTAATTTTTTCACCGCTAAGCTTATTACGAAAACAAAACGACTATAATTATAAGTCAAGTAAGAGTAAATAATAGTCTATCTCTTCCCTATTTCATTTCCTCACTACGTTTTTTTCCCTGTTGGAGATATTATAGGGTTTAATGGTGTCCTACTTTTCCAGTAGGGTTGTAGCTTAGCTACTAGTAATAAATTGTTATGCCCGAAACAAATATTAATCTTACTAATTTTCCCACTATTACAGTCTACCTTATTTTTAAAGTATCGGAAAAAGGATTTCACACTCCAATGGGAGCCCGTCTCTCTCCATCTTTCTCATACAATATGGCCTCCAAGATGATGTTCCGGACCGGAAAAAAACCTTTGAGTTTTCCTGCCATTCCCTTCCAAAGGATCTCTCTCTCTCTCTCTCTCTCTCTCTCTCTCTCTCTCTCTCTCTCTCCGTCTCTCTCTCTCTCTCTGTTGCGTGTGTGTGTGTGGATTCTATCGACGCATGTTTCTAGTATCATATTCCGTCCGCCCTGTCCATTAGTAACAAGAGACTTAGGCTATTATATCCTCCTCATCTTTGCATATTATGATACATCCACACACCAAAAAGGTTTAATTTATATACTGCACACAACCACATTTGAAAACACAGATATACATACATACATATATATATATATACATATATATATATATATATACATATATATATATATATATATATACATATATATATATATATATATATACATATATATATATATATATATATATATATATATTATAATATATATATATATATATACATATATATATATATATACATATATTATATATATACATATATTATACATATATATATACATATATATATACATATATATATAATATATATACATATATATATACATATATATATATACATATATATATACATATATATATATTTATATATATATATATATATATATAATATTACTTTATAATGATGATATCTCGTTACTATCACAAGGCAACATTTTCATAATCGGAAAAGTTTTCAGCACCAACGTCCCTGAAGTTTCTGCTGGTCCACTGGTCCATTATCCAAAAGTGCTCAGGGGCGAAGGGCCACCACCAACCTGACTTTTCACGAAGTATTTTTGTTGGAAAACTTCATTAAAAGTTGCCTTCTTGCATCATCGACGCGCCACTTGCATTCAGGGAAATACTATTGGTCTTCACAAGCGCTATTTTATAACTAGTTGCGTCTATTCTAAAAATAGAAAAGGAAAAATAAGTCTGGAATAAGTTCATTCATAATGAGGCCGATCCTGTGTCCGAATAGAAAGAAGGGGAGGGTTGAATCTAGGGTTAACGATTACAACCTCCTTAACTAGTCTCTGAAATATATATATATATAATATATATATATATATATATAATATATATATATATATATATATATATATAATATATATATATATACAATATATATATATATATATACAATATATATATATAATATATATATATATATCTGAAATATATATATATAATATATATATATATATATATAATATATATATATATATATATATATTATATATATATACAATATATATTATAATATATACAATATATTATATATATATATCTGAAATATATATATATAATATATATATATATATATATATATATATATATATATATATATATATATATATAATATATATATATATATATATATATATATACAATATATCATATATATATATATATATATATATATTATATATATATATATATAGTATATATATATATATATATATATATAATATATATATATATATAATATATATAGTATATATATATATATATATAATATATATTATATATATATATATATACATATATATATATATATAATATATATATACAATATATATATAATATATATACAATATATATATAATATATATATATATATATATATATATATATATATATATATATATATATATATATATTATGTCTCTTATATCCCGTATTCCTATTTGGATATTAATTAATCAGTGACACCGTCGTTCAGTTAGTACTTGGTACACGATGCATAAGATTTTTCATAATTCTGATCATCCTTTGTATTCATATATTCCCAGACTAAACTACCCTGTACGTATTATTAGATATGCAGTTAATTCTAAGTCTTGACTACTCCATTAAATTATTCAATACTAAAGAGTGTTCTAATTTATTTATTGAACAGGCTGACAGGTCTCCTTTCATTGTTTTAAAGTCTATCAATGATCTATTTAAACATCTTTACTGACCTTGAAATACTTAATTTTTGTTCTGCCGCTTCTCATATTATACTGTAGTTTATTAGTTAATTCTCTATTTCCTTTCCGCAATGGGCTGCGTTCCCTGTTGGAGCCCTTGAACTTGTAGCATCCTGCTTTTCCAACTAGAGTTGTAGCTTGGCTGTTAGTAGTAGTAAAAATATATACACACAGTACACGCACACACACATACATATATATATATAGAGAGAGAGAGAGAGAGAGAGAGAGAGAGAGAGAGAGAGAGAGAGAGAGAGAGAGGAGAGAGAGAGAGAGAGAGAGAGTGTTTGAAGTCAATTCCTTCCACATTCTCTTCGAACCTATGTACTTTTACAAATACTGTGTATTGCTCCCATTTAGTCTGGATACAAAAATGTATCAGAATGGCCGCTGCATTCGCCTTAGCCCTTTATGCAGTAAACTCAAGAGGCTAATCAAGTTACTTTCCCACTACTGTTTAGTCTCAAACGACCTTCAGTTGGGCCAAGGACAAAAGGGCAAATACTATAAGCAGTCTTACCTGGGAATAAATGGTCGATGATAATTAAGCAGATCGTGACTAGGAAACAACTTGTGATACATAACTATCACTCAAAGGTTGTCATGTTAAGGTACACAATCATCACGTTCAAATTAGACAGAACGGCCGTAAAATCACATTTTCTGAAGAGAATCGATAAAAGATTTACGCAAAATATTCTTGAAATTTGTGTAAAGGCACACGCACGCTTATCAAATTTCATATATAATATATATTTCATACAATATAAATATATATATATATATATATATATATATATATAATATATATATATATATATATATACACACACACACATATATATATATATATATATATATGCTCCGAAGCCTTATGCCTTAATTAACGAGTTGTTGTCTGCTGTTCCCTAAGTTAATAGAAGTTCTTATGATTGACAAGAACGAATAGTATCAATGATCATACTTTAATCACAATTCCATAATTTTAGCTCATTAAAATGTGCCTTCAGTACCATTGGTCAGAACTGTATCCATTACAATCTTCAAATTCGAGTTAAGGCCAATACCACATACACTCCATTCCGAGGAAAATATAAATATATCTATTACGACTTTTGCTTGATTTTTGTCCGCTGTCAAATACAAACACATACGCATACACATACAAACAAACTTGCTCGTTAAATTGAAGTCTGTCTATGGACGAGGCTTCATGAACCCCCCCCCCCCCCCACCGCGCTTCCTCCACCCCACCCACCCCCCGGCCAGACCCAGCTGTTGAGTAACGATTCTCTGGTTAGACATGAAGATAATTGGACCTTTCAACCATGGCCGTTGATGGATCCTTTTTGTAGTCATGTACTGATGATGTGACGCCGGTGGTAAAACCCTGCAACCGCCCCCCCCCCCTCTCTCTCTCTCTCTCTCTCTCTCTCTCTCTCTCTCTCTCTGCATTTCCCTTAATTAGATAAGAATAACAATGTTATATCTTTTTGCTTCAGCTCTATCCAATTATTTCCCCTTAGGGGTTTGCGCACAATGGTGGCCTCTCTAAGCAGCGAGTGACATGGCAGAAACATGCGATCTTGATACTGAAACTGTGTATAAACATATATTGGAATTACGTTATTCTAATGGGTGTTTTTAACACTGATTATCATGGGTTAGTTTTAATAGCATACGAACTTTAGATGGTGAATCGCAATGAGCCAACATTTCACAATTCACACACAATATTTTGGCCTCGAAGTTTCAATAATTAATGGAACCACGCATCAACAGAAAATTTGGTTATTGTTAATCAAAATTTTGTTTTATTAATTTGATAATATGCTTTAACAATCCATATTAACGAAGCTTATATTTTTTTTTAATATCTAAAGGTATAAATACATTGCATGTGAATGCGTTATCTGTTGAACACAAATACATAACACAAATATCATCATCCTTATCAGATCAAGCCACATTTTATTGAATAATAAAACTTGTGGAGGTTATCCATTCATCACTACGATAAGAATGACAATGCCATAAATCAATCAGAGAGAGAGAGAGAGAGAGAGAGAGAGAGAGAGGAGAGAGAGAGAGAGGAGAGAGAGAGAGAGAGAGAGAGAGAGAGAGAGAGAGAGAAATATCTGCTGTGTTTGCTAAACCTCTCCCCTTTCTTTAATCATTCCTCATTATCAATTGCAGTCCAACCGTTCTGAGATTGACCGTGAATCCTAAAATAAACAAAATGCAATGCATTATCGGAAGGTCCAACGCACTAAATAAGTAAACTTCCTAAATTCAAAATAACTTCAACCTTGGCCTTTTGTGTACCAAAGTATCTCAGTGGAATCTAGTAGGGAATGGATGATTTTTGTTGTTGCCCAGTAGTGGATTACGTATTCACTCATTTTATTGAAAAATAGCCCTCAGTACAAAGAGAATAACTTTCACGTTACCGCATTATTTTACTTTTTAAAGTCGTCACAAACATTTTTTAGATGTAAGCTTCATTCCAAAACAAATCTTTCGAAAAATCTACAGTGCACTCCAATCCAACAGTCATATATTAGAGAGAGAGAGAGAGAGAGAGAGAGAGAGAGAGAGAGCTGTAGATTAATTCTATCTCTCCGGAGACGGGAAGTATTGTACACCAATATGACTCCCCTATGTAAACATAATGATGTATTTATTAAAAGATTTCTTACATCCAAACTGCATTACGCTCCATGTTTGGGGTGATAAAATAGCTAGAAAAATTACATTGGCCATCCAGCAGTATATTTTACTAAAGCGCATAACCAAGTTTAAATATGTGCACAGCTTTTAAGGGCTGCTTTTCCGGTCCTGTACTGAAGGGACCCCTACTCTCTTCAGGACCTCCACAGTCATTTTATCAAGTTCGTTCGAGAGCATTTAACATTTCACATCTCGTATTGCTTGCTTACTGTTAAATTGTCACTATCGAAGCACTCACAAAATAAAGTCTTCAGTTTCCTCTTGAAAGCCTTAATATATAAAATCATTAGGATGTCTCGTGGGAGCTTGTTGTATAGTTTCGGGGCCGCATATTTAAAAGTCCTTGAGACTACAGTATACATACATATATCTACGTTCCAATAGTTTGAAACTATCTGTAACTATTATCGTGTTAACACGATTTGTTGGCTGCACACATACTGTATGTAGTAATTCTATTAGATATTTTGGACGACCGGTTATGATAACTTGGTGGTTTATTGCACATATTTTAAACTCAATTGTCGCTTTAATAGGCAGCAAGTTCAAATCAATTAGTATAGTAGTGATCCTTTCTCTCGGTAGGTCAACTTTTATCAGTCTTGGTTCTCTGTCTATTATGTTTTGTAATTTTCTAACTTGTACTTTTGGTAAATTGTAGTAGATGGAGTTACAAGTCAATCCTGATAACAGTTTTATTTACTGAATATTCACCGATATTGTTTCTAAGATGATAACTATCAATTTTTACTACAGTATTTATTTGAGCATTAAAAGATAAGTTACAGTCGAGATACGCCTACACCCACTTTACTAGATATCGGGACAGAGTCGTTATTTATATTTATTTGAATATTACCCAAGTTTCTTACGATGTTTTCTTTCCCACCCCCATAAACTCAGTTTTATTTTCATTTAATTTGAGTTATTTGGTTGTCATCCACTCCCTAACAGTGTCAAGAATTCGGTTTAGAGTTTCAATGGTGTTGTCTATATCATCTATGAAGTAAAATTGTCTCTCATCTGCACTGCAAATAGTTTGAACTTCACACCATGCATTTTTAATATTTTCGATAGACCCTATAGATACAGAATAAGATTTAGCTCCGTACACTTCCCTGAGGGACCCCTCTGTTTAAAGGGTCATCTGAATGATAAGAGTTACCAATCTGCACACACTAATTTCTGCCAACCAAGTCTTTCAGGCATTCGAAAACTTGATCTTCAATACTGGTGGACCGTAGATCATTTAGTAGCAGTTCATGCACAACTGTATCAAAAGCAGCACCTAAGATCGAGTAATATCAAAATACTACATTTATTTTCATTCATCATTTCCAGCATTTTAGTGATGCATAGAAGATATTCTTTGGTCTGGTGCCGATAGAGCTCAAGATGATGCAAGAACAATCTTGCCTAGGTTATAACGTTGGATAGTTTTAGGGCAGTGTGTGTGTGTGTGACAGTTCTACGACAGAGAGAGAGAGAGAGAGAGAGAGAGAGAGAGATAGAGAGAGAGAGAGAGAGAGAGAGAGAGAGAGAGAGCACCAGGCGCCATCCAGTGAGTCGGGTAGGCCTAAAGTTTGTCCGATCAATAATGACCAAAGCAGCGAGGTCAGAACGGACAGACATGTTTCAAGAGTGAAAAGGATACCACAGGTTATTTTCAGCGCGAAGAGAAACTTCTGCAAAACACAAAAAGAAACCGTTCACCAACCGAAACGCTTTACGAATTTTGAGAGAGAGAGAGAGAGAGAGAGAGAGAGAGAGAGAGAGAGAGACTATAATGATCTGTGGTAGCACACCTTACCTTATTAAAGAAGATATTAAGGTTTATTCTCAAATGTACAGTATGTACAAGTTAATTAGGGATTGTCCATTCAAGTGTGTGTATATGTGTGTGTGTTGTCAAGGCATCCGTATCTCCAATGAATCTATACAATGATTGTGCAAGAACATTTCGACGGATCACTGATTAAGCGAAGCTCTAATGTAATCAACAACAGTTGAAAAACAACCTGATATTTCCAGCACTGCCTTAGGGAAGGCCCTTGAAATTAACGCTCACATACTCTTCTTTCCATTCCAGGTTAAGTTATGACTTGATTGTTTCACTTAAAACATTTTGTTTTCTATAGTAGTTGCAAATACATTTTTTCGACGTACGAGATGAAGAGTTCCACCTTGGGAAATATAATTCATGATAAAAAAGGCCGTTATTTCTAATCTACTGCAATCAATGTAGACAATTTTCCAGAACCATTAAAACTGACGTACATTTCATATTAAAGCTGTCTTTACCCATTGAGAATTCTCGATTACTGAAAATTGAGTAGTAAACACCAAAGGTAAATTCCTGAATCCGGTTGCCACTGAAGAGAGGAAAAAGGTGGTGGTCCCAGGTGTTGTCTTGCTTGGCCATGTTGTTATTGCTGGTGCTCATATGATGATGATGATGATGATGATGATGATGATGATGCCCTTTCTATGATCGTCGCTCGTCCGTCGGCGTCGGGCGTTAAGCCAAGAAGGGTATGTTAGCAGGACTAGTTTTCCTTCCAAATTTTCCCATACGTATTTTTCTCGCTTTGATTTATGGATTTGGACTATATAGCAAGAAGCTATGGCCTATTAGGTCATTTAGCGCCCAAGGGCCTCTCACGTAAAACCGACGAAGTAAAAGTTATATAAGATTGGACAACAAGATGTAAAAAAGGAAACGAACCGAGGTAAACCAGGAGGATACAATAGCAAGTGCAGCGAGGAGCAATAGTACTATTGTGTGTTACTCTTCTACGGGAATATTCTCTTAATGCAGCTTTTGATTTGTTTTTTCATTTTTACTTCGTTGATTTTAACTATTTCCTTGTCAGCATCTTCAATGAATTCTTCTGTTTTCATTTCGTTCTAGACTCCTTTTTCTGTCATTTAAATGTTTAAAAATACTAAGGAATCTTGCTATTCTTTAAATAAATATGCCAGCAGTCTTTTGTCAAAGTTTCGAAAATGGTAAAAAAAAAAAAAAAAAAAAAAAAAAAAAAAAAAAAAAAAAAAGTCTTATATTGGACGAAGCAGCCAAAGCTGAGCAACCCCCAAAACTACCGCTAAGGTCAACTAAGGCTCACTAGAACCAAGGCCAATAGAGACTAGAACTTTCCAAAAACGTACACAACCCATTTCTCCCTTGACCTTGGGTTTTTCACAGGTGAGACCAAGACGCTCACCACTGACCACAAGAACCACACACACACACACTATGGTTTTATGTTAAATTTAATATTTTTCAACAATATCGCATCCAGAGTTTATGTAAGATTTGCGCCTTAACTTGCTATTCAAGTCATGTGCATATTTCAGAAATGCATTAAACTTACGCATTATAAGTTGTCAAAGTATATTTACCATTATCATTAAAATCATAATCATAATTACTTCTACAGATGGTGTGTTTAATGTATTGTTAAGAGACCCATTAAAAAGAAAAAAGTAAAAGAAAAGGAACAATGGATCTCCAGCAGAGTAGACTAAAACGTCAAGTCTTGAATGAATGAAGTGACGTCACAGCTTATTCTTCTCAAATGTAGGTTTTCCCTTTCTCCGTCTAAAGTGGCTTTTTCAGCGTCGTCATCTATTCACTATTATTGGGTTGGGAAAGGTAACCTCGGATACTGTGGCTTTTCACTGGGACGTTTGCTTAAAAGGGCTATAAATGAACCATTTATTATCATCATCATTATTACTGGCAAAGCTACCGCCATAGTTGGAAAAGCAGCATACTATAAGCCCAAGGGCCAACCGGCAAAACAGTGAGAAAAGTAAATAAGGAAAAAGATGAAATAGTATGCCAGTGTTCCCTCAAGCTAGAGTACTCTTAGCACAAGATAGTAGACCACCATGGTGCAGAGGCTATGGCACTACCCAAGACAAGAAAACAATGGTTTGATTTTGGAGTGCCCTGCAAGAGCTAATTGTCAAAGCTAAAGATTTTTTTCAATCTTTACCAAGTGGAAAGTAGCCACTGAACAACTACAATACAATAGTTAGCCCAATGAGTGAAGAATTTTAGTTACCTTAGAGTACTGCCAGGTGTATGAAAAAGAAAATGTGTACAGAATAAGCCTGACTATTCGGTATATGCGTAAGCCAAGGAAACATGAGCCGTTACTAGAGAGGGACCCAATGTAGCAGTAGTAGTACTATCTGGCCAGTCAAAGAACACAATAACTCATCGGTAGTATCTCAACGGGTGGCTGGTGTCTTGGCCAACTTACTAATATGCTAGAAAAGATGAAGTATACCAGTGGGATAAAAATTACCCAGTGTTTAATGTAAAAGTAATCCTTTCTTGGGGAGGGATACCTTTCGTCAATCTTGCTCCTCATTAACCCCATACTTCTTAGCTGAACCGATACAGAAAGGAGACATTAATAATTAGAAGACAGTTCTTTCCAGCACTGTATCACGAGTTCTGCTCTTATGAACAATACCGAGGAGTGGGAGGAGGGGCCGCCACCTTTCTTCGAGTCTCATCCTCTCTGCCAGAAGATTTTTACAGCCCCGATGTTCTGTTGAGCTGAAGCAGGTGTCTCGTCCTCCTACTACAAGGCTTCGAAGCAGCCTTCAGGGGCCTCTCATATTTACTGCGAAACCTTCAAATAATGTCTTCCTTTTTTTAAAAACTCTTTGGGATTGAGCACCCTTCATGTGTTCTTTGGTTGCCAGTCACACCGGTCTAGCAATATATATATATATATGTAGATATGTAGATATATATATATATATATATATATATCTACATATATATATATATATATATAATGAAATTTCAAGTGAATAGATGGAGTGTCTTATTTTCTGACAAACTTTTCATGTTTGGAGGGATGTCCACAATTATCTAACTTCATGTGTAAGGTGAGCATGAAGACTTATTAACGACTCCTGCTTGAATCAAAAGCTTTGCGTTATGTATTTTTAATAGCCATAATGACCTCCTGAAGTTTCTTTACTTCCCCAATCTCTTTTATAGATATACTTTTTAAAACAAGCTATTGTTATAGTGTATATAAATCTCTCTCTCTCTCTCTCTCTCTCTCTCTCTCTCTCTCTTTTATATATATATATATATATATATAATATAAAGAATAAAGTGTTAAACACTTCAAAGTAACGATTTTGATGGAAAAGCCAGCAGCTGTAGCAACTTGTATCTGTATTTGACAGTTATGTAAGAATGAGGTGAACCAAACAAGTCTTGGTGACATGTACGGAAATGCTCGTTTCCTATAAAAACTCGTGGCTTGGGTCGGATACTACCCCCCAAAAAATGGAGTTCTAAGTTTCTCACGTTTATTACTAGAATATTGGTTAGAAGTCATGAGCGACCCCGCCCACACCCACGTAAAAAAAAACTAAGTCGAGAACGCCTTAGCTAAACATAAATGATAGTATATTTCAGATTTCTCTTTATCTTAGGATAAGTAGATTCAGAATGTAATCTATCAACATTAGTATTGTTTTCTCTAACAAGAGGCGGTTGTAAAAATAATCCGCTTACTGACACATTCATAGTTTACCTGCTGGATTGCAGATGTTCCCTTGTGCAAAAAAAAAAAAAAAAAAAAAAAAAAAAAAAAACAACCCTCTCATCCATCTACACTGAAGGCTCACACACAGCATGTCGAACTCCACAACACATACTGAATCTTTGACCAGTATTGTCTTTCCCCTTCCAATTAGTCTTTCCCGCGAACTGATCATAAACTTCAGAATGATTGATTTTCAACAACCGGTCGTACTCTAAAATTTCTCGACGGTTGCACTTTTTCTAAACCCACTGGAACTTCATTTCACGGCCAGCATTTTACGGCTTTTTTTTTTCCTAATCTAACGCCACGTTTTAACACTGCAAGAAGTTCATCACCACCGTCTCAATCTTTTATCAATTCATATACATCTAGCATACCGTAGACATTTGTATTATTCTATCATCAGTTATAAATGCAGTTTTTGTTATCTAAAACACCTGTCATCCATGGGACTGCACTGTTATGAATTATAGGTAGTAGGTTGGTAGGACACCAACCACCCGTTGAGATACTACCGCTAGAGTGTTATTGGCTCCCTTGACTGGCCAGACAGTACTATTGGATCTATATATCTGGTTACGGCTCATTTTTTCTTTGCCTACACATACACCGATAGTTTGGCATATTCTTTCCGCGTTCTCCTCTGGCCTTATACACTTGACAACACTGAGATTACCAAATAACTCTTCTTCACCAGGGAGGTTAGCTACTGCACTATAATTATTCAGTGGCTACTTTCCTCTTGGTAAGGGTAGAAGAGAGACTTTAGCTATAGTAAGCAGCTCTCCTAGGAGAAAGACACCCCAAAATCAAACCAATGTTCTCTACTCCTGGATAGTACCATAGCAACTGTACCATGGTCTTCCGTTGTCTTGAAGTGGAGTCCTCTTTCTCGAGGGTACACTTGGGCACACTTTCTATCTTATTTCTCTTCCTGGCTTTTTTTCATTTTTGACAGTCTATACATACATGAAAGATTGTTTTAATGCTGTTACTGTTCTTAAAATATTTCATGTTATTGATTACTTCTCTTGCAGTTTGTTTACTTATTTCCTTTCCTCATAGCTCTTTTCCCCTCTTGGAGCCCTTGGGATTATAACATCCTCCTTTACCAACTAGGGGTGTAGCTTAGCAAGTAATAGTACTACTACTACTTACTACTACTACTACTACTAATAATAATAATAATAATAATAAATTATTTGGTAAATACAACATAAACAATAAAAAGGAACAAGATTAAAAAAGAAAATATTTAATGGTGTGGATGAGGAATGGTTAGTCTCGGTTTACGTATCTAATCACGATTTCCTTTTTTCACCCAAATTATCTCAAAGCAAAGCGAACATTATAACGTGAGAATAATTGACTGATGGCTTGATTTAAAGTGTTCTGGCATTCTGACATTTAAAGGTTATTGCCAAGGTCTATATCTACTGAACATATGTTGGCCCAACCTACCAACTACGTGAGATTCAACAGAAAACTAAGGTGAAATGATAAGGCCACACCCTACTGCTGTTTTTTTTTTTTTAACATTCACTGCATGGTGATGAAAAAAATATATATATTGAAAATGACTGGTCCGCTATCTGCTAAGACACTTGTGCTATGAGAGCAAGAGATGAGGAAGGGAATCCTGCACAAACTATTCTCAGGAAAGATATGTTGAAAAAAATAAGTTGACAAATGGGAAAAGGGGTTGGGGATCTCCTTGTTGATGGGACGGGGATGTCTTTTCAGCTCAGTTCTTTGTTCATTGAGGACAAATAGTAGGTTGGAACGCTTCTATGCAAACGGCATTCTCTCTCTCTCTCTCTCTCTCTCTCTCTCTCTCTCAGATACAGAATAAGGAAGTTGCCAAAATCCATTTAAATTCTTAAAATAAGCTACGAGGGCCAAAACTAAATCCGATGAATACCAGACTAAAAAAAATCACCTCAAAAGATGTTACTATATCTAAAATTGATAATAAAACAAACTTTCCACGTTTCAACCATATGGTATCTTTTTATTCCACCCGTGTATAAGGAAGAGACCCTTTTCAGATCTTAGCCAGCGGTTAACCACCCTTTACATATACAGACCTGCAGAAAAGACACACACACCCCTCGCTCTGCCCTGCATCACAAGTATGAAGAACAGAAATGCCGATAAACCCCACAAAATCTAAGCCACCAACCTCCTACGATTTCAAATACTGTATACATCTGTAACCAACATCGGATACGGCTGACCTTGACCCACACGCCCTCCACCGCAACCTCGAACTCCGTCAAGGTCGTATGATGCAACCCCTACTGGAGGAGGTCGACTGTGAACTGCCAAGACAAGATTTCGAGCGCCTCTTCACTGCAGCGGAACACAGGTCACAAAGTAAAAGCTTAGCGCAGCTTAATTCATACGACAGTTATACTTACTAGACTAACGCACACGCATCTACATCATATTAAATAATATATATCAACAGGAAATGGAGACAATAAATAACAGTAAACTACAGTAAAAAATACACTCAATATATATCTATCTACAGAAATACACACACATATATATACATATGTATATATATATATATATATATATATAAAATGTATGAACTCTCATATTTCTTTATAATACGACCAAATCCTTGATAGACGTTCACATCATAGGGGTACCAACATCTATTTGCGTCAAGAAAAAGGTTGACAAATTACAACTAAACACTGAGAAACCGGAAGTTACCAGCCCCTCTGAAGAACATAGATGTATACGGTGAACAAATTTCGATGACTAACCTTTGAAGGACTAAGAAATTAAGAAATGATTGCAACATATAGAGATGTAAAATTACTCTAATGAACATGAGTGACATTCATCTAGACTTTTGGTTGATCTCAAAGCAACTTCTCGCAAAAACTGGTGGAATCGAGAAAATCCCCGTTCCATCACTGACAGAAAGAGAAATTCAATCAAACCGAACTTAGGCCTTATAACATCTTTGGAAGTTAAGAGAAGAGGTTATGCACAAAGCAGAGAAAGAGTGGAAAATACAGAAAAGTGATAAACCAAATATAGAAAGGCTGGAAAACAAGGATCATAATGCTGAAAAGAAAAATAAGAAGAATGCGCAAGCGAATTAATTCGCAAAGACTTTAATACAAGACCGAGCCGTTTAGCCAAAAAGGACCCATAGACCTTGGCCTAGGGTAGGTGGTTCATAAGGATCTCGAAGAGCATATGACGAGACTTGATAAGCCGTATAAAAAGAAAAAAAAAAAGGGGGGGGGGGGAAAAATCTGAAACTATCAAATCGAGATTTGCTACCTGGCAGTATCATAAAAATAATCATAAACATGATTCAATTCTATAAACTTTACTCTGATGACATGGACAGCTTTATTGAGTTAACACTGATTCGATATCGACAGGCGTCTCAAATGCAATGGCCAGCAACGAAAAGGCTCATTCCACCACAATATGACAATTATTACAATATGGAAACAAAAGTTAATCAACAAACAAGATAGCTTTCACTTCTATCAAATCTAGATCTGACCGAAAAGCAAATCCAAACGACCGGGGGGCCGTCAAAGCAACTTCCTTTAAACCAAGTCATAAAAACTGTTGGACAAACACACGAACAAAGGCATCTTGCATGACGTTGTGATTCAGGGTCCTCTGAACACCAATGGACAGCAGCACCAACCAACACATGACCTAATTAACTTATCCCTGGTGCTGTAGTTTCTCTCTCTCTCTCTCTCTCTCTCTCTCTCTCTCTCTCTCTCTCTCAAGAAAGATCCACATATGCAGTAGATTAACAGTTAAGGGAGAAGGGAAATAAAACATGCCATATAGCCCCTGTTCCATATAAGTATTGTTAAATTCATTCCCCTTGATGGCCATTAAAAATTCGTCCACAATTGATATTTCTAGTATTACTAGTAGCAGTAATAGTAGTTGAAATGGCTTCCATACAAAACAGCTGATGTCACGAAAGCGATTTTTAAACGTTTCACTTCATAATTCCGAGATTTGGGGCTGTGGGAACCTAAAGAACGAACGATCATCCGAGACACACCGAAAATAGAACATAAAGGACACATCCACATCCAAAGATAGAAGCACCTGACATCTTTATAAACAAACAGTCATTCTTTTCCTAAGCGCATGGAAAGAAATGAGATCGTCACACGTAAAATATCAGCAATACATCAAACATCTAATATCTAATTCAATTACGAGTTAAAGATAAAAAGTATTATACACGACAGCTTCCGCTTATAGAGTGCATGCAACTTTGCATGACGGGAGATGCAGAGTGCCTATTATTGACTTAGCGAGCTCACTGCCGTGAATATATTACGCGTTTACGTGCATTGTGTTTGACATAAGTGTGTGTGTGTGTGTGTATGACCACGCGCACGCGCGTTACACTTGGAACCATAAATTACAATTTTAACACATTAAAGGATTTCATCTTCAAAACAACTTCAACCATTTGACCTTTGACGAGTCCAATCACAACAAAGTTTAATGGGCTATTATAAGCTTTTCTATCAAGTACCTACCTGGCCTAATATTGACGTTAGATTTTCATTCATATTCTATGGGGAAAAATCCTAAGATCTATTAATAATGATAATAAATATTCATAGATAACATTACACGCGCAAGGCAACCCTCAAGAGAGATCACATGCCGTCTGCTTCAAAGGCCCCATAAATTTACAGAGATGAAGTGCCAAAGTCAGAACTGTATTATTAACGCCAGATCCTGGCACCACTAGAGGCCGACTGGCACTGTCAATTACACAAGCCCTCCAACCACTTGCTAAAGGCCCAGACATTCCTAGTCTGGCCTTGTCCTGCCTGTAAAGGGAAGATTCCAAAGCAACGGCTTCATAACATTAATAAATCATTCATTCATCAGATTTATATAACTTTTTTCATGTATTATGTATACCTATGGGTTTTCTCTCTAAATTAGTTATTTCCATTCGTAATTTGCTCTACAGCTGCTATTAGATCTATTTTGTCTACTTCGCACAAGGACAGGGGACCTAACATTGGCAAGTTGATGTACCTTCTGGCGTGGTCCCTATAATAATATATACCTCCGTTAATATTCTATGAGACGATATCTAGATTCTTGTTATGGTCCAATGAAAGACTTCCTGATGAGAGAAAACAGATCCTAAAATACTACGGTATATATAATAATATTATTACTAATAAGATGATGATGATGATGTCAACGTTCATTGGCAATACGTACGAAAAAATAAATGGCTACCACAAAGCGTGGCAAGACCGAAAAACAAACACTTTTACAAAACAACTTAGGTCATTTAGAGTAGTAAATAATAAAAATGCTGATACATGAAAACAATGAAAAGGCCAACTTCTTGTTTAGGGTTTACATAACTGTGATACGAAGCTAATGTTGACTTGCATTTACAAGCTTTGTATTTTTTGTGAAAAGGAAAGTGTTGAAGTTTTCTGTAAAAGGTTCATTCGAGACACGGCAGTTTTAATATGTATGTGAAGATGACAAATTGCCTCCATGTCTTCTCTGCATTCTCCCTTTGTAAGAGGATTATCTTCAATGTTAGAAAGAGAAGGAAATATACAAAGACGACCTTTGTCTTGTCATCCCAT
>NC_090738.1:46074669-46162169 GCF_036898095.1 Palaemon carinicauda
ATGGAAAAATAAGCATGCGTGACTTCTCCTTACAAGGCACTTAACCTCTTCAAAATTAGATAAGGTCTAAGAAAATCTAATTATAAGTTTTCTAATTCCAAAACTATTTTTCCAAACAATTACATTACTAACAGTTGCATCACTTAAATAGAAGATTTACAAGAGACGTTTAACATCAGTTTTCAAATTCCAATGAAATTTCGCGAGAAAAAAAATACTACAGCGTTTGGAAAGTTTTTATTCATGCGTGGATGGTAATCACCAGTAAATAATGACCCCTCGAACAAAACTTAAAGGGGGCCTAAGGCTAGTAATCTCACCCAAAAATACTTGCTGAAAATGGGATAACATTTTCAGGAGCAACCCAATAAATAGAAAAAAACCCAGTATTGAAATTAATAAATTATATACAAACACACACAATTATATATATATATATATATATATATATATATATATATATATATATATATATATACGTGTAATATGTATATGAAACATTATGGAAAATCCAAGGGTAAATGAGAAAAATCAAGTAAATAATGGAAACTAAAATCAAAGCCACTCTGAAACCCATTAAGCTCGCTACACCGGACGCATCAAGAGACCAATTCAGAAAAGGTTGCATCCCATTCGTCATTATGTACATATAAGGCAACACAGCGACACTGCTTGATAGAGGATCACTGAAGGCGATGTTAATTGGACCTCTGCCAAGACGGCGAGGAAGGGCACCAATAAGATCAAGGGAGGCGGAAAGAAATGGACACATTCTACACGCGAGCAATATTCCTTGATATCACGTACAGAAAACTTCCTCCCAGTACATTATATCATATATTTTTATTATCATGTAAAGGAGCAATGACATTTCTTCCTTTGCAATATGGGGAGCATTAAGGACTACCCCCCCCCCCCTTTACAGCATATAGCTGCTTTAAGAAAATCAATTCTCAACAAGATAGGAATATAAAGATTTCTCCTCTTGCAGCATGAGCATAATAAACATTACTTTTTGCATGATAGGATACAATACCAAGGAGTCTTCCTGGCCCTCTTCCATCTCTCTCTCTCTCTTTTTTTTTTTTGAGCATAGAGCATATTAACAATCATGCCCTTGCAGCCCAAGGACCTGAGAGATTTCTGAAGTACATTATGTTGCACATTAACGACTTCTTTCTTTTGCAGCAAACAGCATAAAAAAATCATCCTTTTGCAGGATCTAGCATAATCTGTACAGAATTCAAGGTTAAACTCCTAGGGAGTAGGGCTTCATCCAATCTCGGCATAAGGGAAACAGCATTTGCCCCTCATGAAAAACAATACTAAAATACCGTCGTTACTTTAATCTTGTGTTCATAAATTACAACTAAGCACTTGTTTACGAACTGAATTTGAAAGCTAAATAATTATGGATAAATAAATATCGACAAAGGAAAAGTTTATATATATATATATATATATATATATATATATATATATATATATATATATATATATATATATATATATTAAATTTTCAGTACATATTTTCATTTCAAATACAAAAGGAAATACTTGACAATTTAAGTCATACTTTCATTTCACAGATTTCAACATTAACTGACGAAATCAGAAGTTGCTTTCCTCAATTCAATAGAACTTTCTCCTTCCATCTGTCACGGATGACTCGAGCTGAAATTACCTCTTCATTCAAGTGATAGTGAAACCATTGAAATTGTCACAGGATCTCAACTCAGAGTAAGGAAAGGGTTAAAATTGAAGTGACACTCCAGTTCAGCACATTCACATCAATCAATAGAAATCATGCATGATTATCCATTCTGGAGTAAAATTCCTTCGAAACGCATTTACGTCAACTAACTAAATCATAATAATTATTATTAGCATCATTATTATTATTATAACTATTATTACAAACTAATCTATAACTATTTTGGAAGTAAGAATATTACAATCCTCAAGAACCTAGAAGTGAAAGCAGTTGCATTAAGAAGAAATTATATAACAGTAACTTAAACAAATGTAAATAAAAATTAAAACAAACAAAAGAACTTAAGAAGGGATGCTTAGCAGATACACATTTGTCCAGATTAAGAACTTCTGAAACTTCACCAATTCTATGACATAACAAGGAAGCTCATTCTACAATTTGATCCCAGCCGGGTTAAATAGTATAGATCGCCCAATTACCATTGAGTCTTACGGTATGTGAGAACAGAAAAAGTCTGCAAGAATTAATGGCGTACCTTTTGTTATGCACTACAGTAGATGGTAGTCTAAGAAGATGTGAATGCTAAGGATGTTAAGAATTATGAAACATATTTGACAGCACACACGAAGAGCTAACTGGATAACGGCATCTAAGATTAATACAGTATTCAGATCATGAGTTTTGATCCAGTAATTAAGGAGGAGAATAAATCAAAGTCCAGGTGTAGAAGACCAATATTCAAAACATGGCAGAATAACAGATTACATATCCTCAGGATAAGTAGGTCTCCAAAAAGTTAATTGGCAACAAAGCTTTTAAAATTCCTGAGTAATATTCACGTAAAGATCATTTACATTATCTGCTTACAAGACCTGGTTAACTGTAAGAAGATTCTAGATGTAATAGATAAAGTTTCGTGTAAGTGTATTCACCAAAGCATACACTGTAGTGTTTTCATAAAATGACGAGTACGAATACAGGCCAAAAGTAATGGCTTTAATGAAAAATTAACATCACATACATGCATCAGAAAATAGGCCACAGCCTTCTCTCATCTTAAATGTCAGAAATAAAATCTTCAGACCTTATCAATTAATTGAAATATGCCAAAGTAACACTTTCCCCTACGTAATTCTCTATCCTCTTCTTTCCCACAAAAATCCCTGCATTAAGGGGTCGGGTGCCTGATGCACCCTCTCCAATGCCTTTTATCAAAGGCATCCTCTTCCCTCCATGTCATCCTTCAACTTATCTCGCCATCTAATTCTTTGCCCTCCTCTCAATCTTCTCCCTCTAACAGGTTTCTTCCAAGCCCTGTTCACTACATCCCCACTATCCATCCTCAACACATGCCCACATCCACTCAGTCGTGAGACTCTTAACACATATAATCTTTACTATGCCTGCCATCTTCTTTCTTCATTATTTTCCAACATTTTAAGCAGTGATATTCCCATAATTCACCTAAGCATTTCCATCTCTGTTCTTTCAAGCTTTGCTTGCTCTTTTTGTCTTGGAGCCCACTCCTGCTACTTACCTCCACTTCCCCAAGGCTGTTTTTATCATATTCTTGACTTCTGCCTCACATCCTCCCTTTTGACTTACAGTAATTCTCTATATGGTATTAACAAAAAATGTGTTATGAACCTTTATACTGTACCATGAACAGTGCAGTATCTTTCCAAATTATACGAAGACATTAGGAGACCACAAAACCACTGGTGCTTTTAATGAAGAAGTGGCTATATTATATTATAGGATAATTTTTTACAGAAATTCTACAACTTGTGTAACAGAGTCCACATCAAAATAATATAAATCATAGGCTACCTTCCAAAAAAAAAAATCACTATTCTTTACACAAAAAAAAAAAGAAAAAAAAATAATACTAATAATAATAATCTAATAGTTTGCTTCAGGGCTCAGCAGCCGTGACACTGTTCAAAATGTAAATGAAGCCTGGCCATTACCAATGGTGAAACCCTAAGTAGACATGCAATCCACAAAGCTCAAAGCACCAACAGTTCACCCTTCTATTGCTGTCTAACAAATAAAAGTCAACATTACAAATAAAGTATTTAAACAATGCAGGGATTTCTTTAAATGTAGCCTACTTGAATAAACCCTTAACTTATTAAGTACAATCTGAATGTGAGAAAGAGAAGTGTTGAAGACTTGTATAAAAGAAGAAATTTACTATATGATACATACGCATTTAACAATGCTGTGGATTTAGGTAAGGTGTACTGTATTTGTATAGTCTTGTACCTAATTGCACAGTGTCAACCAAAGGAGGTGTAGTAACCCACCAAGCCCTACAAAAATAAAGAGTGGAGGAATACTAAAGCAGTAAAATAAAAGCAGCAGGGCATTTGCAATATAGCCTACTATGATCTGGCGAAGATGGCAGTTTATTATGAATGTCCGGAAAAGGACTAACACATTAATAAGTCATGTCTTGAGTAATCACCAGAAAGTGGTCTTACACTTAAAACTGTGAGAACCAGACAATATTTAATATCTGCCAGAGATATTTACTGTGAGCCCTTGTCCTAAACATTACCTAAAATGCCCTATGAATAACCTTATTCATGAGATGGCATTCATAAGAGATTATTTGGTGCTGTATACCAGTAAAAAAATCCCATACTGCCCAATCTTTTTCAGTTGTACATTAAGCAACAAGAAAGTGATCATTGTAATATTTTCAAAAGTTTGGTGTTGCTTGAATCTTAAGGTTTAACAATTTAGTAAGGCTAAAATGTTTTCAAAGATATAATACTAAGAGTTCAAACCATGAAGAAAACCTATGAATGTGAGCATTAATGTTACCTTCAATGTATAAAACCAACAATAATTTTCTTTCCTAATTAAAAAAACAGAAACATTACATAAGTACAATGAAGGCCACCTCAAGATGGGCTATTGTTGATCAAGCTGTAAACATCCCATAAGCTGCAAATTTTACACAAAAATAGAATTATACTATGTTTTATGAAGTTGTTAGCTGTACTGTATTTTGAACAATAATTTTCCAAGATCTTTTTCTAAACAAATACATCAATCTTTACTAAAAGAAAATTACCGGTTAAAACACAAAAATCTATAAAGTGGATTGCGTAGTACATTAATGAGGAGAAGGGAAATTCAAATGAATGTCCCTCCCAGCATCGCAGACCTCTCTATCATGTCACGAGAAACTACTGTAGATTGTTTTACGTTTTTTACGAGCTAAGTTAATGTTAATGGAGTCCTTTCAAATGTATTTCCAGTGAACAGTGGAGTACTTCAAGGGAATGTGTTGTCACCTATGCTATTTATCCTCCTCATGGATTTTGTAATGTGTAGAACAGTTAAGAAATGGTGGAGAAGGATTGGACTAGATTTGTAATAAATAATCAGTAGACCTAGAGTATGCTGATGATGCTGTCCTTATTAGTAGAACACAGATTTTGCAATGTTTGGATGTTTGGTTACCAGATTGCATGAAATATCAGATGAAATGAGCTCAAGATAAATAGAAGAAAGACAGATGATGAGAATGGAGTATGCAATGGAAAATGAAATATTAACGAGGTAGAATCATTGAAGTATCTTGGATCTATTATCTCAATACAGGGTCTTTAGAATTAGAGTTTAGTGAAAGATTGAAAAAGCAACTCAAGACAATGGCTAGGTTGAGTAGAATTTGGAAATCAAATCACCTGAAATTACATATAAAAATCAGACTACAGTATATTTATATATATATAAATGCACGAGTCATGGTATGACAATGAAACAATATCCAAAAGATTTAGATTTGACAACAAAGCCCTCAGAAGGATATTGGGAGTTGAATGGCAGGACAGGATTAGAAATGAAACTATAAGAGATTACTCGAGGGCCCTATGTGGATGTTATCATGATGAGGGGTAGATGGAGATGGTTTGGGTATGCTGTTTACACTACCCAAGAGAGATTAGCTCATCAAATGTTTAGCTGGGCTCCACAAGTCTCTAGAAGAATTGAGAGATCCAAGCCTACATAGCTGAGGACTATGAAACGTGAAGTAGAAGATAATGAATGGAGACGTACTGAATTGATTGATTGATTGATTTAAAGTTTTCAGGCATCCTGTGTACTGAATTGAAAGCTAAGATACAGACGACTGGCGAAATCTAACCAAGGCCCTTTGCGTCAATAGGCGTAGGAGATGATCAAGCTGGAAGGCCCTAATTCTTTCCCCTGGTGAGGAAATATCCAGATAATCACCTCTAAAATTGATTAGTACTATACAAAGCTGGGTCCTTTGATAAGAGTATGATTTCAGCGAAGCTGAAACTCGGCTGTTAAAATTTATAGAGAGATGTTGGTAGCTAAAGGCTAGTGGCAGAGAAGCACCATTCCCAACCAGCTCACTGAGTAGCAACTTTGATCATCACCTATGAATTGCTGAATGGATGAGTCAGGAAGTGTAACTTAAGACTCGGGTTTGAAAAGCTAGAATAAATAAAAAAATTTCAAATTTGTGATTTGTTCATATCTTTAACTCTCATCCTTGAACAGGAGATATCCTTAGGGGGAAGCTAACCCATGACCAAGCTGGCTGGTCTAAAATCCAAGAACATCAAAATTCTCAGACCTGAAGAGATGCAACAGTGATGACTTCATTTTACCTTCTACTAACATCAAGATTTCAGGTGACAGGCAAGTTTCTGTTGGTAGGTTGACTGTCATGGAGGAGCCTATATTCTCATTGGAATATGACTTCCAAAATGTATAGTATTGCTAATTTGAGGGATGGTTTTACGTTTCTATCCATCCTACCCATCATACAGAAAATGGGGAAACAATTCTATCTAACTCTCAATAGAACAGTTGCTGTAGCTCAGTATGGCAGCTTACCTGCATCAACATCAGGTCCCCCACTGCATCCCATGGAAAGAGAAAGTTGGAAAAAAGGCAAGACATTTTCATTTTCTACCTTAGATTAATCTTGCAGACGCTGTCTTAAACGAGATACTTCTTGTCCTCTGAGGGAGTCAGGTATGCTACATCACCTGCTGAACAGCTACCAGGGCCCTATGGAAAAGTTAACAAAAGATTTGTGGGTGAATTCCCTACATAGTTGGCTGTGAAGGTTGTCAAGCATTTCCATACTTATACCTTCAAGACTTACCTAACTGAAAGGTACTACAGAAAGGGTTGTGTTGCTCCCACTCCTTTAGTTCATGAGCATGTGCAGGCTCTTCCAGTCCTCCTACTTCTTGGTTTTTCACTCTCCATATTTTCTCTTGCAGCCATAAGTAATGTTCCTAAAGATCTTACACCTGCCTGTGTTGTTGAATTAGTTTTGGAGCTGCAATCAAAAGGGTTGAGTTTGCTTCAGGTAATGTCTTGATGCCCTCACAAAGAAGTAAATAATCCAGAACATCAGTAACTTCTCTGAGTGACATGATGGAAAATCTGGGGCAGTGCAATACTGGGTTCCAAAATTTGGTGACAAACTCAGGAATGGAGGAAAAGATCTTCCTCTATCCTTCAGTACTGTATGACTAATAAGGCGTGACATGACGTAAAACTTGCCTACTTACTCCGCTGAGCCTAAGGCAAGCAGGAAAACTGTCTTAAATGTCAGATCCTTGCCTCAAAGTGTTGTACATAGCCAGTTTTAGAGACCTAAGAACTCTAGCGACGTTCCACACGCGAGGTTTGAGCTCTCTCGGAGGTCAGGACTGCTCAAAGCTCCTAAGAACTTCAATACCCAGGAAGAGGAAAGGTCTAAGCCCTTCACCCTAAAGACCTGGTACAACGCAGAGAGACAGCCTTCTGCCACGGAGACTAAGAGGAGCTTATCTCCATAATGAAGTGTGATTTGTTGCTCCAACCTGAGAAGTACCCTTTCTAGGACACAGATGGCAAACTTTGCCTTGTACAAGGCCATAGAGGTTTTGCCCATGCAGTGCCTTGTGAAAAGCCTTTCACTCAGAGAGATGGATAATCTATACCCGTGAAGTGACAGGGCTATCACAGAGTTGTGGTGTCTCAGCAGGTGTGGGTAATTCTCTTGGAACCTCAGTTAAAGAGTATCAAGAGGCCTGGTTACCATTCTGCCTGTGGCCATTTGGGAGCGATCATGGTCACACTGAGGATTGGAGTAATCAATACCCTGTTGACTACTCTTTGGATCAGGAAGAACAGCAAACAGGCATAGATGTAGAGCTATCCCATGGATGTTGAAAGGCATCCTCTCTAGTGATGCTGCCTGATCTAGGACAAGTTAGCAAAAGATTGGTAGGTTTCTTGTTGAACCTTCTTGGAAACATGTCTACTACTGGGGAATCACCACTCGTGGATGTAGGGACCATTCTGCACCGATTACTAACCTTGGTGACTGAGCTTGTCAGCCATTATATTCTCCCTGCCTGGAATGACTCTTGCCGACTTCCACCACGTTGTCTAATGGCAAAGGGGGAGCGTGCTTCGCCAACTCAAGAGGTGCCGTGAAACACTACCGCCTTGCTCTTTGACATATGTAACTAAGGCAGTGCTGTTGCTCATCAATGCTACTAAGTGGCTTATAAAACGCTGTTAAAAATAATTGCATCAACAGAGTGCTGCCTTCGTTTCAGGTTGGTGTGCTGGCTCTTCTCTTCCTTGGATCAATATCCTACAGCAATCTGATTTTTCTGGTATCCTTCCCAGTCTTCTTTTGAAGCATTTCCCTTTAAGAGGATGTCCTCTTCCAGTTACCAGTCCAGACAATCCCTTACTTCCTGTTCTTCAGGAACTAGATAGTGAGTGGGATCTTTGGCTGCTAACCAGAGTCTCTTCAGGTACCTATGAAGATATCGTTAATATAGGCAACAGGGTGGCATAAGCTTCTACAGGGACAAGAGGTGTCCCAGTAGCTACTGCCACTGTTGAGCCAGTAGTTGTTGCAGGTGCAGGAACGGTGGCGCAACTCTCCATCCTCTGCAGACATGATCATCGGATGGGACGACTCCTTACCCAACAATCTTCCTATGGAAAGACTCTCCTTACCATAGTCTATCTGCATCCAAGGGTATTCCACCCTTCACTTTGGTGGGAGACTGGACTTCTCTCTCTTAAGTTTACTAACACTCCAAGACTGCAAAAACAAAAAAGGGGACAAATATCTCAATGTTGAGGAAGCTGTCTCCAAGAGGAGGAACAGATCACCAAATTGTCTAGGTACTTTAGGAGATGTATCCAATTGGCATGAGCCCAAAACTGAGATGAGTGTGAATATGAGTAAAAACTTCTTGAGGGCAGTTGACAGTCTCTAACACAGGACTTTGAACTGAAAGACGTCCCTCATAAAGTGGAGGAACTTCCTGGATGGCTGACAGACTGGTAGCAGGAAATATCTGAGCCAAAGAGAGCATATACAATAGATGTTCCTCTCAATAGCAACTCGTATAGTGCTCACCACCTCCACCCTGAATGGGTTTCGACCTGTCTTCAGCCCCCAGTTAACTTTTCCAGGAAGGACAGCCCGGAGATTCATCCCATACCAGCTGCAGCTTGCCTTTGTCAAGCATCTTCTACACTTCTCATTGAAAGGCAGGGTATTTTCCTGAGGTTGGGTGGTGTAACAATTATGTTGTTAGAGTCCAAGTGTGAGGAGGGCAAAAGCCAATGAATATGGAGCTGTATCCATCCAGGAGGACACTTACTGTCCACTCCTTTATTCCCGTGATACTGCCACTCTGACACTTGCCAGGCATCGACACCCTCATCTGGACAGTATCAGGAGAGGACTGCCTTCTTTAGCATCCTCTGGTTCCTCTCCTGATCCTTCCTATTCTGGGCTGTCCATTACATAGTTAAACGGGATGAACGGAAGGACAAATTCTTTGAAATAAGAAGCAGCTGTAGTAAACCTAGATCTGGAGGCCACTAGCAACTTCTTTAGGGCCAACTCCAACGGAGTCAACATCTTGGCCTTCGGGGTTCGTCTTAGGGCCAACTCCAGCAGAGTCAACATCTTACACTTTGGAGTTTGTCTTGATGTCCCAGATTTCTTAAAAGTGAAAGCTTGATGGAAAAGGCAGTCTTGGCTCGTCTTCCTCCCCTGTTCCACAGCTTTCTGCAGTTCCATTTGTCTTGTCAACTTAGCTACAACCGCACACCTCCATTGAAGAATCCAAGTGGTCGACTGGTTATTTGACTGGTGGGCTAGGAAGGTGACTGCCTTTGCCCCTTCCATAGCTGTGTCTGTAAATTTCTTCATTCTCAGAATTTGACAGATCCTGAGGAGAGGCAAAGTAAGCTACCATTCCTGACCAGTGATCAAACCAGGAGGTTACCAGTAAGCTTGCCATGCCAGTTGGTCCCATGGTGGCAGATCTGGATGCTGACGAGATTGTGGGGAGACCCTAAGCTCTCTAATCATATCCTCGGTGTTAGGGTAGTGACCGCTCCATCTATTTGTAGAGGTGAAAGAATAGCCTCTTCCGCACCGGTGCGTAAAACTTCCTCTAGCTAGAAAGAGCCAGAAATGAAATTGTTAGATAGGCAAGCATTAGCACACTAGTTACTACGGCCAGACACCTATACGTCTACACTATATATGGCTTTATTGGCCAATTCTGACCAAGGAAGTTCCAGTGTGGGCTTCAAGCTTTGTTTGGTTCCAAAAACAATATCAATAGAAGTATTTTCTCTTCTTACTGAAGCTTTAATTGTCTCTCCAAAGATGTTGCGATGAGTGCCAGAATTTTTAGGAATATTGACTGTCTCCTGATTTTGTGTCTGCGCTAGGTGCTCATGGATCAATCATATCCTAGGATTCCTACATCCTTGGAGGGGGTAAGTAGTTGCTCCATTCATATAAACATTCATATTACTTACTGTCAGGTCCTGGGCCATATTCTGATGATATTGATGCTATGGGGCTATCCCCTCAGGATCACATACTAAATGGTGAGCACATGCACACTGGAGGGTGCATGCAAATAGGTGACCCCTCTAGACAGGTGTATATTTGCTAACTGATGAGCGCATGTGAGGTGAAGTTTGAACTAGCAGGAGAGCACACATTAACAAATGAGAATCTACCAATAGAAGAGTGTAATAATGGGTAAGAACTCCGTAATTGGAGAAAAAGTAAGGTTGTGTCAACAGAAGAGCATGTACAAACAGTCACACCCTCAGAATCTAGCGTGTGCACAACCAGAAGAGCGCTCAAGCACCGATGGATGCACGCTAATAGGGCATCTCTCTCATCCTCTGTGATGGAAAGTTTTTAGAAGATTCATCTTTAAAAGAGGGTATGCCATCTAGCAGCTGGAAGGATTGATCATGTCTCTACGTAGGGGCTGAGAAGGTTGCAAGTGCACTCTCCTCTTTGCCTTTGGAAGGTGGGAAGTACTAGGACTCTAACTCAAAAGATCAGGTTGAAGGACGGAGAGGTAGGGCAGAGGAGTTTTATTCCTTCACTCGAAGACGTCATGGGAGATTCCTAAGTTGGTGACAACGGCGTAATGTTAGCTGAAAATCTTTGATTTACTGCACCATCAGGTTGGATAAAGGGGATCACTTCAGTGGCTTCATCAGCCGGGTAACAGGTGAAAACTGAGAACTAGAAAAAGACTTAGTTCCAGATGTTGCTAGGACTTGCAGAAACATTTCAGTAGACTGAATGCACTGTCCTTTGAGCGTTGTCCATAGCAGTGTTGCCATCTATAGGCATACAGTATTGCATCCTTACTATTTAGCAAGTAAAGTCAAAGTGGGTTCCCCGCCACTATCCACAGATAATTCGTTATAAATCTTAACAGGAAAATTTCAAGCTTCGCAGAAATTCTACTCCTATTAAAGGACAATGGCTTGTATTCATGTAGGAACAAATAACGAAAGACCAAAAAAGCCATCTGGCAGGTCTAGAGACCTATAAAACCTGCAAGTTGAACACAAAACCACACTTATACTCAAAATTATTTAATCTAATTACGGAGAAGATAGGTAAACTTCCTGAAGCTAATAAAAATACTATTCTATACCGCTATAATCAGACATTTCAACCATCTACTGCAAGGTTACTGCTACAAATGACTGACACTGAAAAGCATGTCAATAATTATTTTTGTGCATGTCACAAAAATAAGACAAGAAACCTGTAAAAAAGTAAAATGCCAAATTTACATGTTCTTGAGATCCCAATGACAAGAAACAAAGGCTTTAATTTGAATAAAACACTAATTTTGAAGGCTTGAAAGAACTAGCCACTTCACTTAATAATCAAATTGATGACTGGGATATTTTGTGCAAAATACAATACAAACTCAAGACCGTTGGAGTTGGGAGTTTCCATGGTGATTTTAACATATAAAGTACAGAGTTTGAGTCCTATCTTACGAAGCACTGTTCTAGAAACTTGGAAAAAATCATTGACTAATAAAAACTGCTCTGTTCTATCAGCAATGCCATGCAAAATATTACATAAGGAAAATGTTTCATACTTAAACCTTACATTGAATTCAGCAATCTACTCACAATACTATAGCATTAAAGTATTAAAATGTATTACAAAAACCTCACATCTTAAAAAGCAATTACAGTATTGTATAAATATTTTTACATTTACAAAATTGCAATTGCTGAAATTTCAATTTAATCTACTTTTTCACAATTACATAACAGTACTGACTACCTAATTTCTAATCTCAAACATAAACAGTAACTATTCTCAAAATCTGTTACTTAGAAAATCTAATAAGGATCACAATAGATCAAGTAACCACTGATGAGTATGTACATTTTATTTAGATAATGATGATAAACTAAAGTCACTCATATTAGTACCTGTGCTAACTAAGGGGTAAATACTGTAGATATCTGGCAACTTTGAAACATCTGAGTAAGAGCTTGGTGGGTACAAACTATAGAGTACAGAACAGTACTAATCCCCTTCTTCCTCTATTCCCTCTGGTTTGAAGCACTACAATAATGTTAAAAAAACAATAAAAAAATAACACTTAATGTTGATAAATAAATAAAAAAATTTACAATACAGTATCTGTCTCTCACATAAAAGTAAAGCAGGACTAAAAGAAACAAAAAATGCTATGGAATTATCAATAAACATTGATGAACAGATTAAGGCGAATTGAAGTTTCTGAAAACAATCAAGTTTTGACTGAAGCACTACAGCATATAAACTAGAGATTATGAAAACCCCTCAATCGTATATAAAGATTGCATAATGAGCACTGTATATAGCTATGGCAATAAGGTTGTGTGACTGTGCATTTGAAAACATACACCACACAGAATAATACAATCACTGTACTGTATTACTTTGGATAACAACAATATAAAGCAGATGCTTCATGAATAATGCTCTTTTCTCTTGATTTATGTAATTTACTTCAGCTTTTCTTAACTATTATTCTCAAATCATTGTTTGATGTAACTTTATTATATATATATATATATATATATATATATATATATATATATATATATATATATATATATATATTATATTTGAAAGATTTCACAACATTGAACACAGTACTGTACTAAGCACTGTATAGTACCGTAGGGCACTGTACTAGTTACGAGAATACAAAGAATCCAAATCTGTAAATTTTTCAACATTTCAACCACATTAATTGTGGCATCATGAAGGCTGAATAATTACAGAATGTAATGGATATCTAATCTACATACATGGTGTCAATAACACCAATTTCAGGTATGAGGTATGTTTCATTTTACAATGAACCTCATAAAAAGGATCAACACAATTTTCATTGTACACCAGTATTGCTAATCAAGTAAACTTACAATGCATATGCATACAGCCATTAATAACAACAACAGTGAAGCACTATAATCTGTAGAACAGAAAATTACCTAAACTCAAAAATGCATTGCAAAAATACAATAATTCATAAGAGCCTAAGTTACACATTCCTTCTTCATCTGGTATGTATACGAGCCTCAGCATAAATTCCTTTAGAATCTTTTCAAAGTTTCAAAACCTCCTCAAAACCAACACTAACTCAAAAAAGAAAAAAACTTCTAATGACTGATACAAAACATTATACTGAATCATGAACCTAAGTCTCAAGAGAATTCCCAATATATCACACACATTGTAACGTAACGAGGGCTGCATATGTAACTATGAAAGGTCCAGCTTAGTTACAATGACCTTAAAAGGTTCCCAATAACACTGGGTTCCATACATAATGCTGTTTGTGATCTATGCAGCGAAGGTGCAGCAGTAAACAATCATGTCAGTAATCATTAATGAATAAAAGGAGTAGGCTACAATATAATAAAAGCTTGTGCTTGATAAAAAAAAAAAAAAAAAGTGTTTGTAGTAAATCGGACATTCAAATAATGTTATCAGACTGTTGAATAAAATGACATCTTCAGAACCATATTCATTAACACATTCCACATTATTATTATTATTACTAGCTAGGCTACAACCCTACTTGGAAAAGCAGGATGCTATAAGCCCAGAGGCTCCAACAGGGAAAATAGCCCAGTGAAGAAAGGAAAAAAAGAAAGAAAATATTTTAAGAAGAGTAACTACATTAAAATAAATATCTTCTAAAGTCTCTCTTCTACCCTTACTAAGAGGAGAGTGGCCACAACAATTAGTGCAGTAACCCCTTGAGTGAAGAAGAATTGTTTGGTAATCTGTGTTGTCAGGTGTATGAGGACAGAGGAGAATATGTAAAGAATAGGCCAGACTATTCAGTGTGGAAGTGTGGATGTGTGTAGGCAAAAGGAAAATGACCCGTAACCAGAGAGAAGGATCCAATGTAGTACCATCTGGCCCGTCAAAAGACCCCATAACTCTCTAGCGGTAGTATCTCAACGGATGGCTGGTGCCCTGGCCATCCTACTACCTACATATTTGGATACAGATTTTTTCAAGTATCTTATTGATATACAGTACTGCATTGAACGTGAAAGCGTAAATTACTGATGCATAAAACGTTTTGTTGATACAAAACGGGCAAGTATGAACCACCCATAATGAAAATGCAAGAACCATACAGGTGGACCCAACAAGGACTTACCAAATGAAAGTATGACAAATTCGAAGATAATTTGTATTTTTCCCAATGATATAAAACCTTTGGCTATTTATTAGGGGTTATTACTTTTAGCGATGCTGAAAGGACGCGATTTTAAAATTTAGCGAGGGTTAATTACCCATTCTGCTAGTTAGCGGGGGTATGGAGGGTTTAGCTTGCTACCGATCCCGCTCACACACCAGTGATTTAGCTCACTTTGCTTGGAGTTAGAACTTCAAGGGGGATAGGGCTGGAAGGTAAGTTTGTATAAATAGTTAAAGGTTTGAATCGTTAGGAAAAATACAAATTATCTCCAAATTTGTCGCTTGTTCTGTAACTGGAATATAAACATACGCCATTTATTAGGGGTGACTGACCCATTAGGAGAGTGGACGTCCCTGCCAAACTGGCTTTTGGCTTTACCTGGGGGCTCTTTCATTTTGAATTGGTTTGTACCAAAAATAAGGAGTCCCTGCACCTCACTAAACCTTACTATGCAAGGTCCATGGTCTATGCAAGCTGTGTGTTGAGACATTTAGAAGTGTGACTGTCCAAGTAAAAGTTATTTTGAGTCTTTGTGGAAAAACTGTTGTAACCAGGACTTTCCAATACCACCTCGCCAAGGTATGGGGACGTAACAGTATTAGTTCAATATTAGGAAAACAAGGGAGCATGGTTTGCCTGCAGTGGTTTGAGGTTAGCTTATGCAGAGAACCCAGGATGCTGCTTCCCCCAAGAGAGGGGATGATGAAGAAAAGAATAAGAGCCAGTCAAACATTTTCATTCAGGCAGACTAAAACCGGGTAACAGTGCCCTCAACCTTCTGCTACTTGTCCGATAAAGAGCTTGAGCTATTATACCAGCTGTTGTGCAGGCACAACAAGGCTGATAGAGAACGTATCGAGCCTCCTCTAGGTCACGTTTTGCACACTCCAACCTGTAGACCTGCAATACCGAGAAGTTTCTCTTGAAGACCAGGGACGTAGCTATGCCCCTGACATCGTGGGCTCTGGGGCGACGTGAAGGAGGAGGGTCAAATGACCTTGCGAATCCAGGCAGAGATGGTATGCTTGGTGACCCTCCTCTTGTTCCTCCCTGTGCTGACGAAAAGTGCAGACACACGGGGAACGGCTGCGGCTGTTCTCTTGAGGTACAGCCTCAAACTCATCACTGGGCAGAGTAAGAAATCATCAGGGTCATGAGTTATAGAGCGGAGACTCAAAATTCGGAAGGAGACAAATTGGGGATCCGCTACTCACAGATTCTTTTCTACAAACTCAGGGATAATGCCGAACGTTACCTCTCCCCATCCCCTTGAATGGGCGATGTCATATGAGAGACCATGATGTTCACTAACTCGCTTGGCCGAAGCTAAAGCTAGTAGGAACACCATCTTCCAAGTGAGGTGGAGATCTGTTGTGTAGCTTAAAGGTTCATAGGGATGTCTCTTTAGAGACCTGAGAACTCGAACCACGTTCCATGGGGGAGGTCTCACTTCAGACTGAGGACAGGTAAGTTCATAACTCTGCATGAGTAAGAAAAGTTCTACCGATGAGGAAATATTCATTCCGTTGAGTTTAAGGGATAGGCTTAAGGTTCAGCGATAGCCTTTAACCGCAAAGACTGAAAGTCTTGTTTCCTCATGCAAATACACAAGTAACTCAGCTATTGCTGGAATAGTGGCATCGAGAGGAGAGATACCCCTTCCATGACACCAACCACAATAGACATTCCACTTTGCCTAGTAAACTGCTGATGATTTCCGCTGGTATCCAGGCATCCCGCTCGCAACTTTTTGCGAAAATCCTGAGTGAGGAGATGCTGGATAGTGTGCAAGTGTGAAGTCGTAGCAAAGCTACGGCTTTGTGGAAGATGTTGGCATGTGGTTGTTTGAGTAACCTGTGTTGTGGAGGGAGTTCTTTTAGAGACTCTGTCAGGAGGTGCAGAAGGTCCAAAAACCAATCCACATGATGGCATAGCAGAGCTACGAGAATCATTGAGAGGTTGACTGATGTTCTGGCCTTGTTGAGTACCTTTATTATCAGACAGAAAGGGGGAAGGCGTAAACGTTGATGTTGTCCCACCACTGTTGGAATGCATCTTGCCAGAGAGCCTTGGGATCTGGGACTGGGAACAGTATAACGGGAGTATGAAGTTCAGGGCCATTGCGAAGAGGTCAACTGTCGGAGAACCCCACAAAGTAAGGACTTTGTTGGCTACTAGATGATCCAAAGCCCATTCGGTACTCACTATCTGAGATGCTTTGCTCAAGTTATCGGGAAGCACATTCCTCTTGCCCGGAATGAAGCGTGCCGATAGTAGTATCGAGTGAATCTCAGAATCTTTACTGCCAGATGGGATAGGGGCTGCCAAAAGGTACCTCCTTGTTTGTTGATGTACCGTAAGCCACTACTGTGGTGTTGTCGCTCATCACCACCACTGAGTGGCCCGACAGGAACTGGTAGAACTGTTGAAGGACCAGAAAGACAGCCCTCATCTCTAAGATTTATGTGGAGGTACTTTTCTGACTCTGACAAGAGGCCTGAAGTCGTGTGAGGCAGCACGTGGACCCTTCACCATTTTTTTTGAAGTGTCTGATAATTACAGCATCAAATCTGGGGGGAGGATGAGAAGATCCACTCCCTTTCGTAGGTTCTCGTCTGACACTCACCATTCGAGGTCCGTCGGTTCCCCTGATCACATAGAGATCATGAAGTCCGGGAGTCAAAGGCATGATTCCACCAGGACTTGAGTTGCCACTGGAGAGATCGAATACCGAGGCGACTATTGGGAACTAGACGGGTCAGAGACGAAAGGTTTCTGAGAAGACGTAGCTTCGTCTGGACTGAAGTTCTTGCCATCTGAGAGAGGGTCTTGCGACATTTCTCAGCCTCATTATCCTATCGTCTGATAGGAAAGCTTTGTGGAGATTGGTATCTATTATCATACCTAGGTATACCAGTTTTTGCATGGGAAGCAGGAAAACTTCTTGAGGTTTGCCATGATCCCTAGATCTTGGCAAAGCCTCAGAAGTGTCTCTTGTGTTGAAGAAAGGTTGACACCAATTCTGCTAGGATTAGCCAATTATCCAAATAATGGAGGAGACGGAAGACAATCCTATGTGCCCAAAATGATACTAGGGTGATCACTGGTGGAGACTTGAGGTGCTGTGGAAAGACCGAAGCACATCACCTTGAATTGGTATTTCCTATTGTATAGGCTGAATCTTAAGTACTTCCTTGAAGACTGATGGATGAGGATCTGAAAGAACGCTTCATTTAGGTCCAGTATACACATGAAGTCCCATGGTCTTACCGCTTGTCTGACTGTGTCTGCTGTCTCCATGCAGAACGGTGTTTGCATGGCAAACTTGTTCAGAGCCGAGAGGTCAATGAAAGGTTTCCAGCCTCCAGACGACCTTTTCACAAGAAAGGGTCGACTGAAGAAGCCTGGAGACTCGTCGAGGAACTCTTGGAGACCGCCCTTCTTCAACGGGGTTTGGAGTTCTGCCCGGAGGGCTAGCCCCTTTGCTGATCCCATCACAAAGGAGTCTATTGACACTGTATTCTTGATCAGGGGTGGGAGAGAGGATGTGAACGGGATGCAATACACTGAACGAATCACGGAGATTGTCCAGGGCTCAGCCCCAAGTTGCTTCCACCTGTCCCAGGAATTTTGTAAGCATCCCCCCTCTCGAGGACAAGCTGGGGGAATGCCTTTCGTAGTGTTTGCGGCCCCGGCCTCTCCCTCTAAGAAATTTTCCTCCCCTGGAGGACCTAGTGCCTTTCCCGTCTTTGGTCGGAAAGGGCTTTTTAGGCATCACTGTTTTCCTGCTCTCTCGTTTGTCATGATCTTCGTTGGCGGCACTGCTGAGGAGCTGGTGGCTTACAGGGCTTGGATGTCAAAGCCCTATGGAGGAGGGAGTCCTGGTGGGAGATCCTCCATCTCTCAGCAGCATGTTCCACGTCCTCCTGCTCAGAGAGGACGCCTCTAAAGAGGAGTTCCTAAGCATGGCGATCTCGGCATTTGAGACCTGCTGCTGGAATCTCTGACACCGCATCTCAAAGTTTCAAGATGGTATTTGCTCATAAGTTCGAGACTTGATGGGCAAGAAACTCAATGGTGTGCGTGCCTGAGAGGAGGAAAGTTTCCATCACTTTCCTGGTATGTTTCTTGGAGAAATCCTCGGTTCGAATCAGGATTCCCAGGGTCCCCAATCACAAATCAAGCCATGAAGAAGGCAGCATGGTATACTTAGTGACCTTCTCCTGGTTGAGAATCTCTGATGCCAAGAACGAAACCTGACAGCTGGAGAGTGATGGAGAAGAAGAGCTGGAGGTGGCTCACCCAAGATCTCACAATAATCTCTCTGCAGGATGTGGGGAGGTAGGAGAAGCTTGGTGGTAGAGCCGAAACGTTGGGAGGATGAGACCTTGGAGAGCTGTTGGGCGATCTTGGCCCAAGCACTCTTTAGCCCTCGAGACCAGGTAAAAGCTGAACTGGTCTTAGAGGGCTTCTGAGGGCCGAAAACACGTCTAACTGGAGTTAGCTTCAACCTGGGGGATGCGGTCGCGTCTCAGACTCTTCCTCTTCAGGGGAGAAGAAGCCAAGGTTGCTCGCGGTAGGTGTGCTGGTGCCGTTGGAAGGGAGGTCAGTGATGAGTGTGATGACATAGTAGGCCCGAAGGCTTGCACTACTGCTCTGACCCTGGCACTGAACCAGAGCTCTTTACTGACAGACGCACTGTCGGACATATCCCTTGAGAGGAAAGGGATCGAAGGTTCCCTGTGTGGAGTCTCAACCGATGATGGTGGTGGGTCTGCCGTTGTAGGTCAAATCTTCGGAACCCTGAACCCTTCTGTGGAGCCTTTCCCTTTCCCTGGAGGTCGCGCTTAATGTGTTTGCGGGGAGGGGAGTGAGGCAATGACAACCTGTCACAATCTATTGTGACTTTCCTTGCAATTTAAAACCTGTAGTGATGTTTTGCGCAATTACGCAGGTGTGATGGCGCGCAATATGATGCTGCGCAGGAGGTCGCTGGTGCACAGGATAACGCGGGTACGAAGGCGAGCCAGAGAGCTGAAGCGCTGGAGAGCGGGTGAGAGTTAGAAAGCGCGGGCGCGCAGGAGAACAGCAGTGAGCATGAGCGTGCTATCGCGTAGGAGAGCGCTGACGAGTTAGTGAGCACTGTAGCATTGGTGAGTGAAGGTACATTGGCGAGATAGCAAACGCCTGTCCATAGACTGGCGAGAATGCGCTGGGGAACGCCTGCGAGCAGGAGATCACTGGGGCATTGGAATCCTCTGGCAAACAGGAGAGTGATTACGTTCTGGAATCCGTCTTCCACTGTCTTAGGTTAGAGTTCTCTTGATTGAGGGTGCACTCAGGCACACTATTCTATTTTAATTCTCTTCCTCTTGTTTTGTTAGTTTATATGGTTTATAAAGGATATATTTATTTTAATGTTGTTGCTCATCTTAAAATATTAATTTTTTTAGTTTCATTTCCTCACTGAGCTATTTTCACTGTTGGAGCCCCTGGGCTTGTAGCATCCTGCTTTTCCAACTGGGGTTGTAGCTTTGCAAATAATAATATGATATTTTCATAATAAAATAAATGTTTGAACATACTTACCCGCTGGTTATATAAAAATAGCTTTAGTCCTCTGATGTCCAGCAGAAATTCAAAATTCGCGGCAATCGCAGATAGAGTAGCCAGGTGTACACTAGTGCCCTCACGCAAGCTACACAGAACCATTCCATGAATCCCCAGATTTTCCATGCCCATAGAATGTCTCTAGAGGGGAGGAGGGGGGGGAATAAAGGTTATATAACCAGTGGGAAAGTATGTTCAAAAATTCATTCTATTATGAAAATATTTTTAAACATTAAACTTAACTGCTGGTTATATAAAAATAGCTGATTGACACCCTTGGTGGAGGGTTAGAGACAGCTACATTGTTGGAATACTACTTAAGAGTTAATTAAAACAAACTTAAGGGTTCGTAGCTGTTAAGGAAGCTGACTTCAATGATTCTCTGCCTCATTATGTCTGCTATCCTTATGAGATCCAGCGATCCACCCAGGGGGCTGAAGACCTCTAGGAGCTGTCAAACTGGTAAATAACCTCTATGCTGACAGGACCTCAAATAATACCCTTTTCCGGGCTCTCTCAAGTAACAAAATGACCACCTGACTAAATCAAAGATTGCGGAAGATTGTCGACCAATCTCCACATAAAACCATAAAAATATATAAAAGTTTTAAGAGAAGAAAAGCGTACTAGGATTATGGGAACGTAGTGGTGGATCCTTCCCCCACTACTGCACTCGCTGTTACGAATGGTCCCAGAGTGAAGCAGTCCTCAAAAAGTCTGGACACGTTTCAAATACAGTAATGTGAAGCGAACACAGATTTATACCTCTAAAAGGTTGTGCTCTTAATGCTTTACAACGATCTAATCTGCTTGAAAGCCACCGAAGTTGTTACACTTTGAGCTTCAAGCATCTTGGCCTTTATAAAAACTTGCAGTCTGCCTTACTGCAAAGTGCATGAGCCTCTTAATTAAGCGCCTGATGAAGAATGAAAGACCATTCTTCAACATCTGTAACAAAGACTTCTAGACCGAGCACCAAAGAGCTTCCGACTAGCCTCGCAACTCTTTCGTTCAGTTCAGATATAACTTCAGGACTCTTACTGAGCACAGGACTCTCTCTAACTCCGAAAGGTTCGGAATCTCAAAAGCCTTGGGTAAAGGTTGAGAAGGGCGTTCGTTCTTGGCGAGAAAGCTTAACTGCAATGAGCAGATAGCTTTGTGATCTCGAAAAAACCAATCAACTAAGCTAAAGGCATGAATCCCACTGACTCTGTGAGCTGTCGCCAGACTGACTAAAAATAGTGTCTTCATCGTGAGGTCCTTAAAAGAAGCTGAATGCAAGGGCTCAAACCTGTCACCCATAATAAACTTCATATATTCAGATTCCAAACTGGTGAATCCTGGAGCTGTTGCTTTGATGTTTCAAACAATTTGAGAAGTTTCTGTAGGTCTTTTAACATTAGAAAGGTCCAAGTCCTAGTGCCATGAATACGGTTGCTACATACTCTTGTATCCTATGCTGGTAGAGGATAAAATTGCATTTCCTTTGAAGATGTAACAGAAAGTCAGCAATCTGAGTTACCGAAGTACTGGGCGAGGAAAGCGAGTTGATTCTGTATCCCTCTCTAACAAACCTCGTACTGTACCTAGATTGTTAAACCTTGATGGAAGTACTCCTTGTTCCTGCAATAGCTCTAGTTACTTCCTTTGAAAAAACCTTTAGGGCTTGTGAGTTTTTCGATAATCTGAAAACAGTTAGATGAAGAGCTTGGAGATTTAGATAGGTCCTTCCAAGTGGGGTTGTTTGAGTAAATCCACTCTTAACGAAAGACTTCTTTGAGTATCTACCATCCATTGCAGTACCCCTGTGAACCACTCTCTCAGGGCCAAAAGAGGACCACTAGAGTCAATCCGTTCATTCCATATGACACAAACTTTTGCATCACTTTGTAATGAATTGAACAGTGGAAAAGCGTACCAGTCCATGTCACGAGCTGTTTGACGCTCGGGGTCGCATTCTGCTTGGTGGTTAAAGTCGCGTCTCGATAGACGCTCGACATCACGTCTTGCTGGACGCTCAACGTCACGTCCTGTTCAGCTGGAAGCTCAACGTCCTGTTAGGTGGACGTTCGACGTCACGTCTGTTTGCTTGACTCCTTGGGTTGAAAATGGCTAAAATACGACATTTAACTGAGGAGTTGTACAGACGTTGGTCATCAAGAACATCTCGACTAGTAGCCTCACTACGCTTGGTGTCCAGGTGGGAAGTTACCCGACACTCAGGGTCCAGGCCTGCTACTCTCTTGGTGTTCGCAGGCTGATAAACTAGCACGAGCGAAGAGAACTTCTGTTGCATATCTAGCAGCATAATAAAAATAGGGTCAAACTGTTGTGGTACTGAAGACGTCACGTCTACCACAAGCTCTCTTTCTACACCGTTTAAAAAACACGCAGAGCATCCAGAAGACGATAACCAGTTTGACTGTGGAGAAGGAGCATGAACCGATGTCATGCTAGGCTTGAAGTTTGGATGGATGAAGATATGGAAGTGAGCATCCTGGAGATCTAAAGAGACCATCCAGTGGACCTTTCCTACTGCTGTAGGGACTGATTACGATGTCTCCATGGAGAACTTTGTCTTCTGAAAGAAGGCATTGAGAGCAGTGACATCCAGAACCAGGCAATAGCCTCCCTCTCCAAAAAGAGAGACATTTGATGTTGCATGGCCTGTCTCTTAGGCTCCTCTCTGTATTTGGCAGAGAGGTCTATCGGAGTAACTAATAAAGGAGGTTTCACTAGGAAAAAGATTTCGCATCCATCCTTTAGTGAAAGCACGGACCAAAGGTCTGCTCCTCTCCTCTCTCGGGCTCGCTAGAAGTAGTTAAGTCTGGCTCCTACTGTTGTCTGTGCGGTTCAGAGAAAAAGTATGCAGAAACTTTCTTGCTGATTTAGATACCAAAACCTGTGTCTTTGACCAACTCTTGAGGGAAAAGAAAGGAAGAAAAAAGGGGGGAGGTGCAAAGTTATCCTGCATCATTGCCTGCATGGCATACCTGATAAGGAAGCTGGCTTCATAGATTTTAATGCCTCATTGCATCCAGTCACCCATCATCCTCAAGCTCTATTAGATGATCGAGAATTTTTCTATGTACAACAACTTCTCTCACAAAGCCGGTTGTACTGCAGCATTGTTGCTCAGGGTTTTGCCGGAGGATCAGACTCAAGACCCCAAAGACCTAAGTCCATAAGCACACAGCAAAAAAGGTACACTGCCTTCTCTCACAAAAGCACTAATGCACTTCCTGGTGCTCCAGCTGAAAGAGTTGCTGCACCAACATCTACAGTTAGGCTCTTTATGCTGCCTTGAGGACGCGCTATTGCACTGCCCTACCAGCACCATCTTAGTAAACAGAGACTCCTTCGACGCCTTCCTTAGCGAAAACTCTGAAGGCGGGACGAGGAGCAACAGGCACAAAATGTTATTTTTATTAATAAAATAAATTTTTGAATATACTTACCCGATAATCATGTAGCTGTCAACTCCGTTGCCCGACAGAATTCTATGGAGGGATACGCCAGCTATCACAATACTAGAAGGGGGTGTACTTACCAGCGCCACCTGTGGCCAGGTACTCAATCATTTGTTGTTGACACCTCCTCAATTATTCCTCGGTCCACTGGTTCTCTCTGGGGAGGAAAGGGAGGGTCGATTAAATCATGATTATCGGGTAAGTATATTCAAAAATTTATTTTATTAATAAAAATAACATTTTTCAATATTAAACTTACCCGATAATCATGTAGCTGATTCACACCCAGGGAGGTGGGTGAAAACCAGTGTACAAGATTAAAGGATAGCTAAGTATCCCATATTTCATATAACAGTTATCTCAAATAACAATGAAATAATAAGTACCTGGTAAGGAAGTCGAATAGAACCGTTACTCTGCCTCTTTATTTAAAGTTCGTCTTCCTTACTGAGCGCAGCGTTCCTCTTGGAGGCTGAATCAACCCAAAGGTGCCAAAGTACACGGGGTTGCAACCCCTACTAAAGGACCTCTACCAAACCTTTAACCCAGGCGCTTCTCAAGAATGAATAGACCACCCGCCAAATCCAAGGATGCGGAAGGCTTCTTAGCCTACCGTAACAACCATAAAAAACAACAATAAAAGTATTCAAGAGAAAGGTTAAAAAAGGTTATGGGATTAAGGGAATGTAGTGGCTGAGCCCTCACCTACTACTGCACTCGCTGCTACGAATGGTCCCAGGGTGTAGCAGTTCTCGTAAAGAGACTGGACATCTTTCAGATAAAATGATGCAAACACTGACTTGCTCCTCCAATAGGTTGCATCCATTATGCTCTGCAGAGAACGGTTTTTATTAAAGGCCAACGAAGTAGCTACAGCTCTTACTTCGTGGGTCCTTACCTTCAGCAATGCAAGGTCTTCCTCCTTTAAGTGAGAATGTGCTTCTCTGATCAGAAGCCTTATATAGTACGAAAGCCCATTCTTGGACATGGGTCTCGAGGGTTTCTTGATGGCACACCATAAGGCTTCTGACTGTCCTCGAATAGGTTTAGACCTCTTCAGATAATATTTGAGAGCTCTGACAGGGCAAAGAACTCTCTCTAGTTCGTTACCTACCATGTTGGAGAGGCTAGGTATTTCGAACGATCTAGGCCAAGGACGTGAAGGAAGCTCGTTCTTTGCTAGGAATCCAAGCTGAAAAGAACATGTTGCAGATTCGGTTGTGAAACCAATGTTCTTGCTGAAGGCATGAACCTCACTGACTCTCTTAGCTGTTGCAAGGCAAACGAGAAAAGCAGTCTTGAGGGTAAGATCCTTGAAGGAAGCTGACTGGAGAGGTTCGAACCTAGATGTCATAAGGAACCTTAAGACTACGTCTAGATTCCAGCCTGGAGTGGAAAGACGACGTTCTTTAGACGTCTCAAAAGACTTGAGAATGTCTTGAAGGTCCTTGTTGGAAGACAGGTCCAAACCCCTGTGGCGGAGAACTGAGGCCAACATGCTCCTATATCCTTTAATCGTAGGTGTTGAAAGGGATCTCTCATTCCTAAGATGTAGAAGGAAGTCAGCTATTTGGATCACAGAGGTATTGGTAGAGGATATTGAATTGGCTCTACACCAGCTTCGGAAGACCTCCCACTTAGACTGGTAGACTCTACGAGTGGAAACTCTTCTAGCTCTGGCAATCGCACTGGCTGCCTCCTTCGAAAAGCCTCTAGCTCTAGCGAATCTTTCGACAGTCTGAAGGCAGTCAGCCGAAGAGCGTGGAGGTTTGGATGCAACCTGTCTACGTGTGGTTGACGTAGAAGGTCCACTCTTAGAGGTAGAGTCCTGGGGAAGTCGACTAGCCATTGAAGTACCTCTGTGTACCATTCTCTTGCAGGCCAAAGGGGAGCAACCAGCGTCAGCCGTGTCCCTTCGTGCGAGACGAATTTCTGCAGAACTTTGTTTATTATCTTGAACGGAGGGAATGCGTACAGGTCGAGATGGGACCAGTTCAGAAGAAAAGCATCCACATGAACCGCTGCAGGGTCTGGAATAGGGGAACAATAAAGCGGAAGTCTCTTGGTTATGGAGGTGGCAAACAGATCTATGGAAGGTTGACCCCACAAGGTCCAAAGTCTGTTGCACACACTCTTGTGGAGGGTCCATTCCGTGGGAATGACCTGATTCCTTCTGCTGAGGCGATCCGCTGAAACATTCATATCGCCCTGGATGAACCTCGAGACCAGAGTGAGGTTTAGACTTCTTGACCAAATGAGGAGGTCCCTTGCGATCTCGTAAAGGCTCCTCGAATGGGTCCCTCCTTGCTTGGAGATGTAAGCCAAGGCTGTGGTGTTGTCTGAATTCACCTCCACCACTTTGCCTAGCAGGAGGGACTTGAAGTTCAACAGGGCTAGATGAACTGCTAACAGTTCCTTGCAGTTGATGTGGAGTAATCCTTGTTCCTTGCTCCATACTCCTGAGCATTCCCGTCCGTCCAAGGTCGCACCCCAGCCCGAGTCCGATGCATCTGAGAAGAGATGAAGATTGGGGGTCTGGATGGCCAATGATAGACCCTCCTTGAGAAGGAGATTGTGCTTCCACCACAGGAGAGTGGTCTTCATCTCTTGGTTGATAGGGATAGAGACTGCTTCTAGAGTCGAGCCCTTGTCCCAATGAGCAGCAAGATGGAATTGAAGAGGGCGGAGGTGGAGTCTTCCTAGCTCGACAAACAGGGCCAGTGATGAGAGGGTCCCTGTGAGACTCATCCACTGTCTCACTGAGCAATTGCTCCTCTTCAGCATGCTCATGATGCACTCTAGGGCTTGGTTTATCCTGGGGGCCGATGGAAAAGCCCGAAAATCCTGACTCTGAATCTCCATTCCCAGGTACACAATGGATTGGGAGGGAATGAGTTGAGATTTCTCTAAATTGACTAATAGACCTAGGTCTCTGATTAAGTCTAAAGTCCAATTGAGGTTCTCCAGACAACGACGACTCGTGGAGGCTCTCAACAGCCAGTCGTCTAGGTAGAGGGAGGCTCTGATGTTCGATAAGTGTAGGAATTTCGCTACATTCCTCATCAGATGAGTAAAGACCAAAGGAGCTGTGCTTAGGCCAAAACACAGGGCTTGGAACTGATAGACAACCTTTCCAAAAACGAATCTCAGGAAAGGTTGGGAGTCTGGATGAATGGGAACGTGAAAGTATGCATCTTTCAAGTCCAACGAGACCATCCAGTCCTCCTGTCTGACCGCTGCTAAGACCGACTTGGTCGTCTCCATCGTGAACGTCTGCTTGGTGACATACTCGTTGAGAGAGCTGACGTCCAGCACCGGTCTCCAACCTCCTGTCTTCTTGGCCACAAGAAAGAGACGGTTGTAGAAGCCCGGGGATTGATGGTCCCGGACTATAACCACTGCCTTCTTCTGCACAAGTAGCGACACCTCCTGTTGCAATGCTAGCCTCTTGTCCTCTTCTTTGTAGTTGGGAGAGAGGTTGATGGGCGATGTGGTCAGAGGTGGTTTGAGGCAGAATGGAATCCTGTAACCGTACCTCAGCCAACTGACAGACTGTGCGTCTGCACCTCTCTTCTCCCAGGCTCGCCAGAAGATCTTGAGTCTGGCTCCTACTGTTGTCTGGAGAATCTGAGAGTCAGTTCTTTCCCTTAGATGTCCTGGATCCTTTCCTAGACTTGCTCCTGTGAGAGTCTGGACGGGAGCTTCCTCGGCTGGGGGCTCTACCACGAAAGGGCGGTATGAACCTCGTAGCCGGGGTATCAGCCACTGGGGAGCGATAAGTCTTGGGGACTGAGGTGGCAACCTTAGACTTACGAGCCGATGAGGCTACAAGATCGTGCGTGTCCTTTTGTATCAGGGCAGCCGACAAGTCCTTAACTAGCTCCTCGGGAAAGAGGAACTTTGAGAGTGGAGCAAAAAGAAGTTGTGACCGTTGGCAAGGTGTAATGCTGGCGGAAAGGAAGGTACACAGTTGTTCCCTTTTCTTCAACACCCCTGATACAAATAACGACGCTAGCTCACCCGATCCATCTCTGATGGCCTTATCCATGCAGGACATTATTAGCATGGCAGAATCTTTGTCCGCAGGAGAGGTTTTCTTGCTGAGGGCTCCCAGGCACCAGTCGAGAAAGTTGAACATTTCAAATGCTCTGAACAACCCTTTCAGAAAATGATCCAGGTCTGAGAAGGTCCAACAAACCTTCGAGCGTCTCATAGCAGTTCTCCGAGGCGAGTCCACCAGACTTGAGAAGTCAGCCTGGGCAGAGGCAGGTACTCCTAAGCCTGGTGCTTCCCCTGTGGCATACCAAACGCAACCTTTCGAAGCGAGCTTCGTTGGAGGGAACATGAAGGAAGTCTTGCCAAGGTGTTGTTTAGACTGCAGCCACTCCCCTAAGATCCTTAAAGCCCTCTTGGAGGATCTAGCTAGGACAAGCTTAGTATAGTTGGACTTAGCTTGTTGTACGCCCAGCGAAAACTCAGATGGTGGAGAGCGGGGAATAGCAGAGACGAAGTGGTCTGGGTAAATCTCCCTGAGTAGAGCCAAGACCTTACGAAAATCAATCGACAATGGAGAAAGCTTAGATTCGTCCACGTCTGATGAGGGATCAAGGTGTGCCTCCTCATCATCCGACACCTCATCAGCAGAGGGTAGCGAAGCGATCGGACCAGAATGCTGAACCGCAGAGTCAGAACGGGTAGGAACAATAACAGTGGTTTCCTCTTCCAGTAACTGTTGAGGGAAAACCTGAGGCTCAGACTGCAAAGGCTGAACAACAGACGAAGCAGAAGGCAGGCGCATGGGTGAAGGAGGTTGACTCCTAGCAAGAGAGGTTGAACCCAAGGATTGCACAAGCTGAGCGGAGGACGGAGGCGGAGTAGTCCGTTCCTGTTCCTGTGAGATGAGCGGAGCATGATGAGGTTGAGGCTGCGCAGAACAAGGTAAAGTTCTCGCAAGCTGAGGCTCCTGAGGCGCAAGTCCAGGGTGTAGAGGAGCTTGCCTTGAGGAGGGTTGAGCTCGCTGCAGCGATGGCTGAGCAGACAGACTCACGGAGGGGAGAGGTTGTTGTACCCCAACCGAGAGTTGCACCACTGGTGGAGCAGCAAGGGGAGGCGGAGGAAGAGTGGAATAACTCTCCTGATCCCAAAGCAAGGGTTGCCTTAAAGAAGGCTGAGGCTGAACACCACTGGGAACAGCGAACTCCGAAAGTGGCTCAACATCGTACGCCTGGCAGATGGTGCTGCGACCAGGCGGAGCAAGTGCAGGAGGGGCGAGCACAGGCGGAGCGAGAACAGGCGGAGGGAGTGTAGGCGGAGGAGGAGGTGCAACACTCTCAGCCCGACACTCACGCATCAAGTCCGAAAGCTGAGCTTGCATGGACTGAAGCAGGGTCCACTTGGGATCGGCAGAAACGATAACAGACTGAGGTAAAGTCACAGTCGGGCTCTGTTTTGGCAGAACCTTACTCCTCTTGGGCGGAGTACAGTCGACAGATGACTGAGGCGAGTCAGAGCTGAGCCAATGACTGCAACCTGGCTGAGCACTCGCGGACTGGACTCTACGTTTAAGCGGTCTCGAGACCTGAGACCAACGTTTCTTCCCTGCTAGTTGATCAGCGGACGAGAATAAGACGGGCTCAATCGTCTGCAGGTGGGAGTGACGGTCTAAGGAAGACACGCCCGCAACCACCGAGGATAGTTCTGTGCGCCTAACAAGGCCTGTCGAACCCTTAAGCCCTTCGACATTGCTTCTCCCCTGGGCATGGGAGCTTGCAAGAGGTCCCGGACTGGGAGGACGACTGGCTCGCACAGAAAAATCCTCACGCACCACACTGGCACCACTAGCACTTGGCACTGCACCGACACTAGCACTCGTCACAGCACTGGCACTAATTCCACCCACTGCACTCTTGACCTTCAGTTCTTTAACTTCGGCCATCAGAGACTTATGGTCACTTACCACTGATTCTACTTTATCGCCTAAAGCCTGAATAGCACGCAAAACAACTGACATATCAGGCGGAGGGCACACAGTAGGTTCGGGGGTAGCCACTACAGGGGTAGGAAAAGGTAGGGGATCATGAGGTGAGGAAAACATAGAAGAGTGAGAAGAACTTCTCCTAACTCTACCTCTCTCTAACTTAGATGAATATTTTAAAAGACGGACAAATTCCAATTCCGAAAGTCCGGCGCATTCCTCACATCGATTTTCTAATAGACAGGGCCTGTCCCTACAGTCAGAACAAGCGGTGTGAGGATCTACCGAGGCCTTCGGAATACGCCTATTGCAAGACCTACATCGTCTATGGGAGGGGGCTTGCGAAACGTCAGACATCTTGTTTCAAAGAGTTAGCCAAAGGGTGATCCAAAAACAAGCAAAATTCGTTAACCGTTATATCAGTATTATATAAAAGCTATCTAGCTAATATAAGAAGGATTCCAGTAAAGCGACAGCCGTTAATCTGAGAGAATACTTCACCAAATATCCGTGAATAAACTCGAAGACCATAAGCGTATCCCAGAACGTCTAGCCGGAAGCACGACAGAGGAATAATTGAGGAGGTGTCAACAACAAATGATTGAGTACCTGGCCACAGGTGGCGCTGGTAAGTACACCCCCTTCTAGTATTGTGATAGCTGGCGTATCCCTCCATAGAATTCTGTCGGGCAACGGAGTTGACAGCTACATGATTATCGGGTAAGTTTAATATTGAAAAATCAATTGTTAACTCTTCAGAAAAAAATATCATGAGTTTCTTAAAGCCAACTGAAGGGAGAAGGATCTTAGGAACTTCTCCTAAGTGAATTCCACTAAAAGATAAATAGGGGAAAAGAGATCGTCATTCCCTTCCTCCTACAAGTCTCTAACCGAGGTAGAGATGTCTAGTTTCCTAGGAGTCAACTCCTTAAGGTCCTGAATTCTGGCCTCAATGCTTTTAGAGGTTTAATTCCCGCTCTCCAACAGACACCAATAGTTCAAGCGGGCCTTGGTCTAAGAAAATAATATCTTTCCAGTTAATATTTATTTCTGTATCTTTTAATATGGCGCCTGGCGTAACAATGTTCCAACGCTAGACGCTCCTGGTCATTACGATCGGAACTAAGACGATCGCGATCTTGACACTAGACGTCAAGTCCAACTGCTGGAAGCTTGACGCCATGGAACTGCACGACACTCGGAGTCACGTCTAACTGCCTAACATTCGACGTCAAGTCCAGCTGTTGGAAGCCAGACGCCATGCAACTGCTTGGCGTTCAGCGTCACGTGACTCTCGGAACAATGCCGTTCACGATTAAGACACTCGGAGCTATGTTTGACACGCGGCGTCACGTCCAACTGCTTGACGTTCGGCGTCATGTCTAACTGCTTGACACTCGACGTCAAGTACAACTGCTCGAAGCTTGACGCCATGCAACTGCTTAACACTCGGCGCCACGTGACTTTCAGAACAATGACGCTCACGATTCAGACGCTCGGAACTATGCCGATCGCGTCTAGAACGGTCGATCATCAAACAAGTTACAAACATCGTGTCAAACTCTTACAGCAGCGTTAGAAGCTTGCCTTGCTGGACGCTCGATGTCCAAAGCTCTGCGTTCGGTGTTAGAAAACACTTTTACCTAGCCTTACCTACGGCGAGGGCGAGCGTTCTGGGAATCGTCAACAGGAACGCTCGAGGGGACTTACAAGACACTCGGCGCGCCTCTCGCTTCCTTTCGCCGATCGACATTCCTTCTCCCATGGGTCAGGAAGCTTGGAAGAGGTCTTGAATCCTAAATAAAATGTAACAAAACATTTTATATAAAATATTAAATGAATAGATATAGGAATAAAGAATATATATAAATGTAAACAACCCTTATTACTTAAGGGGTTTCCAATAAAAGATGATTAGCCACATTTTACAATTGGAACATCTATATATATATTATAAAAAAAAAATTTAGTATTCCCAAAAATGAGCAAGTAAACAACGATACAAAGAATCGTGAGACTAAATCGATTGTCATGAATACTATGTCGTGAAAATTAAATGTACGCTAATTTTCTTTAATCTCTACAAAAAGATTAGCTAAAGAAAAAATACTAAAAGGACAAATATTATTGTAAAATAATATATTCCTTTTTATCTTATACAACTTAAATACTTTGGTTTTTAAGAAAAATTTACTTTTCATAAATAACGATACAAAGAAAATTGTAATACTGTATCGACTGACTGAGAACTGCGCAGCGTAAATTAAACTGAACACTAGTTTAGTTAATCTTTGAAAATAGATCGAAGATTATCTAAAGAAAGTATACTAAAAAGACAAAATTTTTCTTAAAATAACATACAGTGATACCTCGGTACTCGACCATAATCCGTTCGAGATCCGTGTTCGACCTCCGATTTGTTCGAGTACCGAATTTTTTTTCCCCATAAGAAATAATGGTATATATTCTATTCCGTTCCCAAGCACTCGAACAGGCCCAAAATATTAATAAAACGTGTACCTAAACAACAATAATTATCTAAATGTGTATGAAATTGGTCAGAAAATCCTATAAAACAATTTTAAACCATTTACTGTACTAAAATAAAACAATTTTAAACCATTTTCTGTACTGTAGTGAACATACCTTTGAGCAGCGGTTCGATGGCATACAGGGATGGATGTGGAGAGGATGGAAGGGGGAGGTTACTGCTTGGAAGGAGAGTCCCCTTCCATGATGTGGCGGGGTAGTTCTCCTTCAGGAGTTGTTTCTCTCTCCAATGAAAGGGTGGGCAGATCTATTTCAGGGGTTTCTTCTCTTCTTTGTCTCTTCTTTGGAGGAGAAACAGGCTTTGATGTAGCAGCTTTCTTTTCTTTTGTGAAAAACTGGTCTATTGTTAATTGTTTCTTCCTCCTCTGCAGTATTCTTCGAAAATGATACATGACACTATCATTAAACATATGCACTGCCCGGTTTGCTACTGCAATTTCTGGGTGGTATTTTTCAGCAAAAGCCTGCACATCTGCCCACTTGGAACAAATTTCATTGATGAGAGAACTTGGAACATCCTCCCTTACCTCATCCTCTTCTGAAGATTCCTGCTCCACAATCAGATCCTGCTGCTGTTGTTGTTGCAGGTGCAACAATTCCTCCACAGTCAACTCGGTAGAATGGCTTTCTACAAGCTCATCAATATCATCCTTGTCGACCTCAAGCCCCAAACTCCTGCCCATGACAACAATTTCCTCAACGACATCAGTGTCATCAGAAATTACAGGGGTAGCAGTGCTTGGACCCGCCTCTGGTTGGAAACCTTCAAACTCCCTCTCTGTGACACATGATGGCCACAGCTTACGCCAGGCAGAGTTCAATGTCCTATAGGTCACACCTCGCCAAGCTTGGTCAATCATGTTAACAGAGTTGAGGATGCTGAAGTGTTCCTTCCAGAATTCCTTTAGGGTCAACTTCGTGTCACTGGTCACTTCAAAACACTTTCTGAAAAGGGCCTTGGTATAGAGTTTTTTGAAGTTTGAAATGACCTGTTGGTCCATGGGCTGGAGTATGGGAGTAGTATTGGGGGGCAAGAATTTGATTTTGATAAAGCTGTATTCTTCTTTCAAGTCATCCTCGAGACCTGGAGGATGTGCAGGAGCATTGTCCATAACCAGAAGACATTTCATTGGCAAGCTCTTTTCAATGAGGTAAGCCTTAACCTGGGGGGCAAACACTTCGTTTATCCACTCAGTAAAGAATTGTCTTGTGACCCAAGATTTAGTGTTCGAGCGCCACATAACTGGTAGTGCACTTTTACAAATATTATTTCGTTTGAACACCCGGGGGTTGTCCGAGTGGTACACTAACAAGGGTTTGATCTTGCAATCGCCACTTGCATTTGCACACAGCAACAATGTTAGCCTATCTTTCATTGGCTTGTGACCTGGCATCTTCGTCTCGTCCTTGGTAATGTACGTATTGGCTGGCATTTTCTTCCAAAATAACCCAGTCTCATCACAATTAAAGACTTGTTGTGCGATCAAATTTTGTTCATTTATGTACCGATCGAATTCCCCCACGTATTTATCGGCTGCAATTTGATCCGAACTAGCTGCCTCCCCATGCCTAGTAACACGATGAATACCTGTTCTATTACGAAACTTTTCAAACCAACCCCTGCTCGCTTTAAATGTAAATGAATCACTTTCACTGGTACTCGGACTTTTCTTCACTAATTCTTCATAGATATGCAACGCTTTTTCACAAATGAACGCTTCACTAACACTTTCCCCGGCCAACTGTTTTTCTTTAATAAATATTAAAAGCAACTTTTCCATCTCCTCAATCACTTGTGGCCTTTGCTTAGTTACCGCCGTAACTCCCGTTGCAACATTCGCCTTCTTAATCATTTCTTTATGCTTTAAAAACGTAGAAATGGTCGACTTCGCCATTCCGTATTCTACCGCTAAATCGGACACTCGTACACCATTCTCATATTTCGCTATAATTTCCTTCTTCAACTCGATCGTTGTTCGCACTGTTTTCCTCTTCTCCTTCCCCTTAACACTCATTACTTTCTTGGGACTCATTATGAAAGCTAAAAAAGCAATTAAAAGCACTGAAAATCACTAAATCACAACGAATGCTGATCGCGCGTTGTCTGAGTGACGCTCTCGAGAGAACTGATGCTTCCCGAACAAGCGAGAGTGGCCGAGATGGCGCGATCATCACAAAGCCCATGCGGTCGTCACGTGTTCGGCTGGTCGAGTACCGAATTTTTGGTCGAGCACCGCAGCAAAAATTTCTCGAAAATTTTGGTCGAACTCCGAATTGTTCGAGTATAGAGTCGTTCGACTACCGAGGTATCACTGTAATTCTTTCATCTTATATAACTTAAATACTTTGTAAGATCGTATTCACTGATTATTCTTTGTAGAAAAAGAAAGAAATTGCAAGTCATACTCTAACTTACGTCATATGACTGTGACGTCATAAAGTAGGCGGGGTGTTTACCTACCGCCATCATGTTCTTTTCGTTAGTTTACAGAAGGCTGAAAAAAACTTCTAATCCTACCTTTTAAGCTATACTGTAAACATAGCGATCAAATACCAAACGAAACCAATAAGCGAATGCCAAGAACCATATTTAGCTGGGGACTCATGGAATGGTTTTGTGTAGCTCGCGTGAGGGCGCTAGTGTACACCTGGCTACTCTATCTGCGATTGCCGCGAGTTTTGAATTTCTGCCGGACGTCAGAGGACTAAAGCTACTTTTATATAACCAGCGGGTAAGTTTAATGTTTAAAAAATGATAATGATGATAATGCGTTGAAGTGCTGGAGGGCGCAGACGAGATGCTGGTAAGCGCTAGTGCACTGGAGGGCGCTGACGCCCTAGAGAGCGTTGGCGTGCAGCTAGACGTTTAGGAGGTGCAACAAGAGCAGGCAGATGATGAAACGGTGACAGGAACGGTGAAGGCAGGTCAGCGTGAAAGTTGAACTGCAACTGGGATGTGCCCTTTGGAAGGGTGAACATCCACCGACGGGGATCGCGAACGATCCACAGAAGAGTCCAGAACTGAAGTCCGAAGACTAGCTACAGTATCATCAGGAGAAGGTCCAGGAACAGGCAGAGGTCGAGGGCTGGAATACGACTTTAGCGGAGACTCCTCTGCGGGAGATAGCTGCAAGGATAAGGCTGAAGATACGAAGAGGCACCTATTCACAGACGGTGATGAGCCTCCTCTAAAGCGAAGTGGAGTGCGAGCTCTGTGTCGTAGATGCTCTCTAGGTGCCAGGGGATCAGCAAGCTGACCTTTAGAAGCAGCAGCCCTCCGCAGAGGAGTCTCTATGAGTGAACTACCCCAAAGGAGGAGAAACACTCGCAGGAGAGACAGAAGAAAGACTAAGTTACCCCATCAAAGGATGAGCTAGAATGGGTGGAACAGAGTTGGTAGCAACAGTTGGAGAGTTTGAAGATGCAGAGGCGTCGGCAGCGGACACGCAAGATGCCTCAGACACTATCACGTCAACACATGACAGAGGATATATCACCGAAGTTGACGACGGCTGCGCACTAGCACCATGAATGATGAAGTGCAGCAAGGAGTCCTTGGATGGCAGACCTGGAAGCCCCAAGGATGACCACACCTGTACAAAAGGAGACAGAGACAAGGCCTCACCCGGGAGGAGAGGTGAAGCCGCTTCACTGGGGAAAGCAACACCATCTCTCGAGGCCCTGGGTTGGCTGTAACTTAAGGGTCTACGCTACTACTCAACAGTCTCCCGGAGGAGACTAAACCAGCAGGAGCTTCGGAGGAAGGTCGGGAAGCAGGAGGGGTCTCAGGTTTTTCACCTTTCGAAGGAGAAATATTCTGCTTTGAGTACTTCTTCCGCCAACGCAAAAAAAACCTTTCCCACTCCCGACACTCGCTACACTTGTTACCACTATCACACCATTGACCTCTGCAGGGGGGACAAAAAGTGTGACGATCAGTATTTGCGACAACTATGCATGCATTGCTTGCATTAGCTTTGGCCAGCATTTCTGTTTTTATGTATGACGTAATCATTACCGGGCTTTTTTAACCAATTAGGAGCTTCCAAATATTTATGCACCAGTTCCCGGATGTCATTCTACAACACCCAATTTTTTTCCACCCTTCCCTTCAGTTTGAGTTAAACCACCACCACAAATTTATTGTTACAGTAATTTCATCTATGTCGGCAATTAATTAAGATGGAAACACTCCGTTCAGTGTATAGCTATTGCTACCCATGTGAAAGTAAAAACTAACCACAAAATAATGAGCCATGGGGATTGCGAGCAAAGCTCAACATTATTGCTTGCCAGTACACACTGAGTTTGCAGTTTTTCTATTACCGTGAGTGAATCCTAGATAATTATGATACTTTAATTTTCAGCAACTTGCATGAATCATAGGCTATTTTTCCAAATGGTTATCTAGTGTTTGTTTTGCATTTCCGACCATTACTATTTCTGCAAAACACTAGTTATTGGCATTTCTCCACCCCCAAAAAACCCCAGTTTTCCCCTAGGGCCCCCTTGTCTTTACATAAGGGGGTAGAAAAACAAATGAACGGGCGATTTGCCTCAATAATCATGGTCAGAAATGCACAAAATACTAGATAGCAAGTAGGAAAAATATATGGTTCATGTATTCTACTAGAAATTATAGTATCAGAGTATTTACCCCCCCCCCAAAAAAAAAAAAAACTGGACAACTTGGAGCTGTATAATCAGCAATCTTTAAGAAAAAATTTAGGGAAAAATACCATTTGGGTCTACACCTCAATAAACATTAAGATCTCCTTACTCTGTTTACTGTGAAACACACCAACCAAACTCTCCTACATTGAAAGGCATAGACCTATCCTAAAAGAAATTGAATACTGTACAGTAAAATAGAAACAAACATTCAAATAATCTTTCCTTTGATAATAGTCAATTTAAAAAGAAATTATAAAAACTATAGCTTAATCCCATATCACAATGAAAGTGTAAAAGCATGATTAACATAATGATCATTCAAATTGCATTAAAATAACTTATTCTTCTGATTTTTTTCTAATGAACATTTAAAGGTAGTTTCAAAGTTTCCAAAAATTAAACTCTGTTCTCGTCTTAATTTTAAAACGATAAAAGTAGCAAAACCCTATGGTAGGCTAAAGCCGCAAGAACATCTATCAGTGACTGTGTAACGTTTCCAAATATTTTCATGATTCAATCAAAAACTGTGTAGCCTACTGTACTGTTATGCTTATAAACTAGACAGAAAAGTAAAACCAACTGTACTGTTCCAATAACCCTTGCCCTTAAAAAAAATAAACGGTTCAATATTTTTTTATCTAAAAACAACAATGACTAAATTTATTAATGATATAGTTTATGATAGAGAAATTCTCATTAAATTTTGATTATTCAATACCCAACTATCATATCCAATCATCCCCTAAACCCAAATACACTACAACGGAGCATCAAAATTCTAAGACTACTTTCCTCCCTTCAGATAAGTTGAATACAATTGCTTAAAGTCCCCTACATATAAGATTTACGTCAAAATATTTTCTACTCAAATACAAGACCCAACCTAAAGACAGCCAGTGTCACTAAAGAGCTTTTCTGTTGGTGCCTTTTCCGGCATCTTGCATACAAATGGTGTTCAGTGCAGTATAATAATTAAAAAAAACATTTTTTTCCTAATTATACATAATTGAAGGTGTGCATGTTCATTACTAAGAAACATACAAACAAGAACTTTGTTACCTTTATTTTGTCATGTTCACACTAATTCAAAATACTAGCTAATAAGAATAGATAAATTACAAGCAGTTATGGTATACAGATTTTAATTTCAGGCCAATTAAGAATTTCCTATTAAAAAAAGGCTGTCTCGTGGTGAGTTTTGAGTATGTCATTTATAAATAAAATGGGCTTGTGAATATTAACTTACATATAAATTGTAACAAATGTGAACAGTACAGTACAGCTGTACTCCTAGTTCATTGTTAATGTGTGGGAAGGTGATTGGGGAGTCATTACACATGCAAACTATTGAGGGATCTTTTCTGTTTTTCAACCGACACAACCACGGTACATATCTTTACCCAATTAAAACTTCCAAAATCTTTGTCTCAAGTTTTAAGATATTTTCATACTTCTGTCCATTTTTCTGACACTCTTCAGTTAGGTTCAGTACTCATGGCTCTTGTGCTTGTAGGAAGAGGCTGCAAACATTTGTGAGTAAACAAATAAATTTTGATAGTTTATAATATTCTAACTCAATTCCTGCTGTGTTTAATTCTTAACCGGATACAATTAACTATACAGTAAAAGTATTTCGGGTATGTAGAAATTACATCATAAGTTTCATTTAGGGTTTACTACAGTAAGTGATACGGTGTGGTAACTTATTTCATGGGAGAGGTTGCATGGAAGCAAAGCAGGCCCCCATCAAGTTAGGACCAAATGGCCTCCCAAGTTAGGTTAGATGGGTGTAGTTAAGCTACAACATACATTATCCCAGCTATCATACAACCCAATAAATATGGTAGTTTCCCATGACAAACATGAGCTAAGTAATTTAACAACTGGTTATGCAATCAGTGTCTGGCTCAAGTGTATGGATTATAACAATTGGTTTTGGGAGTTTCAATGAACCAAACCCTAAGTTTCCTAATAGGGTCCCTCATACCTGCTTTACACCAGATAGGAAAACACAAAAATGAGTGGTTTGCACCCATAATAAAGATTAAAAGAAACACAGAAGATAACCAGTTAGAAAAATATATGATTCAACATAATTGGCAAGATATTAAAATGGTACTGATGCAGAAAAGGAAAATATTAGAAGGCATCTTGACAAAACGGCTTTTCAACAGTAATGGTCAACAAAATCGTTCAAAACCCCTAAAAATACACCAGGAACACATTTTACTTCCTCCAAATAGTTTATTAGTTACTCATGCTATTTTAGCTGGCATGGTACAAGTGTTGGAAGGGGTCATAGCCCACCAACCCCCTAGTAAGGGAGGCTAAGGTGTCTTAGGTTAGATGGAGAACTTAAGCATAGGTCATATCTCAGTTTATTTCCCTTGTGGAATATGGTTTTTCAGTCAAATTTGTGTTTCAACATAATATTGTACAGTAAATAACTTTAAAAATTCAGGTTTCCAACCCTTCTCATCAAAATACTGTGGGAATATTTTCTCAAAGAGGTCACTGATTAACTCTGCAATTTTACCATTAAAGTACGAATAGGCTATTTAACCGGTCCCGGTAAAATAGACAAACCTACTTTTAAGCTTATTTAACCGGTCCCGGTTAAATAGACAAACCTACTTTCAAGCTTATTTTGCCGGTCCGGTAAAATATACAAACATGCAGGATCTACCAGTGATTGACATGCCAATTGACCATAATTTCAGCGCACAAAACAGGATGATTTGCTAGATATACAGAATTCTGACTTAATACCTACAGGTACAGAATTATCTGCAGCCCGATGGTGAAACAGAACCACCCACTTTTACAGAGAACAGTGCAGTTCCAGAACCTGCTAATCCTAAATTAGACAATGTCACTTTGCCTCCAAAAGCCAAGAAAAGGGGTAGGCCTAAAGAGTCAAACAATAATGTTCTGGGACTTCCAAAGAAAAATTCAAGACTTGATAAGCCAACTCCATTCATCAAAAAATCATCTAATGACAGGGATCTACAGGTACTTGGCTACTTTGTAAGTGATAAAGGTGCCATGCGTGGAGAGGTTCTCTCTGAAAATGCGGTAGAACAAAACCCTTCTTCAAATCCAACAGCATGTCTGGATGAAAATGTTTCAATCCACAAAATCCGCTGATATTTTGATTCAGACGGTTGGAAAGCTGTGGAGCAAGTTTATGAAGCCTCAAGATTGTTAGCACGATGGACGTGTGAGCTCTGTAGTCAGGATTTGAGCAAGATGGATTCTGTGGTCTGTGACTGTTGTCTTCAGTGGGTGCACCTTAAGTCTATTGGTAAAAGAACGCTCCCGAAAGGAAAGTTTTGGATTTGCAGAGACTGTTATGCCTAAAAATTCCAAGACAGCTATATTTATTTTAATAATTGATTAAAATAATCGTTTTAATGATTTTTTTTTAATTTGTAGTGAACAAGGTTCAAAATTGTCTTTAAAATTATATAAATAAATTTGTTTTAAGTGTTTTGTAATTTTTTTATTTTATTGCCATTATTTATAAAATTTACCGTCTAAATAAGCTTAAAAGCAGGTTCGTCTATTTTCCGGGATCGGCAAAATAAGCTTAAAAGCAGGTTTGTCTATTTTACCGGGACCGGCTAAATAGCCTCTTCCATTAAAGTATCATACCGTTACTATAAAGTTTGGTAGAAAGATGCTAAAATACATATGACAACTTCATAAAACATCTAATATGCCCCGCCCCCAAACATAATGAACTCCTCCTAATAACCCTAAGATACTCAGATAAAACACATTGAATGTAACTAAAACTAGCAAACAAATAGCCTAAAAAAAAAAATACCATAGGAAGACTTTCAAGATTATGCAACTTGAGAAAAACGAAAATTTGCCAATCAGAAAAACTCCTCAAAGCATATAAATCAGCCAAATCAAAATAGATCTATAGTCTGTTGGTCTAGCTTAGAATTTGTTTATAATACCACCAAATGACAATTACAACTAGTCTGTTCCACCGGTACCAAAAAAAAAAAAAAAAATCCACATTAACGTAACCTTTAATGTCGTCTAAGTGAAACATACATCACCTGAAACAATATTAATATATATTATTTGAAACCTTATTCTAAAAACACCATAAAGTCTAATCAATCAATCACAATTACAAGAACAGAGTCAATGTCAAATGGACAACTCTTCAACTACGCCTAAGCTACAATATAGAAGGCGTTCTTAGCTCCCGGTGGGATACAAAAACTGGTTGACGGAGGTGAAAACAACGAAACCGCAAATGCACCAACTATGAAGCACATTTACATTAATTACGTAACATAATCAAGTGAAGAAGAGAGTGAGGAAAGGAAGAAAGCATCGGCGGCGGCAGCAGCCATCATGTCATTGATTTGCGGCAGACGAAATTGCGGACACCAAAAAAATTCAATCTATGGCACATTCTCGTGGCATGTGTACCTAAACCGACCAAAAGTCAACGTGTGGCTGTCTTTCGGTGTGAATTAAAGAATATTTCCGTACTTACAGTCTAAATGTTTCTTCTTGGGACCGATGACTTCCTCGGTGGTAGCTTTACACACTGATTTTGCTAGACCCTGTCCGGCTAGGCTATACCTAGCTGCAGTTAATCTGTCGTTGATGGACTGTCCGGCCATTTCGGCGGTTTACTCCAACAAAATGATAGAAAACAAAATAGTTGAAAACGCGTTTTGGATACAAGGAACAATAAAGGAGGATGATTATGTGAGGGTCAACTGCTCGCCCTTCTCTCTCTCACTACATGTACACAACAACTGGGCGAAAATGGCGAAGAAAGGCAAAGTCCCACTGTCTGTGACGTCAGCGGTCAGAAGAGAGACTGTGTTCCATAATGTCACATTGGTGTTTTAAATATTTAGATTTCTGAAGGTTATATTAGTAAATAACCTTTTGCTTTGATTATGGTAAATGATTTCCAATATTATGGTCCTAAATTTTAGACTAATATAGACATTTTAAATCAGCTGACAAATGTAAACAACTTAACGTTCCACCAAGTTAACAAAATGTATCTTCATGCGGTATTGAAGGCGTTTACTTTGGATATATGGCGATATTTTTCTTCAATTAGAAAATTTACATTCATTATCGATATATTAAAAAACTATTTAAATATATATTTATTAGTATTTGGCTGTAATCTTTCATAATTTATGAAAAATTTGCAAACCCTGTAGTTAATTCGCATAGAACAAAGCTTCTCCTCATAGCGAGCACATCAACTGTCAATTTGACATTTGTTGCCGGGATATAGAGCTGTTTCAGCAGTCATAGAAATGTGGCATGGGAGAATATATTCTTACTTTTCCTCAGTGGAAATATCAATTTTCATAATCAGTTCTGTGGGATTATCATATATAATAATTTATGTTAAGTATAAGTAGTCTATACAGTATATTTGCCTGATACCTAACACAACTATAAGGCAAAAACACCTATAACGCATTGTTCTTATATGCCGGTGGTATGTTTGAAGATATATTCAAAAACAAAAAGATACTGATTACCGGTCGTTTATCATTCCATCTTAATTTAGCTAGTGCATACGATAATGAATGTCATATGATACCCAAACCTGTAAGTCGAGACTAGCTCTTTTTTCATATAGTTTGGCAACAATATAGGTATTTCATTTATGCTATCATGTTACACTCTATTGTTTTTACATAGGTGAGTGTACTGAAAACAATTGTCTGGCTATTTTCCAAAGTGATGTCATAATAATTGAAAAGGAATAGCTTAAGTTATTATGATAATTTTCTTTTGCTTGTAGATAGTTAATGAAATAAAAGTTTTATTAAACATTTTTCATTGAACAAAATATTAGTAAAATTACTATTTCAAAGTTTTCTGGCATCTTGTCAGCAAAATTAAATTTTCTTGTTAACGGGACCTGCTTACAATTAGCAGCAGGGAGGTAATCTGAATGCTGAATGGAATAATATTCCAAAAACATACAAGACTTAGGTCTACCTATTAACACAATGTTTTAGAAATATCCTGTGAAGGCAGGCTGACTGAGCTCGCTTTTATAGCAAGGATGTCTGATATCATCCTGTATTATACTTTCTGTGCAAGACAAAGCAGAAGTAACACAGTTTATATTTTGCTGGAAAAGAGATGGCTACGTTGAAATGTTCAGCTATTCAATTGAACCATGATATGCCAAGGAATAAATGATTCTTAAAACATAAGATCTATAATGAAAAGATTTGATGTTTCCGTATTTTAACTTTACAATGTGGCATTTCATCCAACTCTGAATAACCAACAACCAATATCTTCAATGTGGGACTAACCTCAACACTCGCCACCATTGTAATTTTTGCCTTGTGCAAGAAATTTTGAAGTCCATAACATAAGTGCACACCACTTATGATTCTGTCACTCCTGAGCAGGTGCAGATTCCAGGAATTACTCTTTCAAAATTAAAATGATATGTTTATCTTCTAGTACCACAAAGATTAGCATGTCATCCATCCTGAAGAAAAATATTATCAGGACAAACAGATAAGGATCACGTCACAGTCATTATTACATTTAAAAGGTTTTACATTGTATTTGATTCCAGAAGCTTTTTTTTTAGTTCATAGTTTTACTAAATGGGATTTCCGAATGTAGCTCATGATGTGATTCCATTTACATCCTTAAGGGGTGTCGCTTAAACAATTAGCTGGAGGGGCATTAGTTGATGACCATCTTATATGAAAACAGAGTGGTAATTCACTATTCTAAGAATTTAAACTTCTCAAGTATCTAGTGCTTGTCCAACAGTGATGACGTTGTTTTAAAGAAGAGATCATGCACAGTGTCCGATCCTGATCTTGTAAAAGTTTTTTTATCTCATATGAAATACTGTTATCACCCTTTTCACATTTTGTCTTAATATTCATCAAGTAAAGCTATATAGATTATAAAGAAACACATGACAATGCTTACTGTTTTATTGAAGGGTACAAATAGTATTAAGAGTTCTTTTCAGCATCCATTCTGTTCACATTCGTGTTACTCTTTACTATTTTTTACTATTTACCCACCAATGAAGAGCATCCTTTGGATAGGATTATGATTTTGGGCCAAAGACTAGGTCTAGGAAGTAGTAAGGTTATTCAGAACCATAATGAATACATGTACCGTATTTAAATTGGTAAAATCTTTATAATATTTTAAGGGCCACATTCAGCCATAATTCTATGCCTTTCACATGTTCAAAATAATAAGCTTATTAGAAATAAAATAAATTCAATCTAATTAAAAAGATTGACTTCATGTAGATACCCATCAAAAGCATCTACATCAACATCTCAAATATCATCTATTGATCTATCATCGAGAGAGTAATCCAAAAGCTGATTTACAAATTTTGAGCACCTCACCAGAATGTGTTCGGCTGGTAAGAATCTACCACAATGAGCTTGCTGGTGCACTGCTACCATCTACAATATATTTGTCAGGTGGGTAATATGCTTAGAATTACTTCAACCTTTTGGTTGTAAAAATCATATTAAAACTAAGGGTTAATATTAACCTTTAATCTTTTATATTTCTTATCATTGGTGAGGAGGGGAGATAACCGTGACCTCCGAGAGTACAGACCTTAAAACATTTGACCTAATAGGTCAATTCATATCAGAGTGGGGAACCATCCCTGTGGAATAATGTTGATTTAAAACAGCTTCTGTCACTTCCCTGTCTGCTACCTCATTGCCAAGAATTTCCACATGGGAGGAAACCCAGCGGTATATTATGATGAATGTTTTATCTCTGACTTTTAATATAAGTTCCAAAGCTTTTAATAAGGTAATAATTTCTGCAGTGTATATAGAGGCTAAGTCAGGTAACTTGGATAAGTACGACTCCTGCTTGAGAAGTATGGCACATGCAAACCCATTCTCTGAATTTTAGCCATCATTATGTACTGCACCTCTATATGATTTTTATGTACAGCACCATGTTCATGTAATTTAGAATCAATCTCTTCTTTGGGAGTGACTTTCTATATGACTGATTTTGGGTATATAAATACTTCAGGTATTAGATAAGAAAGGTCTCGTAAAACTTTTTATTTCCTTATTTTATTGCCAATAGAAAAATGTCATCAATGTTATCTATAAGTCTGATAAGAAAGGGCTTTGATGGTCTTGCCGCCCAAAATCTCTCAAGGTTTCCAAGAATTTTTTTTAATAGGAGGGGTTATTAGGAGTACTGTAATTCGATACTTACCCCAAACCTAAGTCTTTTCTTCACAGACCAAGTGGTAATTCATAAGTATCCACATAAAAGCAAAATGCACTTGGTCATTTCCTAAGACCCATATTATGTGAAACATTCAGTTCTCCCAATTTAGTTTTACATGCAAAATATCTTTGGCAACCATACTCAAGCTGTGATTTACACAGATAATCATCTACCTATTTACCAAGGCACTTCTCCCAATTTTGGGGGCTAGACGACATCTGCTCCTCCCAGCCTGACAAGGAATTCAGCCGAGCTTGGCTGGTATTGCTAGGGTGCCACAGCCCACCCTTCCCCGTTATCCACTACATATGAAGTATCATATGCTGAATCCCCTACTGCTGATACCTCCCCGGCCACCAAGGCGATCGAAGGAAGCAGCAGAGCCTACCGGAACTGCGTCACAATGGCTCGCCATTCATTCCTATTTCTAGTACGCTCTCTTGCCTCTCTCACATCTATTCTCCTATCACCCAGAGCTTTCTTCACACTATCAATCCACCCAAACCTTGGCCTTCTTCCATCAACTCTTGTATTCATCACCTTCTTTAGCAGACAGCCACTTTCCATTCTCTCAACATGGCCAAACCTCCTCAACACATTCATATTCACTCTAGCTGCTAAATAATTTCTTACACTCATTCTCACCCTCACTACTTCGTTTCTAACCCTATCTAATCGAGATACACCAGCCATACTCCTCAGACACCTTATCTCAAACACATTCAATTTCTGTCTCTCTGTCACTTTCATTCTCTACAACTCCGATCCATACATCACAGTTGGTACAATCATTTTCTCATACAGAACTCTCTTTACATTCATGCCTAACCCCCTATTCTTTACCACTCCCTTCACTACCCCAACACTTTGCATCCTGTATTCACTCTCTGACGTACATCTGCTTCCACTCCACCATTTGCTGCAACAACAGACCCCAAGTACTTAAACTGATCTACTTCCTCAAGTAACTCTCCAATCAACATGACATTCAACCTCGCACCAACCTCCCTTCTCTGCCATCTTGTAACCTTACTCTTACCCACAGTAACTCTCAACTTCCTTCTCTCACATACCCTTCCACACTCTGTCAACTAATCGACCAAGCTTTTCTTCCGAGGCTGCAACTAGTACAGTGTCATCCGCAAACAACAAGCGATTTACCTCACATTCATGGTCACTCTCGGCTATCAGTTTCAATCCTCGGCCAATCACTCAATCATTCACCTCTCTCACCACTCCATCAACAAACAAATTGAACAATCAAGGCGACATCACACATCACTGTCTCAGCCCTACTCTCACTGGAAACCACTCGCTCATTTCATTTCCTATCCTAACACACATATTATTGTCTATATAGAAACTCTTCACTGCTTGCAAGAACCTTCCACCAATTCCATATAACCTCATCACATTCCACATCACTTCCCTATCAACTCTACCATACGCTTTCTCCAGATCCATAAATGCAACATATACCTCCTTGCCTTTTGCTAAATATTTCTCACATATCTGCCTAACTGTAAAAATCTGATTCATACACCCTACCTCTTCTAAATCCACCCTGTATTTCTAAGATCGCTTACTCTGTTTTATCCTTAATCCTATCAATTAGTACTCTACCATACACTCTTCCAACCATACTCAACAAACTAATACCCCTTGGATTACAACAATCATGCACGTCTGCCTTACCCAGTCTACTGGTACCATTGACAACATAAAACACATATTAAACAATTTCACCAACCATTCAAGTATAGTCACACCCCTTTCCTTTAACATCTCAGTCCTCACACCATCCATACCAGGTGCTTTTCCTACTCTGGTTTCATCTAGTGCTCTCCTCACTTCCTCTCTTGTAATCTTCTCTCATTCTCATCTCCCATCACTGGCATCTCAACACTTGTAACAGCAATTATATCTGCCTCCTTATTATCCTCAACATTCAGTAAACTTTTAAAATATTCTGCCTACCTTTCCCTTGCCTCCTCTCCTTTTATCAACCTTCCATTTCCATCTTTCACTGTCTCTTCAATTCTCGAACTTCTTTCAAAAACTTCTTATTTCCTTCATATGAACAGCCCAATCACTGACCCCGCCTCCAATTAGTCGCCCGCTTCGCCTCGGCTACCTTACGTTTTACTTCCACATTTTTCTCTCTATATCTTTCATACTTCTCTACATTATCACTCTGCAGCCATTCTTCAAATGCCTTTTTATTCTCTTCCACTTTTATCTTCACTCCTTCATTCCACCATTCACTACCCTTCCTCATGCTGCCTCCAACAATCCTCTTGCCCCACACATCACATGCAATCACAACAAAATTTTCTTTTACTAATTTCCACCTCTCCTCTAAATTACCAGTTTTTCTCACTTTCACTCAGTCATTTGCTGTTTCCAACCTTTCTTGATAGTCACTTTTTACTTCTGGTTTTATTAACTCTTCAACCTTCACTAACCCCCTTTTACATGCCCCCACTCTTTTGCTAAGACTAATTTTCTTTCCACCAAAAAATGATTAGACATACCGTTAGCCATACCCCTAAACACGTGCATGTCTTTCAATTTTCCAAACTTTCTTCTAGTTAGCAACACATAATCCATTAATACCCTCTCTACCACTCATCCATTTGCCACTCTTACCCACGTAAACTTGTTATTATCTTTCTGAAAAAAACTAAACTTATTACCAGCTCTTGCTCTACCAGTCTCTCACCACTCTCATTTTCACCTGGTACGCCATACTTCCCAATGACACCTTCTACCTCTCCAGCACCCACTCAAGCATTCAAGTCACTCATGTCAACTACATAATTCCATCTACACACCTAGTTAATTAATTTCAGAATTCATTCCACTCTTCTTCACTTTTCTCACAACCTGGCCTATACGTACAAAAAAAAGCCCAACATTCCCTACCCAACCTAACCCTTACCCACATTAACCTAGATGATATCTCCTTCCCTTCCACTACTTTACTTGTCATCCATTCACACAGTAATAAAGCCACACACTCTCTTGCTCGTCCCCTTTCAATCTCAGATACTCTACCAGTCAATTCACCCTTCCCTTTTATCTTTGTCTCACACAAAGTCAATATATCCATCCTTCTATTCCTAAACATACTTCCAATCTCACATCTTTTACTCTCTATCATACTACATTCATGCACCCCAAAACTAGAATGCATGGAGCAGTAATTTTCCCCCCGGCTCCACCTCTTTGATACTTCACAGGAATATAAAATACAGGAGAGGGGTTCCCAGTCCCTTTTGGTCGCCTCTTACGACATGCAGGGATAGGTTGGCGCTATTCTAATTTTTTTATGCTCCCGTGGCCATACAGCCTCAATTATAACTTTTTATCTGCTTCTAGGTAAAACAAGAAGCAACTTAGAATTGAGATTTTTTTACCTAAATTTAATTTTAGGGCATCAATTTCAATAGACCAGGTCAGTTTACAATGGAATATCATAATAATAAACTTACTTTTTTTCTAATATGGTAAAATAGTACCTTCAGAAGTTAGAGGGTACTATTTCAATACATCTACATCTTGTAAATCATACAGCCACTGTCCTGGATGTAAAAAATCTAAACCATGTTCATCTGCTCATTTACTGATGGAATTGGTGGACTTTTGAAAATGCTTACAAGCTAATGTGGAATCACAGCTAGCGCAGAATATTACCAAATAATCAACAAAGAGAGTGCTCCTTAACAGTAAATGAGGAAATATTTTCTAAAATCCTAATGATGGAAACAGCAAATAGTGTAATGTATACTTCCCTGAGGAATTCCTTCCTCTTGAATAGGTCTAGATAATGTTTCACCCTCTTACTTTCATAAATCTGTCTGATGTAAAAAGTGTCTATGAATATAATCATGTTACAACAACCCTCATTTTGTAGTTTTTTCAATATACCATTTTGCCCAGTACTGTCATAGGTTTTCTCAAAATTGAAGGAAATGCTTACAGTTTGACATTTCTTAGAGAAGTCATCTTGAATTTTGTTGAATGATTTAAGCGATGGATTTAGTGAAGATCTGATTTTTTCCCAAACCGAAGTGGGATGCAAAAATATACCTACTGTATTCCAGATACCAAACTAGTAAGGTGTTGATAATCTTTCTCATTAGCTAAAAGATACAACTGGCTAAAGTAATTGGTCTGTAGCTAATACATTTGAATGCAACCTTATTGCTTTTCTTAACAGGAATGATAATCACAATTTCCAGGTTTGTGGTAGTGTACCAATCTCCCATATCCTTTTTGCAATATTCAATAAAAAAAACCTTTGCTCTTTCTGGAATATGTTTCAGCTCCATATCACATTGTCTTTCCCCAGGGGTGCTTGCCTCTATTGAACCAGAGCTTTTTGTCATTGTTGGAGTACTTTGCATTGTAATATATCTCCTCCACCTTTAAGTTAGGATCTAGGGCAAATTGGGATTCACCAATTCTTTGGAACTCGTCAAAATAATTTTCTGGGCTTAATTTATTAAAAAAATGCTCCAGCAACATAAAAAGAATCACTTACGGCTGTATCATTTGCTTTTAATGTGGGTAAATGTGGAGGTAACAAACTATTCACTAATTTTTCTAAATACTGTAGTTCTCATTGGAGTTTTTGAGTTGATTCCTATAGTATAGTATCACCATAATTCTAATGTATTTCTTAAAATACTTTTTGCTGCTTGGCAAGGGGACTTTTATATACTATTCCTCTTTGAGAAGAACCACTAAGGTATTCCTTTAGTTTTTGGAATGGCATTGCAAGGACTTTTCCAGGTTGCTTCAGTAAAGATATCATGGGAATCGATAAGCAAGTAAAAAGATTGTCTCTGTTCAGTTAATGCCTTTGCTAAATTTGCTCCAATCTGCCTCCTTAACTTTCCATTTGAGGTTCTTCTAACATATTTCAAGTGTATTAGAAAATAGTTTCTTCCCTTCAAGTATTCATCTACTGGCCATTTATAATCTAGATGGATGCTGGAAGAGCACAAGCTCAAGTTAATGGCAAACAACTGATTGCCTTGGTATTAAGAAAGGTCATTGACCCGACATTATACAATGAACATAACTAGATTATTGTTAATAATATCCATTAATATTTGCCTTTCTGAATCTATTACATCCTCATCCCATTGAGGATTATGAGCACCAAAATCCTCAAGTCATAGGTCTGGAGTAGGAGTAGGAAGCTACCTCATTAAATTCTGAACATCATTTATACTGAAACTGCACTATGAAGGAAGGTCAATTTTGTCTAAAATCATATTTATAGCCCCAACCTGCAAATGCATATTGACATTTAAGACAGAATCTTGCACATATTTATTCACAATATTGCAAACTTTTTTTTTAAGACTTTCAACTGCTCTTATAAAGTTGGATTGTTCCTTTTCATGAGAGGCAATGAGACATGCCAAAGTTGGATAATTCATCACTAAACTTTTTTTTTTGCAATATTCCTAAAATTTGGAATAGTGTCATATTCCTCATCCAGGACATTTTGGATGCTAATGATCTTTGCTTTAGACATAGAATCAGATTTATTTTCATTACAGCTTGAGTTAGCTTTATTTGCACTAACAAGTCTAGGTAACTTGAGTATGCTTCAAATTTTTAAGCATCTGCTGTACTTTGATCTTAATCCTTAGAATTGTTTTACTGTACACAGTTCATAGTGTCAAACAAGGCTTCATGGTCCAGTTCCTTAGGAACATAGTGGCAATAGACCATAAACACGCTTTCCTAGGTTACATTTATTCTATCAGTAATTTTGTCACCCTGGCATCCCAATGGTTTAGTTTGACAAAAGTTGGAAGAATTGTAGGTAACAAGCAGCAGAAGTTTTCAATGATGTTGGGGACTTGTCAGAGAATCCAGTAATGATATTATTATTCACTTAGAGGGAAAGGGGAAATAATAATGAAAAATGAACTAAAAAATTCAATGTTTCATAGAAATAATTTTTTTAGACTCTGACACCCTTTTATAAAAGGAGACCCCATTTGCCTTTCATGAATTTAATTCCTCCACCAATAATACACAGGTGAGCCAACTCCTAAATGTCTACTTCCTTCCCTACCCAATGGGATGGTACCACCATGTTCAGAGTGGCTCAAGTGTAAGCCAACTCCACTTCATAGGACTGAGACCTTCAGAAGAATGCCACCTTCAATACTATAATCAAAGTGGCTAGCAAACTGGACAGAATGCCAAGATTCCTCTATCTATAAACAAGCCCAACCCTGGAATCCATGGGCACTTCTGTGAAAGTTTTGAACTGTGACTAAAACTCAATCATGGTAAATCTTATGGACACCAAAACAATAACTATTTAACTTATAATTAATTGATTTACAAGGACCACAGATATTGAGAGTTTGGATGGATCCAATATTGTATGAAGATGAAGCAGAAAAATATTAACTGAACTTCATCTCTAAACTAGAGAACAAACATTATTATTATTACTAGCAAAGCTACAACCCTAATTGGAAAAGCAGGATCCTATAAGCCTTATAAGGGCCGCAACAGAGAAAATAGCCCAGTGAGGAAAGGCAATAAGGAAACATAGAATAGTGCACCTGAGTATATCCTCAAGCAAGAGAACTCTAACCCAAGACAGTGAAAGACCATGGTACAGAGGCTATGGCACTACCCAAGAATGGAGATCAATGATTTGATTTTGGAGTTTCCTTCTAGAAGAGTTGCTTACTATACCTAAAGGGACTAGTCTACCTTTCATAGTGGAAAGTAGCCACTAAACAGTTGCAGTGTAGTTAACCCCTTGAGTGAAGAATTTTTCAGTCATCATAGTGATATCAGGTGTATGAGGAAAGAGGAGAATGTCTAAAGAATAGGCCAGACTATTCAGTGTATATGTAAGCAAAGGAAAACTGGGCCATAACCAGAGAGAGATCCAATGTAGTCTATCTGGCCAATCAAAGGAAATTACTCTAGCAAATAAACATAACAGATTACTGGTAATAAGGCAAAATAATGAAAAATGCAAAATGATAAATTTTGTTGGCTATGACAATAAAATATATGTATTAATTAAAAGAAATAAGAAATAAATTTTGACAGTAAGAATAAGACAAACTGACAAGACTAAATTGACAAGTTATAATTTATAGGGTGAAAGAGTAACAAGATGTATTATAGAATGTGCATCTTGAGTCGATTTAGAAATTGTACATAACAGTTGTTTGCGACGTCGTCGTCATAACTCAAAAATAGCTATTTTACAGGAGAGCCATTTAAATCAATTAAACACAGTCATATTATATTATGTCGTTAGAACATTTAGCGCCTCTAGCGATCAATGTTTTAGCAACAATTATGACACTTTTGCCAGAAAAATCAGCATATGAAGATGAATATGTTTATATGGATAACTCAAAAATACATTTTTTTGGAGTTATGACGTTGTTGTCCCAAGCGAGCGTGTAAAAATTTTTAAATTTTCTTATCGTCTTTATAATCGGATATTAAAGGTGTTAATTATTTTGTGGATCATTTACATCAAGTCAAAGGGTTTATGTTTCATGATGAAAATCAATTTTGTTATAGAGAGGTTTAGTCACTTTTCATGTGTGTGTTTATGTTCCTTAAAAATAATATGGCCTGGCCTTTAACTCCACTGACATATCTCGACTCTCTTGGGGTTGGACCAAAGTGTTTATTTTACAGGGTGTTCGGTAAATTGCTCGAAACAAAATCCTTGAAATCAATTGCCAAAAATTATTTCTTGAACTATCAGTTCCTTGAAAGACAGATTGCTCGAAAGCAAATGACTTTGAACACTTTTTCTTTGAGCAATTGGACTGCAAAAAGAGACAGATTGCTTGAAAATAAAAGCAATTGTTTGGTTATATAAATGCAAACTAAAATTCATAAATCTATCTGTCTTTACGATTGAATATCAAAAGCAAAAAACATCTATTCGCTACTGTATCAATATGTAATATTGTGAGTAACACTTCTTAAATATTCTTCAACATTTCCCGTGTCATCAAGGCTAGATACAAAATATTTTAACCTTTACGCACAGTCATGGTATTTTCTTCTGCTTCCAGGTACACTCAAACCTCCCACCTTTCTTTTTTGCTCTCTACAAAACTACTCCATCTTGACGGTTCGAGGTTTCCAGAAATAATGAAAAAGAAACCAAGACTAAAAATAAGAAATTTTAGAAAGCAAACTTATTAACGGCTAAGAGAATTGTACTTATCAATAATCTTTAATGGTTAGGTATTCTTATTGAACTAAAAATAAGGTTTAGAAAATAAAGTCATTAACGGCTAAGATAAAGGTATTTAGCAAAGGTGTCTATAGAATGTGAATCGTATTTCAAGTTGTTTAAAGAATGTCTGGTTTCAAGCAATCTATCTTCAGAAATTGATAGATCGAGAAATAATTTTTCGAGCATTTTGTTTACAAGCAATTTACCTGGAATCTTTTTATAGTGGGGTGAAAAGAACTTGGTTATTTAAGTAGGAAGAACCAAAGGACATGGGAGATAAGTAAAATGTAGAAAGTAAAGCTGTAAAATAATTCTTTAGTTCTGTCTAAGTTGTTGAGCAATGTTGTAACTAACAATGAGAAGGGTTATACACACACTGTATCAGTCATGTTTCTAACATATCATTATTCTCTCCCATAACCAGTTTGAAGCAACTCAAGGGGCATAAGAAGTTTCTGCTTATGTATAGTAACTAATGAGTTGTATGAAGTCAGAGATAGACATTGTTTGCATTCGACTACTGTGCTCTCACCGGGACTGGCTGCGGAAGTGAGCTCCCAGCATGTTATCTACAGTTATCAGTCTCTGCTACAAACATGTCTATATATCCAGACATGTAAGCTACTCCAGCTTACTTAATGCTATCTCTCTACTTATATGGTTAATCTTTGATAGGTGTTGTGAGAAGTTAGATGGCCATGTAATTTATATCCTTGCCTTTGCCATTATGATTCTTTAATATACTCTATGTACAGTATACATAGCTAGCATGTTTCCCCCCCTTGGTTAAAAGTCTTCTTGTTATCTTTATATCAATAACTATTCAATTTAGCAGTTGGTCTTAGTGGTTATCTACATTGAAAATTTGGTCCCAACAAAAGGTATCTTTTTTTTTTTAAGACAAAAATTAATTCAGGGGTACCGGTTACAGTATGTCTTGAAGAACTCACTCTTGTCTCTTCACATCAATCCTTTAATTTCTATTCTTAAACTTCATCTGTTCCCTTTGGGCTTTTCCTATCTTGCTATCCAACTCTAGACTTCACTTAAATATTTACTTTTTACCAAAAAACACATAAATTTAGACAAGTCCTGACATTTTGTATTTCCCTTAGTGGTCTCATTTAACTAGCATAACATTGATCTAGACCAGAATTTCCTTTAAATTAGAATAATAAAATGTTACAATTTACCAATGGGACATTTTAGAATTTATTAATGTTAAACAAAGGCCAGGGCAAAAGTACATCAGTTATGGTCTGGAAAGCAGCAGAAAGTCATAGGCATCTTAAATACGGTACAAAATTATAAGGATGATGAACTCATTAAATCAACTGATCCTGAATACCAAGAATCTGATGCACTTCTTGTTGCTCACAAGTCACAACCAGCATAAAATCTCTAAGGGCATACAATATTTTTAGTTTTTGATTCCACACGCATAAGCTATTAAGAATACAATCTAGCTTCACAAATTGGTTTTTCCCCAATATAAAATCTAAAAAAAATGTAGCTTATCTCTTCTGGTGTAGTTAACAGCATTAAAGAAACTTGACCGAGACCTTTTGTTACATTGATTTCTATCCCCTTCCTTTAGTGCTATCTATGCTGTAGGATCCAAATCATCCCACCAAGTCTATTTCTGAAGAAATTTAACAAATTTGGGTTGACCATGTGCAGAATATGCTAGCCATAAGTTTTATATTGTTTTTATGAATCCTCAATGTTCTACTGTTGTACCTGTTACTCCGAATTATTACTGTTCTACATTTTGCGACAACTATTCTAAATTATTTAACCCAACTACAGCTGTCCTATCATCACTGCCAGATTCATCTTCCTCCCTGGTTTGAACGGAGACTAAATATTACAGATTAATGAAGAAGACTTTAGCGACTTCTCAGGGTTAGGTTCCGCAGACCGAGACTGCATTTATCATCACCAATTTCACTCCTGTTCTTCTTATGTAAAACCAACAACAGGTTCCCCTTTTAATATCCCCAGACTTTATTGGGACCTGCTTTCCACTAAATAAGATTGAATAAAGATTTTATGAGATAAAGACCTCAGCACAGGATTGTTTTCAACTTCAGATGATTGAAATAGTAACTATACTGACTGAGAAACTAGCAAAGCAGCTACTATGATACTAAAGATTACTTATGGAGAAATCTAAGACAAATATTGTAAAATCCTAGTAGGAAAATGAAGATCTAACAAACTCATGATTACTGCTGCACAAATACTGAAATTGTCAAAAAATGATGGAGAAGGATCATCTGACCAAAACAATAAACTGACACTGGCTTACATCTGATGAATAAATAAAAGATAACATTGCAGATTGTACAAGAATTGAGACAAATAAATGACATCAATGAGATATAGCCAGGACTGATGACTGATACGTAGAGCTAACAGACAATGCAGAGATTATTAATAGATTTAAGCCTGTTGAGGCAGTTGAATCAAGCAACATTTCAAAATCAAAATGCACTGGATTTCCAGATAGACAAAAGCTATGTATGTATATTACAGCGTTCCTTGGGCCTTTGTCTCTATATTCATGGACAAAGGGCCCATGAAATAATTGAGCGAGAATAGTAGTTTGATCATACCACTTCTCACTGAAGTAATCAACAGCTGATCAGGGGTCAATCATGGACTATTAAAATGTTTACAGCCACTTCAGGTTTATGATTACTTTCCTATCAACCTCTGGGACAAATTCCACTGAATACTATATCACAAGGTGACAATGTGATACTATACTGAAGAAACATACATAATTGAGTTTTATTCAACAATACAGTACCATGAAGTGCAAACAATAAGAAATGTTCCATAACTATTTTTAATCTACAAAAGCCAGATACTTCCTAACATCATAATCCATAATTTTATTAGCTTCACCCTTTATATGTGAAATGAGTTCTCTCCACATTCCTGTTTTGTAAAATGCACCTGAATTCCCATCTGATCTGTCTTCATCTATTCTTACAGATCTTTGTTGTAATACTTTTGTAGCTTTTCTGATGAAGTGTCCCTCATTCCTTCTCATCATGTCTTAACTAAACCTACCCTGATGTATGTCAACCGGGAAGGCATTATCAATAGGCAATAATATCAAAATGACCATCATAAAAAAACAATAAAAGTTTACCAATACAATAATTGTATATAAAAGGTCATAATGAAATATCATCCGAAAAAACAAGCAAGGCTATTTATTTCTGTGGAAAAATGCCAGAACGACTTATGACCACTAAAGACGGAAGGATAGATGAATAGCCTTCTAGGTCAAAGACTTGCAATGGGACCCAAAAAAAAAACCTTCCAGTACTGTAACAGCTTTTTTGGACAAAGGGAGCTTACACACATTTCCAATGTACAATATACTGTATTATTATAGCACCCATTTGTTAGTCAGGATGATTTACTATAAATTCTACAAAATGACTTATGTTTATACTGTATTCATATAAAATATGTTATCCTCAGGCTCTACAGTGTCCCAATAATGTATACCTGTGTGTATTCAGAGAACACAACTTTACTTATTCCAACTACCAAAATCAAATGATCCATATCAAAAATTTTTGTCTGAAAATGACACTGTCTATACGCAAAAGCTGAAGTATTAAAAGTAAAAATATAAATCATGTTGCCTAGGATGTTTGGCCTTCACTTAATGTATTTCAAAGATTTGTGAGTTTTGTTTCCCAGCTAGTTGTCGTACAAATGGGACACACTCAAAGATTATGACATAAAAGGTAAAACAAACAAACACATGCTAATGAGATTAAATTAGCCATACGATGTTACAAAGGCATTTTTACAATTTTCATATTAAAAAAAAACTCCTTCTATAATGAAAGAGAAGGGTCAATGTTGACAGTAAACAGGAAAAACAAATCTGTTGGAAAAGGAGTTCATATTGATAACAAATACTTCTATAAAATCATTTACAATTAGTTTAAGACCCCTATTGGCCCAAAATAGCCTTTAGATAGTAACAAATGTCATCCCTAAGGTATCATATATTGGACACAGTACAAAGTGCATATTCAAGCCCTTTCATTCGTGCAAAATATATTTATATTTTTATTAATAAAAATGACTGCTATGATTGGCCCTGAATAACTAAATAAATACTGCTCTGTACACGATAACCATACTAACAGCAACTACAATGTAATACTAATGTAATCAATAAAATATCAGACCATGAATTACAAAGTTTGCAAATGGTTGTCTCATAAAATACCATTAAAGTAAAATAAAGCAAAAGAAATGAGTTAGAACCATTATAACACTATAATACAATATGCAGCACTTTTAGCTGTAAGATTCTTTCAAAGTACTCATACATCTGCCCACAGAGCTAAAGTCACTTTATTTTCCTTCAAATATATTATTATTATTATTATATCTAATGACCCTATATAATAGAGAGAAAAAGCTTTACTAACCCAGCAGCCGCACTATAACCCCAAGAATGTAATGTTAAAAGATTCGATTTTGAAAAGGAAAAATTTACTTGAGCCCACTTCCTAATTTTCCACATTGTCAACAATCTAATTCCCTGTATTCATCACAGTCTACAGCTGATACAGTGAAAAGTCTAATTTTTGTTATCATTACTGCATCTGCAACCATTAGGTGCCCAAAGTTCAACAATAAATGTACTCAGTACACTGAAAGTAAAAAATATTTCCAGTCTTAGAATTGCATATTTTTTTGCACGAAATACTTCAATTCTTGACAAAAACTCTGGCTATTCCAACAGAATAATAGTACTGTACTGGATTATTCTGCGATCTACATAAATCCTCACTCCAGTTGTTGAGATTAGACTATATAAACTTATTAACTTTGACCAGAGGAATCTTGGCTTCCACCACCTGGAGGGTCTCCAGAGCCACCGCCAGGTCCTCTATTCATTTGCTGGCGTATTTGTTCTACTAACTCTGGGTGCTGTGTCTGCATTTGTTCTGCTAGTTGCCGACCCCTGATGAAAGACATAGTTTTAGTTTCAGTAAATTCTTGTGGAAGTGCCTGACCAGTGTATCAACATTAACAGATATATCACCAGGAATTCTCAGGGATATTTGTTCTAAATGACTTCTGTACACACAACTACACATAATGGAAATATCAGTATTTTGATATGACAAATTTGAAAGTAATTGTATTTTTCCTACTAATACAAGCGTGTAGCTATTTATTAGGAATTATCTTTTGGCGAAGCTGGAAGACTAGTCAATAAGACTTTTAAGCCATTGGGCAACTACCCAAACTGCTAGTTAGGGGGGGTTGTGAGGGATAGTAAGCTACCCCTCGCACTCACACACCAATGAATCCGAGTCACTTTTTAATTGAAGGCAGGAGTTATAAGGGTCACGTGATGGCGGAACAATTTGTACAAATAGCTATATGTTTGTATCATTAGGAAAAATACAAATTACTTTTACATTTGTCATTTGTTCCGACACTCTACAAACCTTACTGTATTTATTAGAGATGACTCGCCCATTAGGAGGGTGGAAGTCCGACCACTGACTTGGCCATTGACCCTTGGCATGTAACTGAGAAAAACCCTGACATCTCGCTAAAAACTTTATGCAATGCACGGATAGCAGCCTGAGCATCCTGTGTGCTTGTAATAAACTAGCAATGTGGCTGTCTGGGTGAGAATATTCTAAGCTAAATAGGAATGTTGATATCAAACATGGATGTTTCCCAATACCCACCTCGCGGGGAGTATGCGGGACATAGACAAGTATGAAAGCTATACTGTACTAGGTTACACAAGAGAAATGGTTATTGCCTGCAGATAGGTAAGGCCCGCATACAGAGGACCCATGGTGCTATTCCCCAAATAAGGGGAAAATGGAAGAAAGAAAGAGTCAGTCATTCATACACATTCATCTCAGACTAATACTGGGTAAAAAACCTCAACCATCTGCTACTTGTCAATCAAGGAGACTGAGGCATTCTAAACCACTAGTTGTGCAGCCACCACAAGACCAATGGAGAATGTCTCCATGCTCTTGTGGGTCATGTCTTGCATGTAGTGGGCGGTTAAGGTCGTCTGATGCTTCTAAACACCCGTCTGTAGTACCTGCACCACATAGTATGTACGTTTAAATGCCAGGGACATGCTTATGCCCCAAACATCATGAGCTCTAGGTCGACGAGCAGGTGCCCAAGCTAAGACGGTGTTCTTTGTGGGGGGGGGGGGGGTGAGTTGCTCTAGTGCGTTCAGGGTAATACCTCAAACTCCTCACTGGGCAAAGTAAAAGTTGATCTGGATCATCTGCTACCGAATAAAGATTCTCAATCTGAAAGGGCCTGAATCTAGGATCCACTACTCCTGGATTTTGAATCTTGACAAACTCAAAGACAAAGTTGACTGTTTCCTCTCCCCCAATCCCTTGAATGGGGATGTTGTGCGATAGATCATGAAGTTCACCAACTCTCTTGGCCGAAGCCAACGCGAGTAGGAACACCATCTTCAAAGTGAGGAGGCGATCTGTAGCCTGGCGTAATGGTTCTTAGGGAGGATCCTTGAGGGCTTGAAGGACGCAAACCACGTTCCAAGGAGGAGGTCTAACTTCCAACTGGAGGCAGGTGAGCTCATAACTTCATATGAGGAGAGACAACTCCAACAAAAAGGAAAGATCAACTCCTTTCAGTCTAATGGTCATCCTTAAGGCTGAATGGTAGCCTTTCAATACAGAGACCAAGAGGTGCTTTTCCTCCCAACGGTATACAAGGAACTCCGCTACTGCTGAAATAGTGGCATTGAGGGGAGAGATACCCCTTCCATGACATCAACCACAGAAGACAGTCAACTTTTCCTGGTAGACTAATGCTGAGGATCTTCGTAGGTATCCAGACATCCTTCTTACAACTTGTTGTGAAAAGCTTCTCTGTGAGAGGAGATGCTGGATAGTCTCCAGGCGTGAAGACGAAGAGAAGCTACTGCCTTGTGGTACATGTTTGCGTGTGGTTGTTTGAGTAGATGTTGTCAGAGGGAGTTCTCGTGGAGGCTCTATTAGGAGCTGCAGAAGGTCCAGGAACCACTCTGCATGATGCCATAGAGCTATGAGCATCATAGATAGGTTGTTGGATGCTCTGATCTTATTGAGGGCCCTTCGCATCAGCCAGAACAGGGGAGAGGTGTACACGATGTCCCACCATTGTTGGAATGCATCCTACCAGAGAGCTTGAGGATCCAGAACTGGGGAACAGTACAGCAGGAGCCTGAAGTTCAGGGATGTCACAAACAGGTCCCCAGTTAGGGAAGCCAACAAAGTCTGGACTTTGTTGGCTATCAGATGATTCAAAGACATTCGGAGCCCACTATCTGAGTAGCTCTGCTCAGATTGTTCGCAAGCACATTCCTTTTGCCCACAATGAAGCAAGCTGATAGGGACACCAAATTTTCTACTGTTCATTTTAACATTTTAACTGCCAGATGGCATAGGGGCTGCGAAAAGGTACCGCCTCGCTTGTTTACGTAAGCCACTACTGTGGTGTTGTCACTCATCAACACCACAGAGTGACCCTACAGGAACTGTTGGAGGTCTAGAAAGGCTAATTTCATCTCTAAGAGATTTGTGTGCTAGTACCTTTTGGACCCAGACCATAGCCCTGAGGCCGTGTGGTGCAGCAAGTGGCCCCTCCCCCCCATCTTTTGTTACGTCTGTGTAGAGCATCAATTTCGTGGGAGGGACGAGAAGATCTGTCCCTCTGCAGGTTCTCTTCAGTTACCCACCACTGAAGATCTGTCCCTTGCTCCTGTCCTATAGGAACTAACGTATCCAGAGAGCTGGTTCCACCTGGATTGCAGCTGCCATTGGAAAGATTGGATCCTGAGGCAGAAATTGGGCACTAGACGGACCAGGGATGTTAGGTGATCTAGGAGACACAACCACTGTTGAGCTGGAAGCTCTTCTTGTCTAAGGAAGGGGCTTGCTACTTCCCTCAGCCTGTGTAATCTGTCATCTGATAGATAAACTTTCTGTAATCTGGTGTCTATAATCATACCCAGGTATATCAGTCTTCGATAGGGAAGCAGGGATGACTTCGAGATTTATCAGGATCTCTAGATTCTGATAAAACTCAAGTAGTCTTTCTTGGTGTTGAAGAAGGGTCACCACAGAGTCTGCTAGAATCAGCCAGTCATTGAAGTATCTTAGAAGACAAATGCCGATCCTGTGAGCCCAAAATGATACTAGGGCAAACATTCTTGTAAAGAACTGGGATGCTGTGGAAAGGCTGAAGCCCAGCACCTTGAACTGGGATTGATCCGGAGATACTTCCTTGAAGACGGATGGATTGAACTGGAAGTATACGTCATTGAGATCCTGTGTGCACATGAAGTCCTGTGGCCTTACTGCTTGTATGACCATGTCTGCCATCTCCATCCTGAACGAATCTGGACAAACTTATTTAGAGCCGAGAGATAGAAGACTGGTCTCCAGCCTCCAGACGCCTTTTTTTTCACAAGAAAGAGTCAAATGAAGAAGCCTGGGGAACAGTCAAGGACCTCTTCAAGAGTGCTCTTCTCCAACATGGTATGGACTTCGGCCCAGAGGGCCAGCTCCTTTGCGGATCCCTTTGCGTAAGAGCTCGATGGAACTGGATCCCAAGTCAGTGGAGGGAGAGATTGAGTGAACAGGAAACGATACCTTGAACAAACCACAGAGACTGTTCAAAGATCTGTCCCGTGCTACAGCTACCTCTGCCAGAGGCATTGCAGGTGGGCAGGGGAGAGGATTGTCCCCCGAAGCGGGACCGGCCTCTGCTGCTTCCCTTACCACTTTTTCTTCCACTAAAGGGTTTGGAGCCCTTTGGATCATTGGCAGGAAAGGGCTGCTTTGACACTTTTTAAGAGGACCCTGCCATCATCCTAATCCTACTGGTTGAGGGTCTGGTGGATTGTGGCTGTGGCTCTGTGGAGAAGGGAGTCCTTAGTGGACTTCCTCCATCGCTCAGCTGCCCTCTCGACCTCTTGCAGCTTAAACATGGTTTGCCGTCAAGGGTGGTATTTCTGAGCCTAGTAATCTCAGCCTTGGCGACCTGTCTGAGGGACCTTTCAATCAGGGCATCTCGCCTCTTGAGAATCGCGTTCACCTATAGGTCAATAACCTGATGAGAGAGGTATTCTCAAGTGTGAATGCCTGACAAGAGAAAAGTCTCCAGTGGCTATCTACTTCTTGTAGCTCTTGGTAAGGGTAGAAGAGACTCTTTAGCTATGGTAGGCAGGTCTTCTAGGGAATGGACACTCCAAAATCAAATCATTATTCTCTAGTCTTGGATAGTGCCATAGCCCCTGTACCATGGTCTTCCACTGCCTTGGGGTAAAGTTCTCTTGCTTGAGGGTACACTTGGGCACACTATTCTATCTTATTTTTCTTCTCATTTTTTAAAATGTTTATATTTCATGTATGAAAGATTTATCTTAATATTGTTACTGTTCTTAAAATATTTTATTTTAATTGTTAATAACTTCACTTGTAGTTCATTTATTTCCTTATTTCATTTCCTCACGGGGCTATTTTCCCTGTTGGAGCCTGCTTTTCCAACTAGGGTTGTAGCTTAGCATGTAATAATAATAATAATAATAATAATAATAATAATAATGAACCTTGAAGACTCCTTGGACCAGTTCTCAGTTCTAACAAGGTGGCCCACAACAGATCAAGCCACAAAGCAGCTTACATGGCATACTGCACCACCTATATTTTTAGGATCTTGGATGCAGAAAACAAGGCTGAGAGCCCAGAAAGCCTCTCAAGAGACCTCTACAGATGGATCTGCTGGATGAAGGTATGTGGGGAGTTTAGAAGAAGAGTCTGCTCAAAGCACAATAGAGGAGACAGTGATTTGCAAAAACGCCTTATTTCTCGCCGCTGTCAAACCCTAAGACCAGGGCAAGACTGCACTGGTCTTAGGTAGTTGTTGGGTCCCATATTCATGGTCCAAGACTGTATCCTTGCCTTCCTGAGGGGCTCATGCAGGCTAGAACTTGCCAAAAGGCGTATTTTGACTACCTTTGTTCAGCTTCCAAGTAAAACTTCAGACTAGCAGCCCTTGGGAGATGGTCATCTTCCAAATCCAAATCATCATCTACCTCCAAGCTCACACCCATATGAGCCTGGAGTGGTTGAGGTTGTCAACTGGAGGGGTGTCGCCTGATACTCCTGCCACTGGAGATCTCCTAGCTCTCTCTTACAGTAGAGCTGCTTGAGCCTTAAGAGTTCTTGTGAACTGTCTTGGCATCCTTAGGCTCTTCGAGAGATGGCAGGTACTTCTGTAGTAAAGAAGGTCTGGAAGGTGCCTGCCATTCCTCAAAGGTCTGAATTTCTCTTGCAGGAGATTCCTCATCCTCTGGTAGTGGTCTGTAAATGGGTCATAGCTCCGGTGGCCCAAAGTAAAGCACGAATGATATCTCTCGCGGAGATCCTATGCTCCTACTCAAGCAAGGATAGTGAAGGTTGGTGTGAGGAGGAGTCTGTTTCGGCATCCTCCTCTTCTATTTTATTGCCAGGACCGGTGTAACCTCCAGGCGAGAATAGTCCTGCTGAATCCCTTGGGCCCACATTGTAACTCCACGTAGACTTTTGATGGGCGAGATAATAATGGGGGGCTCCAGGGGCCCTGCTAGGAACGGGTCTACTCCTAGGGTTCGTTGGGAAAACGGAAGAGAAGGAAACCGAATTCTCTAAGGGAATCCTCGGTGTAGAAGCACCTGCCGACTTCTGCTTGGGCAGTTGTGTTGGGGGCTCGAACCTCTGTGCTCGCTGGGTTGAGTCAATCATTGCCTGCCTAACGGCTTTGACCAAGGTGTCAAACCAAGATGGCTGTTTTTCTACAGCCGACAGGTCCGGGGTGTCCTTGGGAAGGCCTGGAGGTGAAGAGTGCCTCCTTGAAGAACGCTGCCTCAGTAATTACAATTGAGGGGGAGAAAGTTGCCTACCTTGATCAATCCTCACACGCATCTCAAGGTCCTCCTGGTATCTTCCTGGCGTGAACTGGAGAGCTGGGAACTCCAGAAAAGTTATTTGCGACTTTACATACGGTAAAGGTTGCTACACCAATGATGCTACTTCATTGCTGGGCTGTCGGGGGCTGGAACTTCCTTGCTCGCAGAAGCGTGCGAAGTGCGCAAAAACACTGAAGTTCGCATGCGGAAACATGAATTTTATGCGTGGGAGATGGTGGGCAAATAGGAGAGGGCAGGGCAGGTCTCAGAGACCTCTGATAGGCTGGAGAATGATGATCACGCACTAGAGATCGACAGGCTGTGAACGGTGAGCGTCGACCCGCAGGAGAGAGATGGGTTGGCGATCGGCACGCCAGAGGGTGATGTTCAGGCAAGCGGCGAGCAGGTGAATGACATGTCGGCGAGCAGTGAGCATGAGAGCGTTGCACTAGCGAATGGTGAGATGGCAAGTCATGCCCAGGCGAGTGGTGGGATGAAAAGTGCTGGGCAGGAGAGCTTTGCCTGGCAGGAGATAGTCTAGGAGGGCAAGGGCAAACGGCGCGCTGGAAGACTACACGCTGGCGAACGGTGGGAAGAGGGTGAGTGCCCAGCACGAAAGTGACAATCATCAGCAGGCAAACGATGATCTGCAGAGCATCGATCACAAGCTGGCAAGTGACGATCATGAGATATTGAGTGATGAGCACGAGCTGGCAAGTGACGATCATGAGATATTGAGTGATGAGCACGAGCTGGTGACTGACAATCAAGAGCAGGACAAGGGCGAGAAAATTGTCGATCACGTGAAATGAAGAGCGAGGACGAAGGTCTGGATGCACGTACAGTAGGGTACAAAGAGACCAGAGGGTGATGTGAGGACTTCTCATCAGCAAAAGGTTGTTGTTGGGAAGCGAGTGGGCGCATTGGTCTCTTCGGGGAGCAGATGCGTTGGTCTTGTCGGCAAGCAGGACTAGCAGAAGAATGTGAAGCGAGAGATGGGCCTCGCAAACAGCTAGAGAATCAACAGGAGATAGGATTTCTACCTTGGAGGAACCAGAAGGACCCCTCTGGGCCCTGCGCTGCTGAAGTTCTAGGAGAACCTCCTTGGAAGAAGACCCAGCCACACCCACCGACGGCCAAACCTGCAACACATCAGAGATTGAAAAGGGCTTGCCCAAGGGCAGTGGCAAAGTTGCTTCTCTAGAGGAAGCAGCAACATCCCGGGATCCTCGAGTTTACCCTCAAGTAGGCTGGTCTACGCTCCTACTTGACTGCACTCAGAAGAGACCGAATGAGTAGGAGCTTCGGGAAGAAATCGAGGGGTCAGAGAAAATGTCCGAGGCTTCTTCGCCCCTGAGGGAGACCCCAAAGGCGAAGAATACCGCTTAGACGTCTTCTTCTGCCGCTCCCAAACCTCTCCCACTGGGAGGCAGACCGCTCCCTACACTCTTCACAGGTGTTACCCTGCTCACAGCAACGTCCTCTGCAGGTTGGACACAATGAATGAGGGTCGGTCTCGACAGAGGACATGGAGTTACCACAAGAGCGACCTTCAGGTCCTGGGCAAGTCCACATGAGGATGCAAAAGAAGAAACACACACACCTGAAGCAGAGAGTGGAGACATCCGTTCTTCTCAAGCCAAAAGACAAACAATTACTCGGATTCGCTGGTGAAAGAGTGATGAGGGGTAGCCAGGAATCCCTGCTACCCTGTTACAACCCCTGCTAACTAGCAGCTTGGGTAGTTTCAACCTCATTTAAAAGTCTTAATGCTAGTCTTCCAGCTTCGCTGCAAGATAATCCCTAATAAATAGCGTAAGGTTTGTAGTGTCAGAACAAATATTTTTTTATTTCTATATTCACCTGATGTTCTTACTGCTTTCGTATCTGGAAAACTAGAATGTAGATGTTACTCCTTAAAATTAAGAAAACGCCTGTTTCATTTCCTTCCAAAACACTATTACCCCTAGTAAAGCATTGAGATCAGTGTTTATTGGTTCTTCTGTCTCAAAGTATATATGCTTCCCTATCCTCTTGATGCCACTAATCAGTGGGGAGGAGGGTTGGCATGTACAGTATATATATTTCTATGAACGTCCCCTAACATTCAAATTGCTGACACTCACTCTTTAGAGTTGATGTGTAGCTAATGAAGGAAAGAGATAGGGCATTTAGTTTCCCACAATCAATTAATTAACATCCTAGAATTACCTATAGTCTATGCTTTTGGGTACTCTAAACTCCAGATGTTTAAAAAATTACTACATCACCTAATTACCTACTTATATATAATAAAAACTAATCAATTAACTTTGAAAGATTACTACACCGCAACTCCAAAGCATAATTCTACCAAACCAACCATTTAAATTCACCATACTACCTGACAACAACCCACCAGTAATTACAGGCCCTAAAGTCCAACAACTGTGACATGTAAACCAAGACTCATTAAGATAGTGTTTAGCAAATACCAAATTTTGGACACCATAGAGGTGTTGCTAAAACCCTTTTCAAACAAAATTATTTAGCAAAATTTTTACTTCTTATATCAAGAACCTTAACTTTCAAATCTTGATAATATGTGGATCCAATTCTTTCTGAGGTTCATGATTGAATAGTATTATTGCATGAAATTGCAATAATGGGAGGTAAATCAGTTGGTGTTTGCAGATGATACTGTACTGGTTGCAGACACAGAAGAGAAGCTTGGACGATTAGTGACAGAATTTGGAAGTATGTGTGAGAGAAGGAAGTTGAGAGTTAATGTGGGTAAGAGTAAGGTTATGAGATGTACGAGAAGGGAAGGTGGTGCAAGGTTGAATGTCATGTTGAATGGAGAGTTACTTGAGGAAGTGGATCAGTTTAAGTACTTGGGGTCTGTTGTTGCAGCAAATGGTGGAGTGGAAGCAGATGTACGTCAGAGAGTGAATGAAGGTTGCAAAGTGTTGGGGGCAGTTAAGGGAGTAGTAAAAAATAGAGGGTTGGGCATGAATGTAAAGAGAGTTCTATATGAGAAAGTGATTGTACCAACTGTGATGTATGGATCGGAGTTGTGGGGAATGAAAGTGACGGAGAGACAGAAATTGAATGTGTTTGAGATGAAGTGTCTAAGGAGTATGGCTGGTGTATCTCGAGTAGATAGGGTTAGGAACGAAGTGGTGAGAGTGAGAACAGGTGTAAGAAATGAGTTAGCAGCTAGAGTGGATATGAATGTGTTGAGGTGGTTTGGCCATGTTGAGAGAATGGAAAATGGCTGTCTGCTAAAGAAGGTGATGAATGCAAGAGTTGATGGGAGAAGTACAAGAGGAAGGCCAAGGTTTGGGTGGATGGATGGAGTGAAGAAAGCTCTGGGTGATAGGAGGATAGATGTGAGAGAGGCAAGAGAGTGTGCTAGAAATAGGAATGAATGACGAGCGATTGTGACGCAGTTCCGGTAGGCCCTGCTGCTTCCTCCGATGCCTTAGATGACCGCGGAGGTAGCAGCAGTAGGGGATTCAGCATTATGAAGCTTCATCTGTGGTGGATAATGTGGGAAGGTGGGCTGTAGCACCCTAGCAGTACCAGCCGAACTCGGTTGAGTCCCTGTTTAGGCTGGAGGAACGTAGAGAGTAGAATGTCCCCTATTTGTTTTGTTTCATTTGTTGATGTCGGCTACCCCCCAAAATTAGGGGAATTGCCTTGGTATATGTATGTATGTATGGACATTAGGCATATTATCTTCAATTCCCGAGGAATTGTCCTAATAATATTGAATGGCTCTTATCAGTCAAGAAAAACTATCCCCTGAATAAAAGATCACCTCTAACATCCATAAAATCATCTAAATACAATTGAAGGACTCTTACTGGTTAAAGAAAAACTATCCATTAAATAAATGACCACTTCCTTTTATAAAGAGGGAATTCAAAATATTGTTGTAAACCCTTAGCCTCAAATTAATTTTGGTTCTAAAATCAGCAAGAGACAACCTTGTAGCATGAAGAGAAATAGAAAGATAGTTTTAAAGTCGAAGGATGGTCGATCAGGTCCATGCTGGTGAAGAAATCAAAGTCAAAATCATTGTTCAATTCTTCCAAAGCCTTCTATGTTGAATATTTCAAGAGTTAGATAGTTCTGAACTGGCGTTATTAAGAAGCAAGCTTCCTAGCTGAATCAAATGTAAGAGCCGGGAGAGGTGAACAGGACTTTTGTTCAGCCCGCCAGCAAGATCAGAAGTAGTGTTTCCTAGTGGTGAAACAGGGCACTACCCTGTTAGTTGGCTCTTGGTCGCCTTACATCACTCTAATATCACTCGACTCAGAGAGATGATAATAAAAAAAAACATGGTGGCTGGATAACAAACAATTATCAGAAATGTTACTATGCTATGTACATCCACCAGTTTTTAAAATTAATGGAATCATAGACAATTCTATTATCAATTAACATGAACATGGTTAATTAACTGATATAATCATATCATTTCATTTGAGACTTAGTGTATATATTATAGAGTAAATTATATTAGAAGCAACTTGCTGCAACAAGACCTATCGCCAAATGTTAATTGTGCAGTTGAGTACTGGAAAAATAAAAGGTAAAAAGAAACTACACCACGATGTCATCATACAATGTTCAATCATCAAACCAAAGTTGGAAGATAATGGTGCTGCAAGCGAGAAAATGAACTTCTCCATTTGTTCTCTATGGAGAAGGGGTTTCAGCCAGCACTATTATTATTATCTAATTTACAGCCCTAGTTGGAAAAGTAGGAAGCTATAAGCCCAAGGGCTCCAACAGGGAAAAATAGCCCACTGAGGAAAGGAAATAAAGAAACTACAAGAGAATTTATAAATAATTAACCCCTTTGGCTATAATGATGTCAAAATATGATCTGTGATACATATGATGACGTTCGGGATACATTATTTACAAATGTAAACCATATGGAAGTTAAAATCACTCGTACATGGTACAAATGATTACAGCACATGGTTGTATCACACTTCACACTCAGGAAATTTCACCAAGAAATCTCCCCTCCCTTGTATCAGGCACTCCTTCCTTCCTTCAGACAACTAATGAAGTCTTTGGGATAACTTAGTTACTTCAATGAATATAAAGTTTTTTTTACACATAAAAGCAGTGCTTTACCATTATTTATAGAAAATTATATAAAACAGATTTCTGAAAAATTATTCAATAATCGCTTCACAATGATTGGAAAAATTAGAGTGAAATACAATAGAAAATAAAGAAAAATTTTGACAAATTTATTATGTAATCACCAATAAAACAAATAAACATGGAAATGTAGGCTATTATAGAGTGAGCGAGCATGTATATCCAACGGTGAAAAATTTGTATATCATTTGAGGGTGGATCCACTGCCTCATAGTGAAGGGGTTAATATAAAATACCTTAAGATCAGCATCAACATTACAATTGATCTGTCATATATAAACTTTCATCAGCCTGCTCAACATAAAAACATTCACAGGAAGTTTGAACTTTTGAAGTTCCACTGATTCAACTGCCCAATTAGTAAGACCCTTCCACAATCTGGTCACAGCTGGAATAAAACTTCTAGAATATTGTTTAGTACGAAGCCTTATGATTGAGAAGGAATGAATGTCAGAATTAACTGCATACCTAGTCCTACAAACAGGATGATACAGTTTGGGTAGATCTGAATGCAAAGGATGGTCAAGTTTGTGAAAAATCTTAAGCATCAGTTATCAAGAACTAACTGAATGATGAGATTAATATCAAAGTAAGGAATGAGAAATTTGATAGACACCTAGTTCATGTCTAACAAATTAAGATGAGAGTCAGTAGCTGAAGACCAGACACGAGAACATTACTCAAAACAGGGTAGAATGAAAAGCATGAAAACACTTCCTCAGAATAGATTGATCACCAAACATCTTAAAACTTTCTTGTTAAGCCTATTTTTTTGTGCAATTAAAGAAGAAGCAGACCAAAAGTGTTTGTTAAAAGTAAATCTAAAATCAAGAATGACACCTAAAATTTTAAAGGAGTCTTCGACCTACTTATAATCAACCTCTGAGTTTTGTTAGGGCTCAACTTCAAGTCCCATAATTTGCACCATCCACTAATTTTTGCTAGATCTCTATTAAGGGATTCAGCAACCCCAGATCAACATTCAAGAGTTGGAATTAACATAAAGAGTACCATCACCTGCATATGCAATGAGCTTGTTTACTAGACCAAACCACATGTGTAAAAAGTATGAAAAGTACTGGGCCAAGACCACTACCCTGAGGAACACCAGATATCACATTCATAATCACTGCCTCGCTTGTTAAAGTATGTAATGAACACTTAATTGCACATACAAGGCATAAAGTAAAGAGTTTGTTCATTGCATGATTTATTTTTAAACAAGTAAAAAATATCACTCAAAATATATATGGAGTAGTGTTGTATTAGTACAACGTAACACATGAATTAGCTACTAATACAACCATTTGTACAGATGATGCATGCACATGAAAAGTCTGATGATCTGTGGCAACATTAAACAATCAGTAACTCCATAGCATCAAACAGGTTGTAATATTTCTTTGATAAAATTATATTTACCAATCAAGACATTCCTGTAAATTCTCACTAAAGTTCTGAGAGTTGAAAGCTAAATGAATATACAAAAAGGGAAACTATACTTACGCATTCAAAAGTGCTTCTATTCCACCACCGGGAGCACCACCAACTGGAGCACCACCACCTGGAACAGCACCAACTGGAGCACCACCAATCGGACCAGCAGGGCTTGGGTTGTTAGGAACACTATTTGGTGGATTAGCAACGCTAGGTGCACCTGGCATGCCACCCATACCTCCCATTAAATTGCTCATCCTGAAACAATGATCAACAACACAAACATTGCATTTCTGTAACAGCAGACATTTCATTCAGTAAAATTGTAAAAGAGGAAAATAAGGCAGTAATGGATGCCATGTGAGTTTTAGAACCTGTAGTATTCATGAAAAATAGCTTTGGCTTAGTCTCAAAATCCAGAAATGAATGAGCTTTAAATTTTAACAGCGTTATTCAACATCTTTTTCCCTCTCTCTGAATGTCTGGATATTGCAAATCCAAGATAATTCATCATGACTGACATAAACTGAAAAGATTACCATAAAGTCCTTATGCTATTTTTTTACAAAATCTCCAATTTTTCATTGTGATAACAGTGCTAAACAGTATACCTAAAGCAAAATTGCAAAACAAATCTAACAGAAAATAAACAATAACTGGTCACAAAATCAGTTGTTTAATAATAAAATATCTCATTTCTATATTCACCTGATGTTCATAATTTTTCTTCAGAAGCCCTGTTTAATCAACACTTATCTGTAAAATTTTAAAATTTTTCTTTTTTTTACTTAAATCAATACATGGTCTCAACAACAGAATAGAGTCCTCTAGCAGTAAGTGGTTGTAGTATTCATAAGAATGTTTTTAACTTTCAAAGTCAACATTATCCCTCCTCTTGATACTAGGAATCAGTGGTGAGGAGGGTGTACATGAACATCAGGAGAGTATAGAAATAAATTCTATTATCAAAATTTGAATTATTTCTGTAAATCTCCCCTGTTGTTCATATTGCTGATTCCCACACTTTGTTGGAGGTGGGGTACAATTGAAGGAGAGAGAGGGATAAATTTCAGTACAAGCAATGCAATGAAGTTACAGTTACAAACCTGGTCTAGATTACTTGCCTAGGTTACTTTGAAATTCAATTTAAATTACGGTTTGAAATACGGGACTCCAGATTGTTTACTAAAGTAAATAGAAATACAGTAACGTATTGTAGATGGCTTTTTAAGATAATGTTTTGGGAACACTTATTTGCCATGCCAGTGAACTGCTGCTAGAAACTTTCCAAAGAAAGAATGAACAAATGATTTTGGATTTTCTAGCATCCTGACAACGAAGGTCATTGACGCCAATATCATTTGTCATAAACTATAAAAGGAAATTCAATCCAAAACTATAAAAACAAACAGATCAGTATAAAAGTTAAGTAGTTTTCAGAAGACTTGCTTCTGAAATAAATAAATAAAAAATGCGGCTAACATTGTACGAGATATCCTCCACAAGAATCTTGGTTAGGATGAACCTGCTATCCCTACCTCGAGCCTCAAACAGAAATCTATTTCTTAGGTAGCTGAGAGTGGGGTATTCAAGTCAATAAATGCCTCAGTGCAAGGGATACCAAACAGTCATCACAATATGACTGGTGTTGGCCGGTCATCAAAAACTTGTGTGTCAAATCAGGGCTCCCAATGCAAAGCCGACAAAGAGTAGTCTGCCAATAGGAGATATACCACTCGTTATTTCCCTCATCTTATTTTCATCTAGAATGTTCCAATGATGACGCCAAATTTCATAGAACTTCTTTATGCTTGGTAAAATGTTATTATAGAAGAGGGGATATCTTCTTGGAAGAAATTCTGCTGCAGCTTTCATTACCACTCAATCTGCATCATTTCCAAGCACACGACCCAGCAAAAAAATGAACTATTATACCTCTGCTCATAATATCATGTACCTTCACTCTAAGCATTGCTTTTTTTTTTTTTGTCTAATTCCTTGTGTGCTTCTGTGATCGAATTTTAACAAAGAATGTCAGAATGTCAGAACCCTTAGTGCGCATAATAAATTAGGGACAGTACCTCTATTACCTTTCGTTTGTTCAAATACAACTGTATGGCTCATACTGGACAACAAACTATTCTCTAGTGAACTGTCTTCATCCAGTTTTAGTAGATGGATGTGCAAAACTTGGGCATACTCTTAAGTCTTAAAAAGATTTTGGACCAGAAGGTAGGTAAAAAGAGACAAAATCATATTGTGTTCCCCAAAGCTTTCATTGATCTACACTTGGAATTCAATTATGCATTTAGCCAACACTAAAGCAAACAGAATGCTAGCCGTTACTGAATGACATAAATGACCCCCTAGTTACCATTTGAAATATTACTCTGAATATAGAACAAAGTTGATTTCTGATACCAAAAAAAAACGTTATTAGTCTTATTCACCACGAAAGTAAGGAACCGGGAGGTATATGGTGGGTAGATTAGAAAAACCTGTCTCTGCATACTTTGATGAAAAAATTGCATCAGATTATACTTAAAAATGTGACAGGCTAGTCTATCATAAGATTTCTAGCAGCTAAGCCCTAACACTAATCCTGTTCACAACAAGAACGTTAGTGTTGTGCACAAGCTGAGACTTATGATTTGAAATATCAACCCTATTTAAGGTACCTCCTGGGGGGTATAGATGTCTATATAATGGCAGCTTCCAAGAAATGTAATGGTAGAGGGATATTCATGAATTTTATTAGGAAATTAACATCTTATTAGCATTACTATAATTCTAAACTAAATACAGAGAAGCCAATAGAGCTGGTCCTTGGTTTACAATGATTCGCTGTTACCTACGGGCTCCCATAAGGTACTTAAAAAATATCACTGTAGAGAGCAGCATACTTTTGGAACCCTTAATGAATGAAATGCTGTTGATATTATATTGACCTTCGGGGGTTAGGTTAAGTTTGGCAACAGCGAGTCAATGGCCTTTATTACCATTAATAAGGGAGAATCCCTGAACTTTTGAAATTTAACAAAGAAATCAAGTGGTGTCCAACACTTGTGAGTCTCATTACTATCAGTATAATCCAAACGTGGAGGAGAGTCATTATCGTTATCATCCTATTATACAAATCTATAAATAATATAATAGCTAAGCATAGTACAAAATATCTGAAACTGGAATAAACAGTGTATCATCAATGTTATAATCCCAAAATAACGATAAACAAACTAGTTAGCCTGCAGCAAAGAGAAGGTTTGGAATGGTAATATAAATGTTACTTTTGAGCTAGGTGATAATATAAGCTGATTTTCAATACAACCACCACATTTGTAGATAAGCAAGGAATAATCAACAGTAATGATCAATGTGCCTAGCCTTCTCTGATCAAAGAAATTTCTGAAAGACTTGAATTATCTGCTAAGTAAAGACTTCCAATAACACTTCACATATTCTTATCCACAAAGAGCCATGAGTCAATTACCTATCAAACCATCCTTTAACTATTTTCGCTTATTAGAATAATGAGTGAATTTCAAAGATGGCATTATATTTTATAACAAAGTTAGGTAACTGATTAATCTTATACCGTACAGTACATGAAAATGATTGTCCTTTCAATTGAAAGTGATAACCATTTAATGCACAACGTGAATTTAGAAATTTTCTTTTATGAAGTACAATTAATGGATCAACACTGCTTACTAAATCAGACTCAAAGATGAAGTCAGGTAATTGGTTAGTCTTATATAAATTACCATGCCTCTGTGTTAAAGTGGGTCTAATTCATCATGAAGTTGAAGAGTTGAACCATGTAAACTGGCTTGGAAGTAGCAACTTTTGGTAAAACAAGATACTAAACTTCCAAACTTACCGTAAACCTTTTATGAGGGTTTATGTCAGTAATAAGGTTACATTAAGATTGCAAAGTCTGCACTTCCTCATTTTCATCTGACTGAGTTTCCTCTTCCTCATTTTCCTATCCTGCTGTTAAATCAGAGTTAACATCAACTCCTTTTTAGGTTTGTTTATCCTTTGAAAAGGTGGTAGTATTAGGAATGCATGACTCTTATTATATTTGGATTTAATAGCGACCAGTTAACGTTATGCGAGACAAGCTAGTGGCCAAACTTTCAAGTGAACGGGGAACACGAACACTATCTTCTGAAACATGATGAAAACAATCCAAATTAGTTGAAACTTTGTTCAGCTCTCTGAATTTAAGGGAATCATATGATATGCCATGCCATCCACATAAGTAATATGAGACTGTTGATGTAAAACTGGTGAAAAGAACTTACTTTGGCAAATGGTAGGGAATAGGATCACGAAAACCTATTCGATCTTCTGCCTCACAATCTAGTTTAGTTTTATGAGCGACTAGAATTGTGGTATGCAAGGATTTAGAAGCAGAAGGAACTAAAGTATGTAAGATTTTGAGGCTCTGTGTGAGGCTTTTGAATCTTTGGAGCACATTGTACAGTCAGAACCCTTACTGAATGAAACACTAAAAATCTATATAATGATTATAGGGGGTGTGGTTAGGTTTTACAACTGGTTGAGAATAACCAGAATTACCTATATTAAGGGAGGATTCACTGGACTTCAGAGGTTAAAACAAAGGGAATAAGTGATGTCAAGAGCTTGTTAAACTATCCAACAAAGGCTGAACTTCTGTGTTGTCTAAAGGTGGAGGCACCTCCATGTCATTGTCCTCTCGCTTAATCAACTAGCCTAGTCATCAACCATTGAAACATAAGTTTCCCATTAGAGGTACTAAGGGTGAAACGCACTCTTCATAGCAACTTCTTAAATCGCAGAATTGCCCCCAACACAATAGAAGGGAAGCAAAACATGATCTTCCAGAAATAATTCCCTTCACATTCAAGGCAAAAATTGTAAACTAAACCTGGAGAAAACATCTTACAATGCATACAGCCAACTCTTGTAATCCATATACTGTATTTGGTATTCACAGGTTTATTTTAATGCTGAAATGCTAAATTTGACACAAAATTTCTTAGCCACGAAAAATCGCCAAAGAACGCGAGTCATAACTGAGAAATTTGGAGATAGAAATCACCAAATACAGCGTAATGTTAAAAAGCACAAACTGTACAAATTAACATTACAAATAGGCTCTCTCTCTCTCTCTCTCTCTTTTTGTCCACAAGTTTATAACCTCAATTCACTACAGATTAATGTTAATTTCATTCTTAAACTCAGGAATAATAATGCATAGTTAATAGTTATTTATTTCAGGTAAAGTACAGTTCATTTAGTTAAAATATGATAAAGATTGGGGACGGGATCTACATTACAGAGATTTATCACATATTCTTGTGGGAATTTTTTTTTTTTGTATCTTCAATTTTAGCATACGTGGCCATTTTTATAATCTACTTAATAGTGGATAACTATACTTGGGAGCGTTTTCGATTGTTGGCAGTAAATGGAGCAAACTGAAAAATATTCTTGTGAATGCTACAGCGTGGGTTTCCTACCACTTACCAATAGAGAGCTCTATTTCTTGGTGAAGAGCATTTATAGTAGCCAAAGAAAATTGGAAAATAACATTTTAAAAATTTTATGGGCAAGGGTCTATTAAACTTGTTCTCTGAAGAAGAAACAACATGAATATCAGGGGATATTCATAGAAATAATCATAGCTAAAACGACCTATTCCAAAATAAATTCTGTACTGTATTGTTTATGCATTTTATATATTCTTAAAAATAAATCTAACACAGTACAGTACTTGTAACAGCACATATTCATTGTTAACAAATTCTGGACACAATCTCACTTAGAGAAAGAAAGAAACATGTTAGCACCATTTCCCATACATGAACAGATTCTTCACCTCCACCAGGAATAATCCTAATCACCATTTATGCAATATATTGGTTCCAAAGCAAATCTATTGCTAATAGTAAAATCAGCTGCCTTTACTTTATTTTTATGTTTTTTATATATTTCTTAACTGATAGTGTCATTGGTTATTTTCATATTCTGAAAAATTTGAAACTGCAATTTTGAATTTAAATTCAAACTTCAGTACAGTATTGCATGTGAATATCCTTGTACTTGCACACTTGTCTCTTTTGACACCGATAATGGAGAATAATACGTTTACTGGTGTTGCCTGACTGATCTTGTGACTCATTCCTGTCTTATCCGGATAAGGGTTGTGGTGGCTTGTTGGTAATGTCCTTGCCTAGTGATTGCTTGACTGGGGTTCAAGTCCCACTCAACCTTGTTAATTCCTTTGGTCACTGCAACCTCACCATCCTTGTGAGTGGAGGATTGGGGAGCATATAGGTGTCTCTGCTGAGTCCTTGGCAGCCATTGCTTGTCCATCCTTGGTCCTAGCTTGGGTGGAGAGGGGGCTTGGGCACTGGTCCTATGTATATATGGTCAGTCTATAGGGAATTGTCCTGCTTGATAGGGGAATGTCCTTGCCACTTTCCTCTGCCATTCATAAGTGACCTTTAACTTTAAAGGACTTCTAGCACCCATGTCAAATCTATAGGAGTGAACAGTGGTTTCCTCGGATGTATGTATTCTTTAAGGGTTGCTCCACTGATTCATGGAGTGCAATTGCTCAGTGATGGTGCTAAATACATGGTATCAGGACTTCAATAATACTGTGGTCTTCTCATTCTCATTTGATTCTGGTCTAGTGGGGATGTCACCATTACCTTCAGTTAAGTGCCAGATCCCTTTGGATAGTGCTTCAGTGGTTCCAATGCCTCCTCGGCCTTTGCAACGTCCTTCTAAGGTTGTTGTTTCAGTTGAGGTTCAAACAACCCCTTGGAGTACCTTGAAGACTTGTCAATTTAAGAATATCTCCTGCCAGAATGGACATGTCAAGTCACAATTCTCACATTCCTTGCTGGTCTCTAGGACTAATATCCAACTGCCCAAGTTGTGATCGTGAATTGAGTAACAACTCTTCAGGTCTGCTGCTTAGATACTTCCACTCAATCCACACATCTTTGTTATCCCCCCCTTCCAAATCTTTGTTAACAGCTAGGGTTACAATGGTGCAATTAGATATGCTATCCATGATAGAATAATTAATGAAGCTGCACATAAGAGACCACAATTTTGCTTTAATTTAATAAAATCTTTAACTTTTACTGATAGTAGTTTTAAACTATTTATATTTATATATATTTACTATATTTTAATGCTGTAAAAGTGTATTTCATTTAACCATATATTCAATCTTTGACAAATGTTAATTTGTATATGTTACAGATGCAAGACTTTGAACTTTTATTCTAAATTTGCAGTACATACTGTAATAAACGTAATGAATGGTTTTATGATCAAGGTTTTTACCAGTTTGTCCTGCCATCTGCTCAAGATAGTTTTTCATTCTACCTTCGACCGTCTTCTTACTATTATGGCTAAGATACAAGAAGATGATAGAAAGGCCTCTTTTGTTTTTATTGGTGATTTCAATACTCACCATAGGGAGCGGTAAAAGTCTGTTTCTCCTACTGATTGCCATGGCTTAAGGGCTTCGGAATTTCCCTCCAAATCAGGCTAAGCAAATTATAATTGAAGCTACTCACAGATTTGATAACTGGTTGAACCTCGTATAGACCGACTCCCCTGATGTTATAATAAATAAGGTTGGTTCTCTATTTGGGAAATCTGATCATGCCTTGATTTCATTAGTGAAGACTGAGCAGCCTGTCCCTGATGTATCATACAGTACTCATGTAAGATTTATGTAAAATCTCAATAAGACAGGAATAACATTTTGAGTGATCTACTGGGCTTGCATTGGTCACATTTGTATAATAATGTTGACCCTGTTATTCATTTGAATGAGAATATAGGCAACATAATTGATAGGCATATTCCTTCTCATGTGCTAAGCTACATAGTAAAAGACAAACCATGGTTCAATGATGAATGTCGATGTGCTTATTTGGAGAAGCTGGAGGCCTATCATCTTTGGAAGGGTAACAGATCAGATATGACTTGGAATAACTAAACTCAGCCTAAAGCTTATGATCAGAGAGTTTATGCTCCAACTGAAAAGGAATACAATTTAACCATAAAAGAACTCCTTTCTGGTACAACTCAGGAGCATAAGTGGTGGGTTACCCTTAAATCTGCACTCTTTGGTGTAGATGCAACATTTCCTCTGTTACTTAAACCAGATGGCTCTGTCACTCACTGTCTAGGAAAAGGAAGCCCTATTTGACTGATGTGTTTGACAGTAAACAGAGTAATGAGAAATTTAATCTTCCTTATTTCCATTTTCCTGAGGCTAAACTAACTAGTTTAGCTTTTTAATCTCAAGAAATTAAAGCTCTCTTAATGGACCGTGATGCTTATAGAAGTGTAGACCCAAGTGGTATTTTTATTTTGTTTTTTATAAATTCATACTTCTTAGCTCCAGGTGATCTGTTATTTTGCACAAGTTAGCAAGAATGTTACTCTACTATGTAAATGTGTTTGTGGTAGCTCAAGTCCAACTGATTACCGTCCCATTTCCATAACTTCCATATTATCTAAAGTTTTTGAACATCTTTTGGCAAAACATCTGTGTATGTCTGGTGAAGGTAATCATCTGTTTCTTGGTTTACAATTTGGCTTTTGTAAAGGCCTCGGAGCATGTGATGCCCTTCTTACAATCTCCAATGCTGTACAGAAATCCCTTGATTTTGGTCAGGAAGTTCATATGATTGGCCATGATTTTAGTGCTGTCTTTGACCGTGTTTATTATGAGGCCCTTCTTTTCAAACTCAAACTGTTGGGAGTGGGTGGGTCTTTTTTTAGGATCATTAATGAATTTATAAGCAAAAGATAGCAAAAAGATGTTGCTGATGGGCACCACAGGGAGTATAGGAATGTGATATCCGGTGTTCCTCAAAGGTAGTGTTCTTGGCCCATTACTTTTCATACTATATACACGTGGTCACGCCTAAAAACAAACTCATTGGCCATGTACATATGATGCTACTCTCGTTGCATTAATTCCATTTCCTGAATGTAGATCTGGGATTGCTGAATCCCTTAATAGAGATCTAGCTAAAATTAGTGCATGGTGCAAATTATGGGACATGATGTTGAATCCTAACAAAATGCAAAGTATGATTGCATATAGGTCAAGGACAGTTGCTACTCAACATCCGGATCTCAGCATTGATAATGTTTCTTTAGCTCTGTATTACTCTTTTAAATTTTAGGTGGGATTCTCGACAGTAAGTTTACTTTTGAGAAACACATTCGGTCTGTGTCCCCTTCAATTGTACAAAAAATTGGCTTGAGAAAATCTTGCAAGACTTTCGGTGATCTATCTATTTTGAAGGAGTTTTTATTTCTTTCATTCTATCTTGTTTCGAGTATTGTTCTCCTGTCTGGTCTTCAGTTGCTACTTCCCATCTTAATTTGTTGAACAGGAACTTACAGTCTCTTAAATTTCCTATTCCTGATCTAGATATTAATCTCTGGCAACATTGTTCAATTAGTTTGTTATGCATGTGGCATGAGATTTTTCATAATTTTGACCATCTTTTTCCATTCAGATCTTCCCAGACAGTACCACCCTACAGTTAATTCTGAAGTCAGGCCTTCTCCATCATGAGGCTCAATACTACACAGTATTCTTCAAGTTTTATTCCAGTTGTGACCAAGTTGTGGAATGATTTCCCTAATCGGTTGAGTGAATTGGTAGAACTTACATACGTAGTTTAAACTTGCAGCAAATATTTTTATGTTGAACAGGCTGACTAAGTCTTTTTATAGTTTACATATGAAAGATCTTGTTTTAGTATCATTACTGTTCTTAGAATATTCTATTTTACTTGTTCATTACTTCTCATATAGCTTATTTATTTACTTATTTCCTTTCCTCACAGGGCAATTTTTCCCTGTTGGAGCCCTTGGGCTTATAGCATCAGGCTTTTCCAACAAGTGTTGTAGCTTGGCGAGTAGTAATAATAATAATGATAATAATAATAATAATAATAATAACAATAATAAAAAGAAGTATAACTTTAATACTTTATAACATAAGATAGTTTACTCTTTATGAATGTCAGCTTTATTTAAAAGCATTCATAGATTTATATTAAAGATTCAAGTGCCAAAGCCATGCTTACAGCTTAAAGTTAAATAAAGCATAAAAGTGGCATTAATTTTAAGCTATATACAAGATAAAAGACCTTATACAGTATATGGCAGGCAAACTCCATTAAAAAAATCTTTGAGCAGAGTGCAATCAATGGTTATACTTGAATGTTAAAGGTCAAATAAAAATAAGCTGCTGTCAAGGCTGTAAATTTCACACACAACTTAAAATTTACGGTATACTTTTGGTTCTCGTAAAATTTTAAAAGCATAGATATATCATTAAATTAGCAAAAGCCCTCTGTTTCTATATCCGGTTGATTTAGGGCAAAATTCAAAATTTTATTAGTACAGTAGTGATGTCTCACTGTACTTTTAATTTTTCTTATTTTCTTGTCTCTTCAGTTCCCTACCATATACAGTACATCACTTCCATATCATAAAGGTAAGCCTCTAAACCAATGAAGGAGGAGAATCAAAAGCAATACTTAATCACCCACCTTTCCATTTCAAAGCATGATTGGCACATTCTGTGTATGAAAAAGAGAACGAAAAAAATATTGTATGAAAATAACTAGACTCCAGTAGTGCTACTGGTGGCTTTGTATGCAATTCTATGTCCAAGGGTCAACTCTTCCAGAAACCACTATTTGCACAATGGACACCTTATAGGGGGTCAGTAATAAATTTTGTGTACAAAGGTCAATGGTTATTAAGAATATTGATAAAAATAATTTCAGCATGTTACACTCTTATTTTTATTGTACAATGAACTGTGTTATATATGCTCATTTTTTTCTTCAGAAAACAGTAGTGTTATCTGATGGCATGTAATTTTACTTTGGATCCATAATTGCTCTGATTAGGAAACCATGGGGCTGTCAGAGTCAGCATCCATAGACATTTATAATGATAGGACTGCCAGTATTACATGTAGATTATATGCAACACTACATCAGGGCAAAGGTTAGCAGTTAATTTTGCCATTATAATAATTTCTATTATTTACTTACTTGTTTTATATGAATTGTATGTATAACATGAACTCCTACAACAGTAGTTAACGACATAAATTTTACTCATACAAAAACATTTTTCTGGGAACTGATGATGATCGTGCCAAAATCCTTCTTGCAGCACAACAATTACATGATTCTTCCATCATCTCAACAGTAAATCTATGCTGCAATAAATTCAAGTACCATTAAAAGAGAAAAGCCTATCATTCTGAAATTGAAGAGATCAATGGCAACAAATAGTGAGCTAGTTTTTCAAATATGAGCTTCATAAAGAGAAAGCAGTGATAGATACAAGGTCCAGAAAAGGCAGAAGATTATTTTATTTTTAGTTTATTTATTTTGATGGCTGCTTTTGCAGTCCCATACAGCAGGGGAAACCCACTCTCTACAGGACCTCCACTGTCGTTTTACCTTGTTCGTTCAGAGTATTTAACATTTCATATCGCGTATTATTCATTTATGGTTAAATTATCAGTTGTAAAAAAATATACTAGTGTTTGTTCTAGGAGGTTTGTAGATTGTTACAAAGGATATTTTTCTGATTTTTGGCGTAAAGTTTACTTCTATATATTCAAAGCTTGTTACACTAGTTCTTTTCAACATTTTGAGATTTGAGTAACTTTGGTGAATAAAGAGTCTGACACCCGCACCAGACCTACCTTCTCTCGGTATGTGAAAGAAGGCCTGTGTGTGGGGGAGGTATTTAACCATGTTTCAGATAATGCTAGCATATCCAAATATTTCTCGTGTATCAATTGTCAAATTTGAATAGTCTTATTACCTACAGACTGTATATTTACATAGCCACAGTTTATGACATCCCTAGTAACCATGATCAGTAATTTCTGCTAGTCTTTTCAATTCCAAGTCATAAGCTTTGCAGTCTCTAGAATTTACTATGTGGTCACTTGGTTTGTTTAACTTTGTGCAGTTTATAAACTTTGACACTTGCGAATTACACTCCTTGGTGGAATGTTTTCCTGAACGTTTCCCGCAGACTTTATCATCATACTTAAACTTGAAATCTTTTTCAAGATGTCCATACCTCAGACAGTGGTAGCAGGTGATCACGTGGTACCTATCACGTATGTTATAGATACCCCATCGTAACGAAACTTTGTCCCCATTATCATGAATAGCCCTCCGAACTTCAGGATCACATATCAGCTCATAGTGGGTGACCCCCCCCCCCCGGCATCTTTCTTCAGGACTACACTTATCTTCTCTTCTATATTTTAGATTTGGAACAAGCAGCAATTTCTTTGAGTCAAAGCATTAACTAAATCATTGTAGACATTGCATATCATTATTTTTGGTTTTAGTTTTCCAATTTTTCTCGTTTCAGTGTCAGCCACCAATGTCTGAATTTTGTTTGCCGCCTCTTCTCTGATTATTTTGTTTGCAAAGTTTACAACATTTCCATTCGTAGCTGACGTCGTGTTAAGTATAGGAATGTCTTTAAGTGCTTGTTCAACCTCGCATTTTCTTTCAGTAATTTTAGTTGCTGTATTAGATGATTTAATTATCAACTGATTTTTTTCCTTAACTTTGTCAGCAAATGTCAGTTTCTCCAGTTTTGGGTCTATCAATGTTTGAAGTGTTGCTTTAATTGATTCCATATTCATGACAAGAATGTCAACTTTCTCAGTGAGGTCGTGGGTCTGGGTGGAACTTGCCGCGTGTGCGCTAAGGTCCGCAAGTTTGTTTTCCAAGTCATCTATTTTCGCGTCTTGTTCGTTCAGGCCCAAATCTCTTACGTTCACATCTTCCTTTAATTTTGATATTACTAAATTGGCTAGTCTGGCTTCATGTACGCAGTGTGGGCATAACCAATCTAGGTTATTCCGTTCATTATCAGTGATGCCTATCACTATATGCACACATTCTTATGGTAGAGTTTATTACATTCACATTCTATCCATTTTTTCCGTTCTCCTTCCGTGGTTTTACATGAGGTAGAAATAGTTAGTAACAAGCATAGTGTACTGTTTTTTATCACTTAGGTTTCTCCATAAGATTAACTAATATCTTTTCAATGATATTCTAAGCAAGAAACAGAAAGCTAAAACAAGACTCAGGGCGAGAGTTTAACGGAGCACCGCGTAACACATCCACACTCTAGCAAGTCACTTACAGTAGCAAAGACAAAGAAAGGAAGTGTGTAATATGTGACAGAGCAAGCGAGAGTAATAGTGATAGGAATCGGGAGTTGTATCGAATCTCAGTGTCTGACCAAGCAGTATTGTTTATAGATGCTTTAAACTTTTCAAAGAATGAATATATAGCAAGATGTAGTCTTCTGGAGTGTTCTTACATGCTTTAAATTCTTTTGAAGGATAATCATATGGCAAGATGTATTTTTCTGCATACAGCTGGTAATGTATTTGCTGATAATATCTTATCATGAGAATGGCTTGCAACAATATGCGTTAAAAATATAAGTTGCTGCATTCTCTGAAAATATCGAATGATCAAACCTAGGAGCCACATTTAATTTAAACAGCTGTGTTTATCAGTCTCAATTTGAAAAGTAGCAGTGATACCCACATTCATAATCTCATCAATGCTAAATTGGAGACAGATCAGCAAATAAATAACTAGCATTCCAAAGTCCAACTGCTCAAATATATCTGGGACACAATCTGTTTCCCTTATCATGATGATAAACGAAATTCTCAGATGGTTTATTCCAGCTCTCTCCTGCACAGTAACATCACATAAACTCTACACATATTTGAAAAGTCTATGCCAAAGAAGTGTGTGCTGGATCTACTTCATGAATGGAAGAAATATGAGTTTGGCCAGAATACAACATGGTGCACAAGGGAGAATACTAGATTTTCAATAGACTGCTGTAGATCCCACTGCTCCCAAAAGTGGATGTAGTTTATTGAACACTTGCTTCGAAACACCAGCAACACAGTGCAAACGAATCATTCATGAAGCTTGACAAGCTGTTTCAGTTTATGCATCATTGGTTAAGTCCTGAAAGAAGTCAAACTCCATTTCACTGTAGCCTGACACAAACTGCCCTCAACCTGTTAAGATCATGATACATATAAGAGTGTTATAATAAATTTACCAAGGATACTGGAGGTAACATTGGGATAACTAGACAGAAAGAAACAGTAACCATCTGGAATCTTCTAAAACATGAGAAAGGTTTTCATGTGGTACAATTGCTGAAATGGTGTAACCTGGAAAGCAAAGACGATAGTGAACTGAGCTTACACCATGAGTCCAGTACAAGAGTTATGAAGACTGACTATGATCGTGCAAAGATGTTTTTGGACTGCCTAAAATCAGTCACAAATCCATTCAGTGCTGGAAGTAGATGTCAGAACATCTCTATTGAAGCTGATACAACTCAAGAGGCTGTTGACAGACTAGTCTGCTGCCTGAAAACTGGTGAGAAGAGATATCAAGATTTTGTTAAAAACAGTTTACAGGATAAGGAGACACACCTACATTATACAATTCTTTTCCACTGCAGGACAGTTCTCTTTTTAAATTTACTTCTACTCAGCCAACAGCAAAGAAATCAATGATGAAAAAGGATACTACAGACACAATTAGGTAGGATGACTATACTAGAGAAAGAGGGTACAGCAATCTAGAACTCTTGAAGTAGGAACTGACCAGCACATTCCACTTACTCACCAGTGTCTGTAAGGATGGCATCAACCTAAAAGAAGCCCCATTAAGGAATGTATAGACTGATGCTCAGATAACAGTAGTAGACTTCATAACATTTGGGCAAAAGTTACCAATAAAAAATCTGGCCCTTAAAATATCTGGATAATTGACTTTCCAATAGCATTCTCGCTACAGGCTCTGAGTCTACAGGAATAGACTTTTTTATGCTTATAAAAAATCATCAGTCAAGCAAATGTAACAGACAAAGAGAAGTTATTCAGAGAAAATCACTATGAATATTAGGTCTGAAAATCAGAAACTGCCTGTCGATCTTGCACTGTTCTAGAGCTCTATGGTAAATATAAAGTTTGGTTGCAAGAGTGTGTCTCCAAGTAGATGTTACGGAATATGAATTCGGAAAAGAGATGAATTCAGAGAACTGTTAGATTGCAAAGAAATTCTGATCCCAGAACTATCAAGCAACGAAAATGATGTTCAATCAGTTTTGACTGACACTTCTGACAGATGTTATTGTCGACCTTATCTTCTACTTCAAAAACACCTGGCAACTATGAATGCTATATGTGAAGCTTGGTAACCAGAAAACTAATAAAACAGTACCAGTTCACCTGTTGGTTAAATAACTGGACAATGGTTTGGTATCGTGCCTCTCAGCCATTTTTTATCTCATTTGTTGTGACAGCACTAGCAAGATGGGTCCAAAGCTGTGTGATCTAAAAGCATCAATGGATCTCTCTCAATTGGAAGGATTTAGTGTAGAATGTACTCTCGCCACAGATGACAAACAATGCTGAAAGGTTCCTTGTATCTGGATTAATGAAGAAAAACTGTTCTATTTCTATTGAAAATACTTCCACTACAAGAAAGATCGGACTTCAACCAGCTTGTGATCTGTTCATTAACATTACAAGAACACATCAAACATGCATATGTACTGTGTAAGTTCCAACTCATGTAGTCACCAAACTAAATCTACTGTACTCCAATATGAGTATGAAACAACAGATATTGGCATAAGACCAGTAAACACTGCTAGTATCATGCAGGCCAAAAGACATTCTACCCTCCATGCAGATGCCCAAAATCATGGATAAGTAAAAAAACATGTAGTTGTAGAGAAACTTTTGGAACTGTAGTAAAACCAAATATTTTGCTCTACAATGCCATAGTCACATACAGTATATACACACAAACAAATCTCATGCATAGTGCTACTGCTGTATATTTAAGCCCCGCACATAAATAACCAAAAATGTATTTAATATCTGGAAACACACCATGGAACACTAACCACAGAAGAAGTTTTAATTGGTATACTGAATTTATTTACTGATATCGTACCGTATAAAATTTATCTATCTAAATATTTTCCATACATATTTTATGATAAAATTAATGTGTGTTACTGAACCCCCATAGTATGGCAATTTTGAACATTTTGAGTGGTCAAGTAATGTTGGATGTCCAATGGATGTGGAGAAACAGTCACGGCGGATCACAG
>NC_090738.1:46167169-46322169 GCF_036898095.1 Palaemon carinicauda
TCTTTTCGCAGAAGCCAAGGCAAGCAAAAAGACTGTCTTGAGAGTGAGATCCCTGTCTACGATATCCTTCATTGGCTCGAAGGGGGGGCCACTTAACATCTTCAGGACCCTAGCTAAGTCCCACTGAGGCACCCTAACTGCTTGTGGGGGGCAGGACTGCTCAAAACTCCTGACAAGCATAGAGATGTGTCTAGAGGAACCCAGGTCGATGCCCTTCAGAAGGAAGACTTGACCCAAAGCAGCTCGCACTCCTTTTATAGCTGGGATTGACATTCCTATCTCGTCCCTGAGATATAGCAGAAAGTCTGCTATGTCTGGGACCGAGGCTTTGAGGGGCTTTATGCGCCTCAAAGCGCACCACTTCGTGAAAGAGGCCCACTTCGCTTGGTAGACCGCGGCCGACGACCTTCTCAGGTATAGCGACATCCTCTTAGCCGTAGCTGCTGAATATCCTTCCTTCTTCAGGAGCCGCTCGATAGTCTCCAGGCGTGAAGGCGTAGAGACTGTGGGTTGTCGTGAAACCTGAGAAAGTGCGGCTGTCGTAGAAGATCTGACCTGTCGGGGAGTGGCCACGGAGGATGACTCGCCAGGTCTTTTAGGTCTGCGAACCACTCTCTCTCCGGCCACCAGGGCGCTACCAAAGTCATCCTTAAGTTTCGGGCAGTCCTTACCCTGTTGAGTACTTGCCTGATCAACGTGAAGGGGGGAAAAGCATACACGTCTAGATTGTCCCACTTGTGCCGAAAGGCATCCTCCAAGGCTGCCCTTGGGTCTGGGACAGGAGAACAATACACGGGAAGTTGCGCGTTCAGTTTGGTTGCAAAGAGGTCCATCACAGGGGAACCCCAACGTTGAATGATGAGCTTGGCTACTTCTGGATGGAGGGACCATTCTGTCCCTACTATTTGACCCATCCTGCTGAGACCGTCGGCTAGAACGTTCTTTTTCCCGGGGATGAACCTTGCCAATAACACAACTTGGTTCGTTTCTGCCCAATCTAGGATCTCTAGGACGAGAACGCACAATTCCCTTGATTTCAAGCCTCCTTGCTTCTTTGTGTCGCTACCACTGTAGCGTTGTCGCACATCAACGCCACAGTGTTTCCCCTTAGTAGATCGACGAAGTGCAGGCAAGCTTTCTGGACTGCCTTCAACTCTAGGACATTGATGTGTAGGTCCTTCTCCCCGTCCATCCAGGTTCCTCTCGCCGTCCCGTTGAGGAGATGGGCTCCCCATCCCTGGTTGGAGGCGTCTGTGAAAAGAAGTAACTCGGGAGGGTCGTTCGCGAAGGGCATCCCCTTGAGCGAGTTCGACTGGCAATGCCACCATTCCAGGGAGGGTATTGTGTTTGGTAGGACTGGGATTAATTTCTGGTGCGAGTCCAGTTGGCACCAGAAGTTCTTAAGGTTCCATTGGACGGCTCTGAGTCTGAGTCTCCCCTGGGGAACCAGTTTTTCCAACGACACCAGATGCCCTATTAGTCTTTGCCAGTCCTTCGCCCTCCTGGGTTGCCCCGACAGGAACGGACGAAGGATCTTCATCAGATTGCTTATTCTGTCCTCCGACGGAAACGCTTTCACTAGAAGGGAATCCAGTGTCATCCCCAAATAGGTCATTCTGGTGGAGGGAGATAGGTTCGATTTTTCCGGGTTGATCATGATACCCAGACCCTTGCAAAACTGGAGAAGTTTCATCCCTTGCTCCTTCAAAACGTCCTTCGAGGAGGAAAGAAGCAACCAGTCGTCCAGGTACCGGATGAGGCGAATGCCTCGCTCGTGAGCCCACACTGAGACTGTCGTGAAGACTCTCGTGAATACCTGGGGAGCTGTTGACAATCCGAAGCAAAGGGTCTTGAATTGTAGGATCTGGGTACCCCATTTCACCCGGAGAAACTTTCGACTCGAGGGGTGGACCGGAATTTGGAAGTAAGCGTCCTTGAGGTCTATGGTCATCATGTAGTCTTTCTCCCTCAAGGACAGCAAGACCGACTTCGGAGTGTCCATTTTGAACTCTGTCTTTCTTATAAACTTGTTGAGAGCCGACAGATCTATCACCGGTCTCCACCCACCCGTCGCCTTTTCGACCAGGAACAGGCGGCTGTAGAAACCTGGCCCTGGGTGTAGGATCTCCTCCATGGCGCCCTTCTCCAACATGGTGGAGACCTCCTCTTGAAGGGCAGCCCTCTTCACAGGTCCTTGGGTACCAACCACTCCGACAGGCTGGCCGGAATTAGAGGGGGAGGTTCTGCTAAGAACGGTAACCTGTAGCCCTCCTTCAGTACGGACAATGTCCAGGGCTCTGGTCCGTGAGCTTTCCATGCTTGCCAATGTAGTCTGAGGCATCCCCCAACCTGAGGCTTGGGCAGGAGTAGGGGGCCTCCCACTCTATCTCCTCCTGGAGGAGCAGCCTGAACGGCCTCTCCTGGAGGCAGAATAACCTGTCCTAATGGAGGCCGATGCTGCTGGGGCTCCTCTACGGGGGGGGGGGGGGGGGGGGGGGGGGGGGGGGGGGGGGGGCTGAGGCCTAAGAGGAAGAAGGGGCTTCTCTCCTTGTCAGGCTAGGAGGGGCCTGAGGCGCTGCGGCACTGTCTGAGACTGACCTCTTGTAGGGAGGCCTCCTTACCGGCGTAGGCCTGGGCGCGTTTACTTCCTTCCTCTTAGCCACCTTCTCCATGATCTCCTCTAACTCCTTCAAGGGGAACAAGGAGTCACCCCACACAGGAAGGATCCTCATGGCCCTCGCCTCTCTGTCTGGGACCTTCCGGGAAAGCTTCGCCAGGATGGTGTCCCTCTTGCGAAGCACCCAATTCGCTGACAGGGCGAGGGATTGGTAGGTGAGGAACTTAAGGGTCTTGCCCCCGGAGATGATAAGCTCCCTCAGGAGGCTTTGCTGTTCTGGGTCTGTCAGGTCATAAGTTACTTGCACACCCACTAGTGTGGAAGCCCACCAGTCTAACCAAGAGGAGACGTGCACTAGGTCCTTAGACATTTCCTCCATCATCGCAGCCTCCGATTGAGAAAAACAAATCGGGGCTGAAGAGGCTCTGTCCTCCGAGGCGCCCTGTCCCAGAATGTCGAGAGCAGGTTCCACTTTGCAGGCTCCCGGTCGTTGTCCCTCTGGCACATAGACCCTGCTCTGTGTTTTGAGCCCCTGGAGCATCTTCGAAGAGCTCTGCATCTTGGGAGCTTCGGCATTGCCTGCCACCACTCTATCAACGTGCTCTCGGCCCAGGACGAGATCTCGGGCCACAGGAAGTGCCAGGGAGGCTTTTTGTTGGACAGGAGCTTGCATCAACCGGGTAAGGCTGGACCTCCAGTAGTCCTCATCGGTAGCAACCGGTTCTTCAATCCTGTGATGTCTCCTGATCAGACTTATTACTTTTCTATAGGCCGAGTCCTCTGTCGGGGAACCTTCCCTACCGTCGGCCGAAGCCTCGACTTGGGCCCGGGGAGCCGGGTCACCGGGCACTCCCACCGGGCGCCTTGGTTCTGGCACAACAGGCACTCCCCTGCGGAGGTACTGGTCTTCCCCGGCGGAGACCTCCGTACCAGAGACGGGGGTTAGGACTGGCATCGCCGAGCCGGCGAGGACTACTGTCCGATCATGCTCTCAAGGGGACGAGGACGCAGATCCCGTGGGCTGACCCGACAGCGGGAACCGTTCCTTAAAGTCCGAGGGCCGCACCAGCTGGGCTGATTCGGCCAGGCTGCCCGTAAGGAAGCACGGTTCCCCCCGCTGGGCGGGGTGAACCGGAGGCTTCGCAGTCTTACGCCTGCCTGCAGAGGCCTTCTCGCGTTTCTCCCTGCGAGGGTCATAACTACGTCTGGAGGATGGTCTCCTTGGCGAGAAATCCCTGGACCGCCGGTCTGGGGAACACTGTATCTCTGACTTACGGAGAACGAATTGCACAAAAAATTGGCTTATTGAGAAAGTCTTTTAAGATTTTCGGATCAATCTATTCTGAAGAAGTGTTTTAATTCTTTTATTCTACCTTGTTTTGAGTATTGTTCTCCTGTCTGGTGTTCAGCTGCTGATTTTCATCTTAATTTGTTGGACAGAAACTTACGGTCTATTAAATTTCTTATTCCTGATCTAGATATTAATCTTTGGCACCGTCATTCAATTATTTCATTATGCATGTTGCATAAGATTTTTCATAACTCTGACCATCCTTTACATTCAGATCTCCCTGGACAATTCTATCTGTTCGTAATACTAGGCAGGCAATTAATTCTAATGGCCAGGCCTTCTCCATCATGAGGCTCAATACTACACAGTATTCTAGAAGTTTTATTCCAGCTGTTACCAAGTTCTGGAATGATCTTCCTAATCGGGTAGTTGAATCAGTAGAACTTCAAAAGTTCAAAGTTGGAGCAAATGTTTTTATGTTGACCAGGCTGACATGAGTCTTTTTATAGTTTATATATGACATATCTGTTTTAGACGTTAATCGTTTATATTATATATGACATATCTGTTTTAGACGTTAATCGTTTATATTATATAGGATATATCTGTATTGACATTGTTACTGTTTTAGAATAATTTATTGTTAACTTGTTCTCATCATTTATCTATTTCTATATTTCCTTTCCTCACTGGGCTACTTTTCCCTATTGGAGCCCTTGGGCTTATAGGATCTTGCTTTTCCAACTAGGGTTCTAGCTTGGCTAGTAATAGTAATAATAATAATATATATATACTGTATATATATATATATATATATATATATATATATATATATATATACATACATACATACATACATACATATACCAAGGCACTTCCCCTAATTTTGGGGGGTAGCCAACATCAACAAATGAAACAAAACAAAAAGGGGACCTCTACTCTCTATGTTCCTCCCAGCCTGACAAGGGACTCAAACGAGTTCGGCTGGTACTGCTAGGGTGCCACAGCCCACCCTCCCCCGTTATCCACCACAGATGAAGCTTCATAATGCTGAATCCCCTACTGCTGCTACCTCCGAGGTCATCTAAGGCACCAGAGGAAGCAGCAGGACCTACCGGAACTGCGTCACAATCGCTCGCCATTCATTCCTATTTCTAGCACGCTCTCTTGCCTCTCTCACATCTATCCTCTTATCACCCAGAGCTCTCTTCACTCCATCCATCCACCCAAACCTTGGCCTTCCTCTTGTACTTCTCCCATCAACTCTTGCATTCATCACCTTCTTTAGCAGACAGCCATTTTCCATTCTCTCAACATGGCCAAACCACCTCAACACATTCATATCCACTCTAGCTGCTAACTCATTTCTTACACCCGTTCTCACCCTCACCACTTCGTTCCTAACCCTATCTACTCGAGATACACTAGCCATACTCCTTAGACACTTCATCTCAAACACATTCAATTTCTGTCTCTCCGTCACTTTCATTCCCCACAACTGCGATCCATACATCACAGTTGGTACAATCACTTTCTCATATAGAACTCTCTTTACATTCATGCCCAACCCTCTATTTTTTACTACTCCCTTAACTGCCCCCAACACTTTGCAACCTTCATTCACTCTCTGACGTATATCTGCTTCCACTCCACCATTTGCTGCAACAACAGACCCCAAGTACTTAAACTGATCCACCTCCTCAAGTAACTCTCCATTCTACATGACATTCAACCTTGCACCACCTTCCCTTCTCGTACATCTCATAACCTTACTCTTACCCACATTAACTCTCAACTTCCTTCTCTCTCACATCCTTCCAAATTCTGTCACTAGTCGGTCAAGCTTCTCTTCTGTGTCTGTAACCAGTACAGTATCATCCGCAAACAACAACTGATTTACCTCCCATTCATGGTCATTCTCGTCTACCAGTTTTAATCCTCGTCCAAGCACTCAAGCATTCACCTCTCTCACCACTCCATCAACATACAAGTTAAACAACCACGGCGACATCACACATCTCTGTCTCAGCCTCACTCTCACCGGAAACCAATCACTCACTTCATTTCCTATTCTAACACATGCTTTACTACCTTTGTAGAAACTTTTCACTGCTTGCAACGACATCCACCAACTCCATATAAACTCATCACATTCCACATTGCTTCCCTATCAACTCTATCATACGCTTTCTCCAGATCCATAAACGCAACATACATCTCCTTACCTTTTACTAAATATTTCTCGCATATCTGCCTAACTGTAAAAATCTGAATCATACAACCCCTACCTCTTCTAAAACCACCCTGTACTTCTAAGATTGAATTCTCTGTTTTATCCTTAATGCTATTAATCATTACTAGTCCAGTCATTTTAGTCATATTTTAGTGAAATAAATGAAAAAAATCATAACAAGCTAAAATTTTGCACATGACTTCTTTAGACACTTAGAAATAACATATCAAAAGTCCCCATTGATCCACCTTGAGCTTTGTCCGCCATCTTGGAAAATGGCCGCCAAATTTGCTTTTTTTGCTTTTTTCATGAAAATGGTTAGTCTGACTTAAATGACTAGTTCGTACATTATTAAAGCTCACCAAATTCTCTACAAAAGAGGTTTCATGCATATGTATTCTACAAGTGATAGTTTGCAAGCTTAACAAGTTTTTGCGAGCACAATATTTTAAATTCGTACTTTTTTCCACACCACCCATAAGGTAAAATACGTAGGCGCGTTTCTTTTTAATGTGGTTTCCCCTTTAGGCCTAATCCACAACAATCTTGATATTCTTCTTGTCACATATACAATTTCTTACACTAAATCTGTGATCTTAACGATTTCCTTGGACGCTCTAGCGGCTCCGCTAAAGTAGAAGTAGATGGTAAAACACTTGATTTTGCCGTACCTGAATTATTGACTGGTTCTTCACAGCTAATTTCCTGTTGGTTTGCATGACATATTTCTTCTGGTTCAACAGATTCTTCATGATCTTCATTGCCACTTTCATCAGTATCACGTGAGGGAGTCTCCAGGTCATCCATTAGTTCTTCCTCGGATTGGATTATAGAGTTTGAGCAAGAAACCCCTCGACAACATACACATACGATGGAACATTTTAGACCCCCTTTTACACAGCTGCAGTTTCGTACACAGTTCTTTGTGCATGCTCACAATATCAAATGTAGCCACTTCTCAGGTGCGGGTGGTAATTCTGTGGTGACAGGAACCAAGCCATCAGTGCCTTTTATCCATCCCCACTGCTCAGGGGGTAGTGGATTGCTCTGCCATAGTTGAACCTGATGGTACACACGAAGAAAATGTTGTTTTGATGCTTCTGCTGTTGGGGGAAGTGTAGTCTTTCAAGTTTTACTTGCCTTTTACAACGTACTGTTACTCTCTTAAAACACTTCAATCGAAATGAATTTAGCTCAACTTCTTCATCAGGACCTCCATATAGGGCAATAAGTAACTTTTCTCCTGCATCAGCCACTGATTTCTGTGTTGATGTCTTGCTATTAAATACATCTACATGCTTTCTTAGTCTTTCTTTGTTTTGTAAAAGTCTGAATAGTTTAAGCTTCCCTTGTCCGAAGAGAGACGAAACTGTGTCACACCCACTGGCAGCATGAATGAAAAGAATGTAATCCTTTAGTGAACCAAGTTAAGCTTGTAGATCAGAAGAATTGTAGTGTCGGGCAGGCACTTTTCCACGACCAGGTTTCAAGAAAGTAATATTTCTGCTTTCTGGTGTCAGTGCAGTCAGAAGTATAAGAAGGTCAACATCTTCTCCAACAACAGCGATGGTGCTCTCAGAGTTCAAACACTCTCGTATAGCTGTCTGTATAATTAATAAATCTGCATCATCAGGTGCTTGTTTCACCGAGATACCATTTTCAGCTAGTTTTCTGGACAACTGGCTGATAAATCGCTATTTGTTATGCTCATTTGATAAGATTTTTTCTTGACTAATGCATACTTTGGTGTTGGGGTAAAAAATCGTATCAGTAGTTTGCAATGTGTGTGATCTGCGTTGTCTCTCTGCATACTTTGTACTAGATTTTGAGTCACCGTAACCATCAAACACAATGACAGCCTTTGTGTGGTAATACTGTTTGATGTATGAGATGTATGCCTCATAGACCTCATCATAAGTGAGTCCTTGAATGTGTGATGGCCACACAACACGATGAAGTAGAAAACCTCCATCTACAATGAAAACTGTTTCATCCAGATACTGAAATGTACTAGTACTCTTATCATTGAACACACTATACATTGCAGCTTTGTTGGTCTTTCTCATGCCCTGTTCAGTAAATAATGCAGGTGGTATTGGTGCAAGCTCGTACTGAAAATAATCTTGCAGATCAGCAGTACTAGTGTCTAATGTATGTATTATTTTTTGAAACAGAAGAGTTGTATCAACAGGAACAATATCTTCTCGTATTGTGACACTTGAGTTTATTGTTGCCAGAGGTAACACACGGTTCTTGCGCTTCAATTTTACCTCACCGAAAGCTTGTCCAGTTATGGCATTCATAGACTCCAATCCAATTTCATAGCTTTTGTAGCAGTTTATTTTATTATCACCAGTTATCCCAGTTGCAAGTGACATAATCTCCTTATTGTCAGAAAAGGGTGGATGAGACAGAAACCACTGCAAAATCTTTTCTGTATCTTCATTATCTCTCACAATCCTTGAAGGTCGTAGTTCAATGTGCTGTTCACTATACGAACTTCTCAATCCACAAAACTCCTCAACTTTGGTGCACATTTCACATGTATCTGGCATGCCAAGAATCCACCGACTCAATACACTATCGGTTATCCCTCGCCCATGTGTCAGCCCTCCTGAGGTCTTCATGGTCCTCATTAGCGTTTGTTCAACAGTAAGATCTGACCATAGACCAGCCCAATTCTTGTTTGAGCGCCTGATTGTAAAAAATTCTTTCTTTGTAAACTTGACAAAATCTTCATCAGGCATATGCTGGTGTAAATCAAGCATATCTTGCAAGTATAGGTGGCACGATTCTGCATAAGCTAAGTGACCAGCTGCATGAAAGTAAGGTATAAACTCTTGAACACACAGTAGGTGTAATTCCCAATTTCCTAGTCTTTCAGCCTCTATATAGTGTAGCATCACAGTCACCATCTGGAAATATTGTATCCAAAGCATTGCTGTTTTGCCCCTTAAGGCAACTTCTTGCACATGAGTGTTAAATTTCTTTACAATGCTATTTATGATAGCCGATTCCTTTACTGATGTTGCAGTCAATATTTTGTTATCATACTGCTGAAGCGTGGACTGAACCTCTTGTTTATCCTCATCAAAAATGGTTGCACCATCTATTCTAAAAGAAGCTGTCCCAATGCAGCATATGTTAACAGATGTGCTCGAAGGGCTCTGGCAAAGCTGTGTCCTGTCATCATTTTGTCTGTAGATTTAGATGCATAAACTGTCTCCCACACTTCTTTTAATCCACTACCGGCCATGATGTACCCAATAGAACCCATAAATGACATTAAGAGATGAAAACCACCTAGTTGCACGAAAACATTACCTAAATTCAAACGGTTTCCAGTAGAGGACACAATCTCTCTTGCCTTCCCATATAGTGGCTGGTCAAAAGTAACACATGTCACACTCTTACTCGCTTTTCTACATGAATCAGATGCAAAATGTAACACGCTGTTTATTGCATCAGAAGAGGTAGCCTTTAAATCAAGGAAAGGCAAGAAGCGAATGGACGTCGTATCAAAGTCCTCGCTATTATTGATAGCATCCATAAATCCATTCCAGTGTGGAATATCCTTAAATTTCATCCACTTCCCACTCAACCATAGCAAATGACAAGATGACGTTGTAATTTTTTCACTAGGATTTGATGTAAGTTTCTTTAGATCCTCAATTTCAATCCTTTTCAGTCCACTTTCACTATAACTTGTGAAGGGTTTCACTGTTATAGATGAACACGAAGAAATTTCTCTAGCAGATGGCATTTTTTTCAGTCTTTCAATTACTTCTGGTTTGATCATTGAGCCTGCTGGTGTTACACATTCAATGCCTCCCATGCAGTGAAATGTGTGAAACCCATCTATTGTGTGCACATCAAAATCTGCATTATCAAAAACAAACTGCATGAAACTATCAGGCAAAATATTAGAAGGGTAGTTTTCATACAAGATGCTTCAAAGAGTTGTGCTTCATTATATCCAGTAGAGAATCCCAGTTTATGTAAAATATGTACCAGGAGTCTTGATCCAAATTTCCTGTGTACGTAAACAGCTACTCCGAGTAGGATCGGAGAGACAAATGTTCTTGGACGGACTGCTTGTAGGATTGAATGAGCTATAGCAGAGCATACTCTGTGTTTGTTGTCTGTATCTCCCTTTCCTCCTTTTTCAATTATTTCAAGTAATAAAACTTGAAGAGAATCAGGTATGTTGTTTTCAACATTATTAAAGAGCCCCTCAGGAGAAGGATAGTTGCTGGAGTCGTACACCTTTGACTTGATGTCCTCTTTAATAATAGCTGCTGCAGTTCTAACAATCCTCATTCGCTCTTCTTTCTCACAATGGAGTTTTTCATTATACCAAGAATTACATAGCAATTTATCTCCTGATTTGCGGAAACATACAATGGGAATCTTACTTTGGAGGGTAGTTATGATAACATCATTTCCATACTTTTCTTGTAATTTGGTTTTCAGATAGCTTCCACTTGTCCTGCAAGATTGGTTCTGATGCATCACATCTAACCATTCCTGCAAAGTAAATTGACAGTCATCACTGTCTTCCATATATGAACAAACTTTTTCTAAGACAGTTTCTATATCTTCATCATCGGGTCGTCCACGTTTACCTGACGGATTTAAGTGTTGCTTCGAAAAAAACTTGGAGCTACATGACCTATGGTATCTTGCTTCTTCTGCAATCAAACAATAAACACCAACTATAATTGCTTTTACTTTTTTGCCCCAGTCCTCATTATGATTGATGCATTTATCCAGCACATTTTTTCCAAAGTCTACGGTCATTACTCTACTAACTACTTGCCGTCTATGGAGAGGTTTTTTCTTTTCCTCTTTTTCACAGCACTCTTGAAAACAAGATATACACCTTTTCTTGAAATCAAACACAGTTTCTTTTGATCTAATTTTCTATTTAATAGGTGACCCTGTTTCCTCCTGGTCAGTTGTATCTTTTTTATAAGCGGCTTTTATATTCTTTTCTCTAGTATAGTCTTTTCTGCATTTTATGTGCACTTCAATAGTTGATAAATTAACCCACTTTTGCCACTTATCATCTCCTCTTTTCTTACTTGCTTCAACTAGTGTCGACATACCTTTCTTAACACAAACATTTTTCACTTTCTATTAAGCGTTCTTCGTAAAGTACACATAATTCACTTTGATCTGTGGTTCCTTCCATTTTTAAAGTATATTCTGAAATGAAAACAAAACAAAAAGGATACCCATTTAGAAAATACTATAGTGCAAAAAAAAAAAGAAAAAAAAAAAGCCAAGTATCAGATCAAAAGCAAGTGAATAAATTCACATGGGCATGCTCACACAATTTAATATGGTTACAAATCCGAGAATATCATTAAAACTATCATTCATAGCAAAAAAATGCATTGAACATCTTTTGTAGAAAAGATTATGGTGAACAATAATGTATAAGGCAGTTATTTTCCTAAGATCAATGGTTTCCATGGAAATAGCGAAAAACTGAAATTTGGCGGCCATTTTCCAAGATGGCGGACGAAGCTCAGGGTGGACGGATGGGGACTTTTGATATGTTATTTCTAATTGTCTGTAGAAAACATTCACCAATTTTCAGCTTGTTATGAATTTTTCCATTTTTATTTCCTAATTTGACTGGACTATACTCTAACATAAACTTTTCCAACTACACTCAACAAACTAATACCTCTTGAATTACAACACTCATGCACATCTCCCTTACCCTTATATAGTGGTACAATACATGCACAAACCCAATCTACTGGTACCATTGACAACACAAAACACATATTAAATATATATATATATATATATATATATATATATATATATATATATATATATATATATTTATATACATACATACACACACACATATATATATATATATATACACATATATATACAGTATATATATATATATATATATATATATATATATATATATATATATATATGTATATTTATATACATATATTTTATATATATATATATATATATATATATATATATATATATATATATATATATATATATATATATACAGTATATATATACACACACATATATATACATAGCCACAAAAACGAGCGAACACAAATCAGCGATTTTGTTATGCAATTCGAATAGGATGGCTGGTAATTTTCTTGTATTTCAACCATGTTACAATACATTAGTAAAAAATTGGCCTTATTCGCTTTGGAGAAAAGATCTTTGACGAAATATACAGCCAAATATAAAAAAAAAAACAATCTGTACCTAAAGGGGGGGAAACAATGTTCATAGCTGCTATTCTGTTTGGAATTAGGGAAAGCTTTGCCCGAAACAAGAGGAAGCAAAAATAAATACTTCTGGTAACTTTTGAATGTGCAAACTGCGTAATTAAATGTCAAAGGCCAATTTAGAAGATAATGTGGCAAAGTGTTTGAAAACTGCAAAAATAGTTTTGTTATAAGAAATAATAAAAGACTATGAAATTTGAGAAGGAAAAAAATTAACAATTTCCTAAGCTTTATAATCAAGCACCGCAGATCTAAAAACTGTAAGTCATCATGCATTGGCAACATGGATGAAATTCTGGTAAACCTCTATATGCAATTAAACTCAACAGGAGATAAAATGAGAGAATTATTTCAAATAAAACTAATTAGATTAGCATGCTAAATTAAAAATGACAAATTCGTAGACAATTTGTATTTTTCCTAACGATACAAAACTTAGCTATTTATTGAGTGGTATTAATTTCGGTAAAGCTGAAATGTCGAGCCATTAAAATTTAGTGCGGGTTAACTACCCATACCGCTGGTTAGCGGGGATGGGAGGGAGGGGGGGAAGCTTGCTAACGCTCCCACTCACACACTGGTGACTTAGCTCACTTTGCTTGGAGGTAGGACTGGCGGGTAAGTTTGTAAAAATAGCTAAAGTTTGTATCGTTAGGAAAAATACAAATTATCTACGAATTTGTCATTTGTTCCATAACTGGAATACAAAGCTGCGCTATTTATTCATATGTGACTCATCCACTAGGAAGGATGGACGTCCCAGCCAATCTGGCTTTAGGCTTTTACCCAGGGGCTCCTTACCTGAGTATGTTAGTACTCAAAACAAGGGGTCCCTGCGTCACGCTAAAACCTTGCTACGCAAGGACCACGGCCTATGCAAGCTGTGTGTTGAGATATTTAGAAGTGTGACCATCCAGGTAAAGTTATTCCAAGTCTTTAGTAGGAAAAACGGTTGTAACCAAGATTTTCCCAATACCACCTCTCCAGGGTATAGGGACCCAACAGCATATGCTTAATACTAGGTATACAAGGGAGCATGGTTTACCTACAGTGGTTTGAGGTCAGCTTGTGCAGAGAACCCAGGATGCTGCTTTCCCCAAGAGAGGGGAGGATGAAGAAAAGAATAGGAGCCAGTCAAACCTTTTCATTCACGCAGACTAAAACAGGCTAACTGTGCCCTAAACCTTCTGCTACTTGTCCAATAAGGAGCTTGAGGTATTATACCAGCTGTTATGTAGCCACCACAGGACCAATAGAAAACGTATCGAGCCTCCTGTGGATCACGTCTTGCAGGTAGTGAGATGAGATCGGGTTCTTGGTGACCCTACTCTTGGTCCTTCCTGTGCTGACGAAGAGTGCAGGCACACGAGGACGGGATGCGGCTGTTCTCTTAAGGTACAGCCTCAAACTCCTCACTGGGCAGAGTAAGAGATAATCAGGGTCATCTGTTACAGAATGAAGACTCGAAATCCGGAAAGAGTTGAATCTAGGATCCGCTACTCCCGAGTTCAGTCTCTTAGCAATAAACTCATGGACGTAGTTGAACGTTACCTCTCCCCATCCCCTTGAATGGACGATATCATATGAGAGACCATGAAGTTTACCGACTCGTTTGGCCGAAGCCAAAGCTAGCAGGAACACCATATTCCAGCTTAGGTGGCGATCTGTTGCCTAGCATAATGGTTCATAGAGACCTGAGAACTCGAAACATGTTCTATGGGGGAGTTCTCACTTTAGACTGAGGAGAGGTAAGTTCATAACTTCGTATGAGTAGGGAAAGTTCTAGCGATGAAGAAATGTCCATTCCGTTTAGTCTAAAGGCGAGGCTTGAGGCTGAGCGATAGCCTTTCACCGCCGAGACTGACAGGCGAATTTCTTACCTTCTTCCCGCAAATACACGCGGAACTCCACTATTGCTGGAAGTGGCATCGAGAGGAGAGATACCCCTTCCATGACACCAACCACAGAAGACCTTTCACTTTGCCTGGTAGACTGTTGCTGATGACTTTTGCAGGTATGCAGACATCCTGATTGCAACTTGTGAAAATCTTCTCTGAGAGAGGAGATACTGGATAGTGTGCAGGCGTGAAGTCGTAGCGAAGCTACAGCTTTGTGGAATATGTTGGCATGTAGTTGTCTGATTAGATTGTGTCGTGGAGGGAGTTCTCTTGAAGTTCTCAGGAGGTGCAGAAGGTCCGGAAACCATTCTGCGTGATGCCATAGCGGAGTTATGAGGGTCATTGAGAGGTTGACCGATGTTCTGGCTTTGTTGAGTACCCTCTTCATCAGACAGAATGGGGAAAAGGTGTAAACGTCGATGTTGTCCCACCGTTGTTGGAATGCATCTTGCCAGAGAGCCTTAGGGTCTGGGACTGGGAAACAGTACCACGGGAGCTTGAAGTTCAGGGCCGTTGCGAAGAGGTCCACTATCGGAGAACCCCACGAAGTCAGGACTTTGTTGGCTACTAAATGATCCAAAGACCACTTGGTACTCACTATCTGAGATGCTCTGCTCAAGTTATCAGCGAGAACATTCCTCTTGACCGAAATGAAGCGTGCGGATAGTGGTATCGAGTGAATCTCGGCCCATCTCAGTATCTCCATTGCTAGATAAGATAGGGGCTGCCAAAAATTACCTCCTTGTTGTTGATGTGAGCCATTACTGTGGTGGTGTCACTCATCACCACCACTGAGTTGCCCACCAGGAACTGTTGGAACTGTTGAAGGGCCAGAAAGACAGCCTTCATCTCCATGATATTTATGTGGAGGTACTATTCCGACTCGGACCAGAGGCCTGAGGTCGTGTGGTGCAGCACGTGAGTTTCCCACCCCTTTTTTCAAGAGTCTGAGAATAGCATCAAATCCAGGGGAAGGACGAGAAGATCTCCTCCCTTTCGTAGGTTCTCGTCTGCCACCCACCACTTGATGTCCGTCAGTTCCGCTGATCCCATGGGGATCCGAATGTCCGTGGAATCGAGAACTCTATTCCCCCGGGACTTGAGTTGCCACTGGAGAGATCTCATCCTGAGGCGACCGTTGGGAACTAGACGATCCAGTGATAAAAGGTGACTGAGGAGACGTAATCATGTCAGGGCTGGAAGTTGTTCTTGTTTGAGAAAGGGTCTTGCGACCTTTCTCAGCCTTGCTATTCTCTTGTCTGATGGGAAGGTTTTGTGGAGATTGACGTCTATTATCATGCCTAGGTATACCAGTCTCTGCGTAGGAAGCAGGGAGGACTTCTCGAGATTTACCATGATCCTCAGACCTTGGCAAAGCCTCAGAAGTTGGTCCCGATGTTGAAGAAGGGTTGACATCGAATTTGCTAAGATCAGCCAGTCGTCCAGATAACGATGGAGACGGATGCCAATCCTGTATGCCCAAGATGATACTAGGGCAAACACTCTGGTGAAAACTTGGTGTTGTGGAAAGAACGAAGCACATCACCTTGAACTAGGCTGAATCTTAAGCAATTCCTTGAAGACAGATGGACTGGGATATGGAAGTAAGCATCCTTTAGGTCCAGTGTGCACATAAAGTCCTGTGGTCTTACCACTAGTCTGACCGTGTCTGCTGTCACCATGTTGAACAGAGTTCATTTGACAAATTTGTTCAGAGTAGAGAGGTCAATGAATGGTCTCCAGCCTCCAGAAGCCTTTTTCACAAGAAAGAGTCGACTGCAGAAGCCTGGGGACCCATCGAGGAACTCCTGGAGAGCGTCCTTCTTCAACAGAGTCTGGACTTCTGCCCAAAGGGCCAGCCCCTTTGCTGATCCCATGACAAAGGAGTCTATAGACACTGGATTCCTGGTCAGGGGAGGGAGAGATATTATGAACGGGATGCAATACTCAAGTCGAATCACAGAGATTGTCCAGGGTTCGGCCCTGAGTTGCTTCCACCTGTCCGAACAACTTTGCAGGCATCCCGCTACTGGTGGACAAGTAAGGGGAGTGCCTATCCTAGCGTTTTCAGCCTCGGCCGCTCCCTCTAGGATATTTTCCTCCCCTAGAGGACTTGGAGCTTTTCCTGTCCTTGGCAGGAAAGGGCTTCTTACACACTGTGGTCTTGGCTGCTGTCTTGTCCATCGTGGTTTTGACTGGACGAGACTGCTGAGGAGCTAGTGGTTTATAGGGAGTCCTGATGGGACTTCCTCCATCCCTCAGCAGCATGTTCCACGTCCTTAGGCTCGAATAGATGGGCTCCCTCTAGAGAGGAATATTTGAGCCTAGCGATCTCGCCATTTGGGAATTACAGTATTGATGCAACCTCTCAAGACACCACGTCCCGACGTTTCAGGATGGTATTCATATACAAATTCAAAACTTGGTGGGCGAAAAACTCGATCATGCGAGTGCCTCAGAGCAGGAAAGTTTCCATTGCTTTTCTGGTACATTCCTTGGAGAAATCCTCAGTTCGTACCAGGATTCCCAAGGTCCCTAACCAGACATTAAGCCACGAAGTAGCCTGCATGGTGTACTTCGTGACCTTCTGGTTAAGGATCTCATTTGCCGAGAAAGAGACCTGTCGGTTGGAGTCTCTCTCTAGAGAGACTCCCTTGGTGAGCTCTTCCAAGGAGTGATGGAGAGGAAGAGCTGCACGAGGCTCATCCGGAATCTCAAAATACATCATCTGTTGGACATGAGGTGGGAGAAGCTTATTGGTAGAGCCGGAACGTTGGGAGGAGGCATTTTCAGAGAGCTGTAGGGAGATCTTAGCCCTGGCACCCTTCAGCCCTTGAGACCAGGTCAAGGCTGTTTGAGGGCTTCTGGGTGTCAAAGACACGGTCTAAGACCGTGTCCTGGCCCTTTCTTGGGGGTATCTCTGGGTCGGTAAACCCACTGAGAATCCTTATGAAAATCAGAACCTGCCAGAATGCATGTTCTTATTTTTTGCTCTCCTTCCGACGTTGAACTTGCAGTGAAGTCTCCTTCCATCCTCGACAGCTCTTCTCGGGGTGGGTTGCGGACATCCCTCGACTGACCGGCTGTCTCTGCAGACTTAGAAATCCGAGAAGAGGACTTTGGAAGAGTCTTGGAGTCCTTGGACTCCTTCCGAGAAAGGAGGTAAGACTCAAGCATCGAAGGCCAAGATGCCGTGTCCCCAAATGATTTCCGTTGGTGGTGGGGAACTCTCCGTGTGAGGGGAGGCTTCCTCCGAAGGTGGAAGGGAGGAGGTCCTTTCCTCATGCGACTCCATCAGCAAAGGTGAGGCAGGAGAGTATCCGGAGAAAGAGGCAGGAGGAGCTGGCCATGATGGTCTAACCGGAGTCAGCTTTAGCTTCGAGGAAGTGACCGTGTCTGTGACTCCTTTTTTCCTCTTCAGGGAAGACAAAGTAGTCATGGTTCCTTGCAGAGGGTCTGCTGGAGCTGTAGGATGCTCTGAAGAGTGGCCAAAGAGAGCTGGATTGATGGCCTGTACCACTGCCCCAACCATAGCACTGAACTATGGCTGCTGACTGACTGACGCACTATCAGACAGATCCCCTGAAAGGAAAGGGACCAAAGGTTCCCTACGAGGAGTCTCTGCTGTAGGTGGGTCCACCTTGGAGGAAGGCAGTTTCGGAATCCTTAACCCTTCTGTAGAGGCCCGATCCCCTTTTCCCGGCGGATGCGCTGAACGGCATTTGCAGGGAGGGGAACGAGGCGATGGTAACCTGTCAATGTGATGTTCCTGTTGCTGTTCACTGCGTGAGTGCGCAGGTGAGCGCTTGCGCGTTGTGGACCGCTGGTGCATTGGCGAGCGCAAGTGGGCAGGAGAACGCTGGTGTGCTGGAGAACGTTGGCGCGCAGTAAGACCATATGCAGGGTGTTGTGCAATCCCCTTAGACTGTGCAGGAGAGCGCGGGGGTGCAGTACAACGCGGCGCAGGAGGTTGCTAGAGAGCAGCTGGAAGCTTTGGCACTGGAGAGTGCTGGTGCGCGGGAGAATGCTGGCGTGCAGGAGAGTGCTGGCGCGCTGGAGAGCACTGGCACGCTGGAGAGCACTGGCACGCAGGAAAGCGCTGTAGCTGTCGTATAGGAGAGCGTTGACGAGCCGGAGACAGAAGATGCGCAGCGCACGCTGAGGTTTTGGCGAGCGCTCTTGTGCCAGCGATCGCAGGCGAGCTAGCAAACGTTGCTCTTTGTGGTGAGGTTGCGCTGGAAGAAGCTGAGGACGAGCAGGTGAAGGCTGTTTGTCTAACGCGCGCCGAAGCGTTGTAGAGCGTGGGCGCTCAGTAAAGCATGACGGAGCAGGCTGGCGCTGACGAGATGTTGTTGAGTGCTAGTGCACTGCAGGGCGCTGGCGAGCTAGAGAGCGTTGGCGCACAGCTGCACGCCTACATGGGGCCTAAGGAGGCTGTACCGGAGACAGGAACGGTGATGGTAGGTCGGCAGGTCAGTTGGTAGGAAGCAAGATCAGGGATGTGCCCTTCCGAAGGGCAAACATCCACCGATGGAGATCGTGAACGATCTACAGAAGAGTCCAGGACCGAAATCCGAGGACTAGCAGCAGCGTCGTTGGGAGGAGGTCCGGAACAGGTGAAGGTCGAGGACCAAAAGACGACTGAAACAGATACTCCTCTGTGGGGGACAGCTGCGATGACGAGGCTGAAGTGCTGAAGAAGCAAGCTCTGCGACGGAGATGCCCTCTAGGGGCTGTTGGATCAGCAAGGTGACCATGAGTAGCAGCAGTCCTCCAAAGAGGAGTCTCTATGAGAGAACTCCCGTGAGGGGAAGAAACTCTCGCAGGAAAAACAGACGTAGGTCTAAGTTTTCCCCTCAAAGGATGATCAGGAACAGGGGAAAATAGGTCGGCAGCAACAGCTCGAGAGTCTGGAGGAGCAGGGGCGTTGGCAGAAACCACAGAAGACACCTTTGACACCACACAACGTTAACAAGCGCAACAGGATCTATCTCCCAAGTCAACTACGACGGCTGCACACTTGCACCCTAGAGGATGAGCTGCAGCAAGGAGTCCTTGGAGGGTGGACCCAAAAGCCCCGAGGAAGAGCTGCAGCAAGGAGTCCTTGGAGGGCAGACCCAAAAGCCCCAAAGAATGATCATACCTGTAAAACAGAAGACATAGACAAGGACTCACCTGGGGGGAGAGGTGGGGCAGCTTCGTTAGGGGAAGCAACACCATCTCTCGAGGACCGGGGTTGACCGCAATTAAAAGGGTCTACACTACTCTTGACGGTCTCTCGGAAGAGGCTGTACGAGTAGGAGCTTCAGAGGAAGTTTGGGAAACGGAAGAAGAGGCCTTGGGTTTTTCCTCCTTCGAAGGAACCTTCGAAAGAGAAATATCCCGCTTAAACCTCTTCTTCCGTTGTCGTCCAAACCTCTCCCACTGGGAGGCAGACCACTCCCGACACTCACTACAATGGATGCTATTATCACACCGTTGACCTCTGCAAGGTGTGACGATCGGTCTCCACGGCCGGCATATAGGGTCCGCACGTCCGACCATCGAGTCCAGGGAAGGTGCGCATGGTCGCAGAAGTCAAAACACACACACACTATCAAAAGAGAAAAAGCCCAAAAGAATTAAATGGCAGTCAAATAATGACGGTGAAGGATGAGGAACGGCAACGACTGTACATCATCCGAGCCAAAAGCGAAGTGAGCTAAATCACCGGTGTGCGAGTGGGAGCGGTAGCAAGCTACCACTCCTACCCCCCCCCCTCTAACTAGCGGTATGGGTAGTTAACCCACGCTAAATTTTAATGGCTCGTCATTTCATCTTCGCCGAAAGTAATACCCCTAAATAACTAGCGTAGGTTTGTACAGCATCCCCTTGCCGATTCACGGTTCGCGGCTAAGCATATTCGCTAGTTTGCCTCCTAAAGTTTTTTTTTTTTAATTCATAGTAGCCCCGCAAATTTGCGAATTTTCACTACACAAATAGGCCTCTTTCTAGCAGAAAAACGCTCAAATTCACCCTAACTGGTTGATAATCTTAAAATACAAATGTCAGTTAATATAATAGAAAATACATATTTTCTAAATCAAATCCCCAAAAGAAAATAAAAACTGAAAAAAAAATAAGCACTATTACACAACCTTGCGAGGCAAAAGAGAGAGAGAGAGAGAGAGAGAGAGAGAGAGAGAGAGAGAGAGAGAGAGAGAGAGAGAGAGAGAGAGAGAGAGAGAGAGAGAGAGAGAGAGAGAGAGAGCAAACTCTGTCAAAGAACAAACCTTAAATCTTCACTACATGCACATGTACAAATAAAAGCCTTTTGAAACATTCAAATTCACAGCTAAGTTGTGCCATACATTAGTGTTATCATCATCATCGTTTGTATGGCAGAGCAAATTTTATCATCACTTCATTATCATTCATTATTGGTGAGTACACAAACATTATTGAATTTTTTTTTTGAAATATCGCATTACAGTAGGCATTTTTTTTTTTTATATAAATGCATATACTTCATGTATGTACAATATGTAGAGTGCATATTTTTTGTGACCATGTATTAATAATGTTATATTACAGGTATTACCTGAACTGTTCACACTGTAATTATCTATCTAAGTTTGCCTTAAATTTACTCCATTTTGTGTTGATTCTAATATATATGTTCGCATAGAAAACAACTCTTCAGTACAGTTATAAGTATGGGTAACAATGCTATGCGGAGTTACTGTCCTTCTGCACTTACGTTTCTTTTTTATGAAAATATTATAGTACAAAATTAAAATGTATTTACATTATCATTACTACATTAGTGAAATACATAACTGCATGCGATATAACCAAGTAAATTTTTTTTAATGAGGCGCATTTGCACAGACTCGCAGGGGTACCCTTTTAGCTCAGAAAAATTTCCTAACCGCAGATTGGTTAGAATGATTTTGTCCAACCAATCAGCAATAGGAAACTTTTCCGAGCTAAAAGGACACCCCTACGAGTCCGTGTGCGGCTCATTAAAAGAAATTGACTATACAATATCACTGCAATATTACTAAATTATTACTGTATTAATGAGTGAAACTGTCTTTAGAAAGTGTTCGGGAAGCTTTTAGTGGCGTATATGATCTCATACATAGGCATTTTAAAAACGCGTCCTAAATTTGTGGTTTTCCACATTCACGGGTGTGTGTGTGTGTGTGTGTGTGTGTGAAGGACGTAACCCCAGCGAATACTGGGACCATACTGTATTCCAGTTACCGAACAAATGATGGTACAAGTAATAATGGTTTCTTTTAGGAAATAAAAATAACATTTGGAAGTTTGTCTCAATCAGCTGATAAATGTAAACAATGGAAAACATTGAAATTCGCTGTTTTTAATTCTTAATACGATACTAATACTGTGTGTGATTATTACAAACATTATTACTGGATACACTCAGGAGTTATCTATTTATACAGAACAATACATAGGGCATTTACTTAGTTTAAATAATGTGGTAACAATACATTGACTTACGATTACACATCTATGGTAGGTTAGATCCCACTTTCAATGGCACAACTCAAAGAAATACCAACTACAATTCACCATATACTGATATTAATTCAATTTTCAAACACAGGGTTATTATATATAATAATGCATAGTTAACACATTTATTAATTTGAGGACAAATATCATTTATCTAATCATATGAAAAAATTTGGGAACTTGAGGTCCACATTAGACTCACTATGCATTCTTATAGGGAAAACTTGTTTCGTACGTGTGAATTTGAAATAGGCTGCTGTTTCGGAAACTAATTAACCTCGGATAATGAGAGTTGAGAGTAGTTACCTATTGGCTGAGGGAAGGCGACCCCTCCGCCAGCTCACAGCTACCTACTTTGATTGCAGTAACTAATTAGGGGATGGTCTTGATGGGAAAGTTTGAGTTAATGACTTAGGTTTGTATAGTTAGGAAAAATACAAATACAAACCATTGTCCTTTATTACAGGAAACTAATTTTTAGGCGGGCAGAAGTCCCCATTCCAACTGGCTAGAACTTAACCCAGGAACTAAGGACTCTTGCATATAATACTGATAAATCAGGTCCCTTCAACCTTGTAAACCATAAGTATACTTAAGGACAAACTCGACCCCTTGTCTCAAAGCGGTTGAGCTTGAGCTAGCACCCTCTGTGTTGTAAACCTGGCAAAGTAAAGAACTTTTCCAAAACTGATGCAAAGGAAACCAATTTATGGAGTAATAGGTTTTCCTAGATACATCACACTCCCCTCAAAAGATTGTGGGGGAAAAGACTTTCATGTGTTTATACACAAAGGTAGCAGAAAGCAATCGTGATCTTACCTCCATTTCAGGTCGAGTTCAGCTGGCAAGGCTTCCAAAGCTGTAACCCAAGAGAAGGGAAGATTGAAAGAAATGAAAAGGACACTTGTTCATGACTTTCATCCTTGACTTACTTGTAACCTTGGCTCTCGACCTGAATTACTTGTCCTGTAAGAGGAGCTGAGGTAGCTAAACCACCTGCTGAGCAGCTACTGCAAGTCCAATAGTGAAAGTCCTTTTGGACCTGCGAGTTACATCCTGCAGGCAATAGGCTGTAAAGGTTGTTGTTTCCAGACACCTGCCTGTAGAACTTGTGCTACAAAGAAACTATGGTTAAAGGTCAGTGAGGTGGTAATGTCTCTAAAATCACAGGCTTTAACTTATATCCCACACTCAGATTGGGGACGAAAGAGGGCATGATATAACTTCCCTTAACCAGAAGGAAAAGGTGTTTTTTGCAATTTTCTTTTATACCTTCTTGAGCTGATAAAAAGATACTGCAGGTGAGGTCTGGCTGCCCTGGTACATTTGAGGTAGGCCCTCAATGCCCTTACAGGATAGAGTAACAGCTGGTCGGGAACCTTGGTTACCTCTCGAAGACTTAAAACCTGAAAAGATAAAAATTGCGGGTCGCTCCACGACGGAGTCTGGGTTTTGGCAACAAACCCAAGGACGAAGCTAAGAGATACGTACCTCCACCTCTTGAATGGGTGATCTTGAGTGAGAGTCCATGAAGTTCACGGACACACTTAACAGAGGCTAATTTAAGCAGGAACACAGGTTTCAAGGTAATATGTGAGGGTTGCCTTAACAGTTTGTAGGGTGCCATTCTTAAGGAAAGCTAGACTTTGATGACATTTTAGGATGGTGGACTCACTTCAACTGGAGGGCAGGACTGCTCAAAGTTCTGTATGAGCACAGAGTTCCTCTAAAGAAAAAAAGTCTACTCCCTTAAGTCTAAAGAATTGGCTCAAGATCGAGCTATAGCCTTTTACCGCAGAAATGGAGCAGCGTTTCTTCTTACTGAGCTAAAACAATAAGTTGTCAATTAGTGGAACAGTGGCTCCAAGAGCAGATACAGGCTGTGTGTTTCTTCAATATATTGTAATCCTCACTTCATAACAAACAAACACTTGTGCAGATATTATTATGTATTGCTCATAGAGAGAAAGAAATTATCTTTGCGTCAAGTATACTCAAAGTACACTATGTAATGTGTCAAAATCAATTAAGCAACAATTAATAAAGTAAAGAGGGCTGAGTAATAATGAGTAATAAATACATCTTCTGCTGTCTGATGATTACAATATTTCATTTGAAATGTAAGTCATCATGATCCTTGTGTTTTCCTCCTTTCATTGATACATGTATGTACATTGGTTGTACACTTCTAGATTAAGCATAAGTGATTGAAGAGTACTGAGAAAACACATTCTCTTTCTCAAAGAGGCAATGGAGACAGAGGTGTAATTGTAATACCTAACCGCTCACACAAGCCATATATAAGACTGTCAGAGAGGACCAATAAACAACCTACCTTACAATTTGCAGGTTACCTATGGGCTGACCAAGGGAAAGGCCCATGTCAACAAGAAGTGTTGGCTTTAATACAATACGAACGGATGAACGAACCAATAAACACAGTTTGAATAAGAAAAACCTCAGATGCATGGTCTCCCCATCAGCAATACCAGCTCTCAGCCATCGTGGAATTTCCCTGCTGGATTACATACATTAGGGGAAACTCAGTGGCAGATGCCCTCTCACAGAACGTCATACACGCAGTGAAGCTTGGAATAAATTACAATGATATTGCGGTATATCAAGTGAATAACAAAGAATTTGTGCACCTCCTTTGTGAGGACAATAATTTGAAGTGGATTTCTTATACAGCAAAGTTGGGGGCTTTCCCTGGAGTGCGAAATAAGTACAGGAAGGGTGCGCCCTTACCTGTCGTTGCCTTTCAGAAAGGCTGCTTTTGAAAATGTGCATAATCTCTTTCACCCATAAGATTGTTCAACAATGAAAACAATGACAGAGATATTTATGGAGGAATATGAAAAATATAAAGGTTTGGTGTAGGGAATATTTCTTGTCAGAAGGCGAAAGTAAGCTAGCACGTAGAAACTGGCTTGGGAAAATTTAAGTTATCAGCTAGACGTCTAACTCACATTCATGTGGATATAGTGGTTCCCCTGACTCCGTCAGAGGGATACCGATATTTATTTACAATAGCTAATAGAAATACAAGGTGGCCAGAGTAGGTCAACCCCGTCACCTAACGGCTGAGAGTTATGCAAAGGCTCTTATTCAGTGGGTGGCTCAACAAGTGTCCTAGAAACCATTGTGAGTGATAGAGGAACAAGTTTCACGTCACGCCTCTCGGAGGCATTAGTCGCATTTGTGGAAACATCCTTCCATCACACTACAGCATATAACCCCGAGGTAAATGGCGTGGTGGAACATTTCTACTGGACGGTAAAGGCATCTCTTATGGCTAAGTGTCAAGGTCAACACTGGCACCGCCAACCTACCCTAGGTACTGCTATGTCTCTGTACCAACCCCCATGCGGCACTTGATACGTCACTAGCTGAATCACTGTACAGTCAAGTAATACGAATACCAACGGATTTCCTTCCAGGCATCAACGAGCTGCAGGATTTAGTGGACGTACGAAATGCCATAGAAAAAATTATGCCTGTGAAAGTCGTATTCCAATGTCACAAAAATATATGTGCCACCAAACCTATTCAATGTCCCCCATGCGTTCGTTTGAGTTGACCATCACCCAACTAACCCCGCATGAGGGGCCCATACAGTGTATTAGAAAGAAGTGAAAAAGCATTCAAAATTCAAATGGAGGGCTGTGCCCCTTGGGTGTCTATCAACCGCCTAAAAGTAGCTTATCTACCCGCGTGTAAAAACAACTCCACTAATTAAGGGGTGGGGATGCATGTACGGGACGAGTGTTAAACATTTGACCCTCCAAGAAACTTAGAGGCAATGTGTTTCTTCAATATATTATAATCCTCATTTCATATCAAACGAACACTTGTGCAGATATCATTATGTATTGTTCATAGAGAGAAATTATCAATGCGTCAGGTATACTCATGAAGTACACTATGTAATGTGTCAAAGTTAATTAAGAAACAATTAATGATGTAAAAAAGGCTGAGTAATAAATACATCTTCTGCTGTCTGACTATTACAATATTTTATTTGAAATGTACGCCATCATGTTCCTTATGTTTTCCTCCTTTCATTGATACATGTATGTATATTGTTTGTAAGTTTTTAGATTAAGCATAAGTGATTGAAGAGTACTAAGAAAACACATTCTCTTTTTTCAAAGAGGCGAAGGAGACGTTGTTGTAGTACCTAACTGCTCGCACAAGCCATATAAGACTGTCAAAGAGAACCAATAAACACAGTTCGCGCAAACCTGCGTCTACTTCACTCCCCTCCTTGGTTAGGTCTTTACAACACCAACCACAAAGGATGGCCCACTTAGCCTGGTAGACCGCTGTCAAGGATTTACGGAGGTATCCAGACATCCGCTGTGCTGTCTCTCGAGATAAGCCTCTCTCCCGGAGAAGATGCTGGATATCCTCCAAGTGTGAAGTTGTAGAGACTTCACTGCCCCTTGGTAAATCCTGACGTATGGTCGACGTAGAAGGTTGGGAAGGCGAGGAAGTTTTTTTTAGTCTCTGGCAAAAGATGGCCACTTCGGTGTTGAGAGTCATACACTGTACATGTTCTGAGATGTTTAAACTCTGTTTAGAACCCTTCTTAGAAGACAAAACGGTAGAAAAGCACAGGTATCGAGATCGTTCCATGGGTGCTGAAACGCACCCTTGAACGCTGCAGCTGGATATTGTACCGGTAAAGGGACATTGTTCCTCCCTGCTTGTAAATATAGGACATTACACAGGTGTTGTTACTCGTCAACATTGACAAGTGTTGTAGAATTAATCATGTTAATTTGGGGAAGATACAAATAGTTAAAAACTTCTTTTAGTGTATAATTCTGTTGATTCAGTACTGTCTCACCCCTAATATTTTTAATGTCAAAATATATCTTTTTAGACAGGCACAATGCCCCGTAGGGCTCGTAGCTTTTGATGACAGTTAAGAATGTTCTGCAGCAAACAAAATATCCCATAGGTTTTGAGATCCCTTGAACTTTAACCTTGGATGTACTGTATAGAACCCGTATCTACAGGTGTGACCAGTACTGTATTAAAGGCATGGAACATGTTACGGTTTAGAAATGAAAGGAAACAAGACTGTGAACAGTTTGATGTACTGTAATAATGATCTAAGTGTTTTTATAAAAAAAAAAAAAATTATTTAATTCCTGTGAATAAATAATTCACAATCTAGAGCCAAAGTGTTCCAGTATGAAAAAAAGAATCCAGAAGTGAGAGTACATACTGAGAATTATGCCAAAGTCAGAGCGAGCAGCTTTGACTTTCTGCTCTGCTGTGAAAATAGAAAATCAGACATATTCCTTCGTTTATATTTAACCAAGCTTCTTCTTGCCTATTATCTCTTGCTTGACTACAAAATTATTGCGTAACATTGATTACCATAGCAATTCCTGGTTTATATTCACATACAAACTATAAACTGTATACAGTATATATCGTTAGATAAATGTGTTTCCTATATATCTGGTTACTTATGACTTTATATTGATAAAGTATAGGAATACCAAATGTGTAGGCAACTTATATCTATTTTCTTTTTTATTTTGAAATACTGTTGTTCTTTATAATAGTGTTTTGACTACGGTTCACCCTAAACATGAGATGGTGGCATGCTCCTTAGCCTATCATTGTCTATTCCTTTATTAGTAAATTAATTTGATCTTACCTGAAATTCAAGCTATATAGTAATTTCTATTTTATTATAGTTAAGCTAGCGAGTGGTCGGCATTCTGACAATAAGCAGTTTGTGTGCTAGGTACAGCAACAGCCAGAAAGCCTTATCCGAGTTGTCACAGATTGCTTGAACCTCTTATTTTGCAGTTGGATTCCCCTTGCCCATAATCAAAAAGGGGTGGTGAAAAGAGCCCATATCATTTGTATTTCTTTTCCCTGATGAATTTGTCTGTGGCCCACTGCGAATAGTTGTATGGTCGTAGAATGAGGTTGGCTTCCTGATAAACCGCCCACAAGTATTGCCAGTAGCAGCCCGCTAACCACTATAGTGTCCTTAGAGAAGAGGGAAAAATTCTAGAAGAACCAGCCAGGCTATCTTTAACTCCACAATGTCAATGTGAACTTGTCAGTTTTACTCAGACCAAGTTCCTCCTGATACCATATGATGACCCAGGTGAGCTCCTCAGTCTTTCTTACACGTATCTGTAAACAGCTGAAACTCCAGAGGAAAAACCGAGTGCTAATTTCCCCTTTGAAGGTTTGACTCCTCCCACTACTGTATTTGAGATCCCTCTTGGTACCCCCTCTGATAGCCTCTAAAGCTAGAGGATCGTCCACATGTTGAGACCATGATGACTTCAGCTGCCAATGAAGAGACTACAAGAGAAGCCTACCTCCGGGAACAACCAGTTCCAGAGACATCAGATGGTCGAGAAGTGTCTACCATTGACGAGCTGGTAGATGTGACTGACGCAGGAAGGGCAGAAAGATACTTTTTGCATGTACAATATCCTGTCCTATAATGGAAACTCTTCCTTGTACAATATCTAATTCTACTCCCAAGTATGATGAGCCAGACTTTTCTCAATTTATCAAGATCCTCAAATCTTGACAACAGGCAAGAAGTTTGTCTTAGACTAGCAGGCTTGCTTTCTCTTGATTCTGCAAGAATCTACTCATCATCCAGGTAGTGAAGCAACCTGATTTTGTTGGTGTGGGTCCAAGACAATACCAGCTACAATAACCTTGAGAAGACCTGCGGAGCTGTCAACAGACCTAAACATAGGACCTTGAATTACAAAACCTTCCCATTAACTACTACTTGAAGGTATTTCTGGGACGAGAGGAGAACAGGTATCTGGAAATAAGTTTCCTTGAGGTCCACCATTATCAGGAAGTCCCCTGATCTTATCGCCTGCATGACTGGTTAGTGTTTCCATTCTGAAAGTGGTCTGATGGATAAACATGTTTAGAACAAGAAGATCGATGACTGGTATTCAGCCTTTAGACAGCTTTTTCACAAGAAAGATTTGACTGAAGAAGCAGCACGACCTGACCTGACCTGACCTCACCCTCCTGTAGGGCGTCCTTCTCAAACACCTATCCTACTTCCTGTTGAAGGGCAAGATGTTCTGTCGATCCCCAACAATAGGATGACATCGACACTGGAGAAGGATTCAGAGGGAGAGAGCTGGTGAATGGAAGGAGGTATCCTGAGTGTAAGACCAGGGCATTCTATTCCTCTGCTGCGTGGAACCACCAACTCCTGTAGCCCTAGTGCATGCGCTTTCCTTTGCCCTTACCCTACTTCGGCGATGTCCCTGGATCTGACGAGAGGAGGTACTGGGAGAGCTTCTTCAGAATGGGCTGTGGTTTAAGACTACTTTTCTTCCTGGGCTGCCCTGAGGTCTACCTCAGGGGTGCCCGAAATGACACAGCCCTTTGCATCAGTGAGTCATGTGTCTCCTTAGTCCTGTCTTCCATTGTATTCGGGATGTCCTCAAGTGGAAACAGCAACAGGGTCTTCAAAACATTACACAGGTCCAGCTTCTCCCGATGGCTGATGCACGTATGTATCCTTGAAGTCACGGCTTTACGACACTTCAATACCTACTGGTTGGCAGCCTGACGACTCATGTACTCAGCCTCCTGTTAACATGAAGTCATTTCATGTCTCCTTCTTTGTAGAGTTGGTCAAGTTTGTAACTGCCACATAACTGATTGTGCCAGACAAGTGGTCAATCCAGAAAGTGGCCTGGAGGGTGTTTATAGCTCTGGCTTCCATTGAAGATTCATCTGCCTGGGAGAGGGAGACCCTGACTGACAAAAGCCTCTCTGAAGAGCAGACTAAGTAATGTCAACAACCTTGCGATCTATCTTAAGTGGTTATAGCAGTGCCCGGAAGATTATGTAATACTTCTTCTGCTTAGACAGCAAACTAAGTATGAGATGAGAGGACATGCCTGACTTTAGAGTCCTTTCCTCCAGTTCCCTGGTCATAAACCTTCTCCAAAATTTCCTTGGCTAAGGTAGACCAGGGAAATTCTAGTTGAGGTACGAGTTGGGAGGGGCATGGTACAGAAGGTTGATGTATGCCTTCCAGGCCTTTGATGGAGATTGAAATGCCTCGCCCAAGCCATTAACTCCTCAGATTTTCCTCAACACCTTGAAGAAAGAAGACTTGGATTCTTCTTCTTTAGTCACTGAAGTCTCAGGGCCTGCAGATTGAAGAGTAATCCCATCTGAGTCCTTAGAATCGTAGTTCTCTTCTAATGCCTCTATATCTCATGAAGGAGACAGTACGTCCTCTAGGATTAAGCGCAAGGCAGATGGAAGACAAAGCCTCACAGTCTGTGGATGTTTCCTTGGGGTCACCTGGTGGAGCCTACTTCTGCACATTTGATTTTGTCTTGTCTTTGTTTAAGGTACCTGTAGAGAAAGGAGACAGTCTCTAGTCCTCTGAGATGTGGGTTCCTTTTGTTCGTAGTCCTTGAAGAGGAAGCTGCTGGCTTGGAACGATCAAACTCGATCGGACACAGCCTATAGTTGTCCAAGAAAGAGATATCTCGTGGAGAACAAGAAACCCTATGTGTTCTCGTTCTCATATTTTCTCTGGGAGGAGTATCCTGAGCTCAACTTCTGTCCCTTCGCATTGAGCTAATGTTGACCATAGAGATCGGGGACAGTGAATTGTCCTATTTAGACTGGCACTGTTTCAATTTGCAAAGTCGAAAGGACCCTAGAAGAGTTGAAATTCTTCATGTTGGTGAAGGATCAAGAGGTTACCACAGCTAGAGGAAGCACAAGCTCCTTTCTGTCGATGGAGTCATCTTCTGTCTCACTTGGGGAGAAAGGGTTAGATGGTAATCTACCCCTACTAACTCTTGCAGGTGACATGCTTGGGGATCATCTGGAGTCTCTCTGATTGCTGTCCTTCATATTTGAAGGAGAGCGCTCCATCCTACTGAAGTGAGATCTATTTGGATAAGAAGAAAGCTCCTCGTCCTCAAAAAGACAATGAACTACGATGACAATACGAGTACCTGGAGTGCAGAGCGCAACACAAAGGAGAAACTTGTCTGGAGTGTCCTGTAGAAGATCACTTGCTAAAGCATGAAGGCAAATAGTGTTTGGAGCACAAGGGCAAGGCGTGCCCGGAATGCCATGGCAAAACGTGACTGGAGCACAAGGCTATGCTTAACTGCGATGGCAAATTTTGGTGAAACACAATGGTGAAGCGGAGCTGGACAAGAAACTGGAGCGCTGAGCTCAACTGTGATATGTCAAAGAAAGATGACACTTTCTGTTATGAGACCTGCTAGGAGATCTAGAGGAATCTACTGAAGAGTGATTGCCTGACGCCCGCGACGGGTGATGACAACGACAGCAAGTTGGAGAAGCGCCAGAGCTATCGTGAGCAGAAATAGAATGATAAGCTCTCCTCTTCCCAGAAGGTGAAACATTGGTCAGAGGTCTAGGAGTCCGACTGGAAGATCTGGAACATCTACAAGGCTGACGAGATGGTGATTGTCTGCGAGACAGTTAGATATCAACCTGCGCAGAGGAAAATATGTGAGGAGGCTGGGGAGCGACCTGAGGAGCACGCTCTCAAGAGCAAGAACGCTTGTAGGAAACAGACGAGTGACGAGCTGCTGCCCTTGAAAATGCCTTCTGGAAAGTCAGAGGGGAAGGTGGAAGTTCCTCTGCTAAAGTGCTGAATACGGGGGTGGGGGGGGGGGATGACAGCTGACTGCTCCTGAAGAGACCCATCTAAAGAAATGTCTTCTGCTGGTCATCTCAAAGCCAGGAAACATTGTAGGTTAATTTCCGACGGGGAGCCCTGAATGCTGAGAGATAGCCACAATATTCGCAGTGCCTCCACCTTCTGAAAAAGAAAAGGCTCACCCAGAGGAGGAGGTGCCATCAATTTACTAGGAGAACTGGCAACATCTCCCTCTTCCTGAGCTTGCCCGAGGGTTAAAGTGTAATCACTCTTACTTGAAATAATATGAATAATAATTTTAATTTTGATAATAATCTAAATACTTTTAATAATAAAAATTAAATATTTTTAATAATAATAATTTAAATAAAGACAATAATTCTAATAATTTTGATTTGAGAAGTCAAAAAGGAGAGTCAGGGGAAGGAGGAACAGGCCTTGCCTTCTTCGACTTCGAGGACAACCCCGAAGGTGAAGAATCCTTCTTTGGGTTCTTCTTCTTCCTCCTACAGAACTTCACCAACCGGGAGGATGGCCATTCCCTGCACTAATTACTTAGTAGGTCCTCTGTGCATACATGACCTCTGTAGAACCAGCAAACCGAATGAGGATCAACATCAATGCCACTCAGGAAAGTACTGCAGGTCTTAAGCAATTCTCTCGGGTATGACCACATAACTTGCATGATGAAAACAAAATTTGGAAAAGGAAAAGAAAAAGAAAAATGATTAAGCTTGCACTAAAATTTTGCCAAAGTTAAAAGTCAGACAGAAAGAGGGTATGTCTGCACTCTTCAATGGCTGAAATCAAAGTGAGCAGCTGTAAACTGGTGGAGGGGATTCACCTCCCACTGCCAACAGGTACCTCCTGCCGGATTTTTTATTTCTTAAAAGCTTTAATTGCTATGTTTCAGCTTTGCTGTTACCATTCTCCTATATTAAAGGATGTATTTGTGTAGGAAGAAATTATGTACAGTATGTATACCTCCCAACTAAAATAAAGACTACTGGGATTAAACAGAAGTATCAAAACAGGGCAAGATTAAACAAACATTTAAACCACAGTACACAAAAATATTTCAAAATGAAAAAGGTTGAGATTATACTCACATACTCTGCATATTTGGATCTGACATAAGTTGGGTAGCCATATTCATAAGAGCAGGATTATTTAATAAACCAGTCAAATCTGGTCCACCTGGACCTGTTGCCCCACCAAACAATCCGCCAAGACCACCTGAAAAAATAGAAAAAGTAATTTTCCGAATATTCTAAAAAAGAAAAAAAAAAAAAAACATGATTTTCTATAAAATGTTACACAACTACAGTATACGTCCCCAAGATACAAAAGAGATACTGTAGGTTCCCGTTATTAACATTATTACTAGCTAAGCTACAACCCGTCGGATAAGCAGAGTGCTATAAGCCTAAGAGCTTCAACAAGGATAAATAGCCCAGAGAGGGAAGGAACGAAGGAATTAAACTACAAGAGAAGTAATGAACAACAAGGATAAATAGCCCAGAGGGAAAGAACGAAGGAATTAAACTACAAGAGAAGTAATGAACAACAAGGATAAATAGCCCAGAGAGGGAAGGAACGAAGGAATTAAACTACAAGAGAAGTAATGAACAATTAAAATGAAATATTTTAAGAACAGTAACATCAATATAAATCTTTTCTATAAAAACTATAAAGGCTTAAAAAAACAAGAGGAAGAGAAATAAGATAGAATATGTGCCTGAATAGTAACAACATTAATATAAATCTTTCATATAAAAACTGTAAAAGCTTAAAAAACAAGAGGAAGAGAAATAAGATAGAACATGTGCCTGAGTGTACCCTTAAGCAACAGAACTCTACTCCAAGACAGTGGAAGACCATGGTACCAAGGCTATGGCACTATCTAAGAGTAGAGAACACTGGTTTGATTTTGGAGTGTCCTTCTCTTAGAGGAGCTGCTTACCATAGCTAGTGTGTCTCTTCTACCCTAACCTATAGGAGAGTAGCCACTGAACAATTAATGTATTTGGTAACCTCAGTGTAGTCAGGTGTATGAGGACTGAGGAAAATGAGGAAAGAATAGGCTATACTATTCGGTGCATATGTAGGAAAAGGAAAAATTAGCCATAACCAGAGAGAGTGATCCAATGTAATACTGTCTGCACAGTCAAAGGACCCCAAGTGGTAGTATCTCAATGGATGTCTTGAGATTCATCCTTATTTTGGTTACTTTACCTTAGTGTTTTAATGTCATACATACAGCTTTATAATGACAATTTATAGGTATCAGACATTTATCAACTGACCCCTGGAATTCCCCGACCAGTTTGAAGAGATAGTTCCGCCATGGAGGTATCAAAATGACCAGCATAATAGTATCTCCCAGGTCCAAACATTATTGGGTGGTTAACAATACCACCACAGCTCCAAAACTCAGCTTAAAAAATTGAACTTCCATCCCAATAATGATATACCTCTTCAGGAATCAAGACAGACAAAAGAGGAAGTGGTTTATTGCAAGATAGGAAAATGTTGAAAAAATTGGGGGAGATTGAAGAAAAAAGAGAAAACGAGAAAGCATTGAAAGACATTTAAATGAAACTGGAGAAAAATACATTCTCTAGTTCAGTGGTTCTTAACCTTTTTCAGTGTTCGCACCCTTTTCAAATCAGCAGTCAGTTCTCGCACCCCCTGGATTCTGAATATATGAGAAAGCTAAAAATACAAATTTGATGTAATAACCAAAATACAAATTTGATGTAATAACCAACGCTGGTGCTATGGAGAAATGAAGTAAGGGGGTGGGGAGGTGTAGGGGTGGGGGAGGATAGTCGTAGGAGGCGGCAGCAGATGGGTGTAGGACGGCACCTCATTGTTCTGGGGGATGTTGATGAGGGAGAGGTCTAACTAGTGAGGGACCTATGGTCGTGGTCCTATCACGCCCCAGTTTACTATACCGACACTCATACAGTGAGCGAGCTGGGTTTATTCCTGGCATTCCATGCATCCTTTTTTTCTCTGGTATACAGTGAACCCTCGTTTATCGCGGTAGATAGGTTCCAGTCGCGGCCGCGATAGGTGAAAATCCGCGAAGTAGTGACACCATATTTACCTATTTATTCAACATGTATATTCAGACTTTTAAAACCTTCCCTTGTACGTAGTACTGTTAACAAACTACCCTTTAATGTACAGAACACTTAATGCATGTACTACAGTACCTTAAACTAAAACAGGCACAAATATTAAAGGTGATTTTATATCATGCATTTCCTAAACATGCTAAAAAGCACGATAAAAAATGGCAACCAATGTTTTGTTTACATTTATCTCTGATCATAATGTAGAAACAAACTGGAGGTAGAGCTTTGCTTATTACCCAGACATATTTCCCATACTTTTCCCTTAGAACTACATCACATCTTCCTACTTTAGATATATATATATATATATATATATATATATATATATATATATATATATATATATGTGTGTGTGTGTGTGTGTATATATATATATATATTTATATGTATACACATATACATACCTACATATATACATAAATACATGCATACATATATATATATATATTACTGTATATATATGGGTTATGGAAAAAATCCGCGAAGTGGTGAATCCGCGATGGTCGAACCGCGAAGTAGCGAGGGTTCACTGTATTTAGCAATAACTATGCCTTGATAGGGAAGCAATGTGGAATGTGATGAGGTTATATGGAGTTGGTGGAAGGTTGTTGCAAGCAGTGAAAAGTTTCTACAAAAGGTAGTAAAGCATGTGTTAGAATAGGAAATGAAGTGAGTGATTGGTTTCCGGTGAGAGTGGGGCTAAGACAGGGATGTGTGATGTCACCGTGGTTGTTTAACTTGTATGTTGATGGAGTGGTGAGAGAGGTGAATGCTCGAGTGCTTGGAAGAGGATTAGAACTGGTAGACGAAAATTACCATGAATGGAAGGTAAATCAGTTGTTGTTTGCGGATGATACTGTACTGGTAGCAAACACAGAAGAGAAGCTTGACCGACTAGTGACAGAATTTGGAAGGGTGTGTGAGAGAAGGAAGTTGAGAGTTAATGTGGCTAAGAGTAAGGTTATGAGATGTACGAGAAGAGAAGGTGGTGCAAGGTTGAATGTCATGTTGAATGGAGAGTTACTTGAGGAGGTGGATCAGTTTAAGTACTTGGGGTCTGTTGTTGCAGCAAATGGTGGAGTGGAAGCAGATGTACGTCAGTGAGTGAATGAAGGTTGCAAAGTGTTGGGGGCAGTTAAGGGAGTAGTAAAAAATAGAGGGTTGGGCATGAATGTAAAGGGAGTTCTATATGAGAAAGTGATTGTACCAACTGTGATGTATGGATCGGAGTTGTGGGGAATGAAAGTGATGGAGAGACAGAAATTGAATGTGTTTGAGATGAAGTGTCTAAGGAGTATGGCTGGTGTATCTCGAATAGATAGGGTTAGGAACGAAGTGGTGAGGGAGAGAACGGGTGTAAGAAATGAGTTAGCGGCTAGAGTGGATATGAATGTGTTGAGGTGGTTTGGCCATGTTGAGGGAATGGAAAATGGTTGTCTACTAAAGAAGGTGATGAATGCAAGAGTTGATGGGAGAAGTACAAGAGGAAGGCCAAGGTTTGGGTGGATGGATGGTGTGAAGAAAGCTCTGGGTGATAGGAGGATAGATGTGAGAGGGGTAAGAGAGCATGCTAGAAATAGGAATGAATGGCGAGCGATTGTGACGCAGTTCCGGTAGGCCCTGCTGCTTCCTCCGGTGCCTTAGATGACCGCGGAGGTAGCAGCAGTAGGGGATTCAGCATTATGAAGCTTCATCTGTGGTGGATAATGTGGGAGGTTGGGCTGTGGCACCCTAGCAGTACCAGCTGAACTCGGTTGAGTCCCTGGTTAGGCTGAAGGAACGTAGAGAGTAGAGGTCCCCTTTTTGTTTTGTTTCATTGTTGATGTCGGCTACCCCCCAAAATTGGGGGAAGTGCCTTTGGTATATGTATGCCTTAGAAATGGTGCTATAGGGGCATTTCACTGGGCGACACAGGTTCCTCGCCCAGAAATAGATTTTTCCTTCATCAAAATCCCTTTTTTTATTCAATATTCATTCATACAGCTTAAACTTCTTTCAAGAGAAAAAAATTATGAGTATGTATCAACAAGAATATTTTTTTATTTGGTTTAAAATTACACTATATTCTGCCCGTACTGCATTGTAAACCTAGTGACTTCGTTGTTGCTGTTTTTTATCCATGATGGCATCAAATCTTGGTGTCTTAGTACTGAGTGCTACTCGCATGTCATGTTCAGAATTCAGCTGATTTCTGCTTTTTGTTTTGATGTGAAGTAGATAAGAAAATCCTTGTTCAGACAAGTAGGTAGTTGCAAAAGGTACCAGCACTTCGAGTGCTTTCCTTGCTAGTGAAGGGTATGCTTCCAGCTGAGAAGGCCAGAAGTGGTCCAGCTGACTATTGGTGAACTTCATTTGGATTCCATGATTGTGTCTCATGTCGATGAGATCTTCCATGATGCTGCCATCATCGTCAACATCTTTCAAATTCTACATGAAAGGGTTCAAGATCCAGTTATTATAGGCTTGTAACTCTCCACAGGAGAAGTAATCATCAAAGACGTCTTCAAAATTCTACATGAAAGGGTTCAAGATCCAGTTATTACAGGCTTGTAACTCTCCACAGGAGAAGTAACCATCAAAGAAGATCTCTCTCTCTCTTTGTGTGTGTGTGTATGTGTTTGTGTGTGTGTGTTGCCTCGTGTCCTATACTCGTCCTTTCCTCGTTCATCCAAATCACATACGTGTACCTTGGACTCGAGTTTGTTGCACCTTTAGCTCTTCATTAGGAAAATAGATTTAGGTATATCTCTTCAAACACTGTTTAAGACTAAGCAAAAAGGTTTTTTTACAGGAAAAAATATAAAGCCAAGGTAAAAACATATTTTCTTCAATATTTCACAGGTATCCTCGCACCCCTTAGGAGCCAGGTTCACACACGCCCGGTTAAGAACCCTTGCTCTAGTTCAAGAGGTCTTTTGCCCGTCCAGCTTAAACACGTGAAAAAAATTCCCTGCTGAATGAGCAATTTCATCAAGGCATTCTCTTGCTTAACCACTTCACTATGAGGCAGCGGATCTACCATCGGTAGCTATATACGAGATTTGTCACTATCGGATATATATGACCACTTACTCTATAATAACCAACATTTCTATGTTTATTTGTTTTACTGCTGATCGCAAAATACATTTATCAAATGTTTGCTTTATTTCATATTGTATTTCCCTCTAAACAACCAAAATATTTTTCAGAATTTTTTTTTCATATAAATAATAATCGTAAAGCACAAAAAAAACTTTATAATCATTGAAGTGACTGTTATTCCATGATAAATAACTGTCAAAAGATATAAAACTACTTTAATATTGGACTTAACGTTTTACAGAAATATACAGTCAGCTCGTGCTTTACACGTGTTTCTACTACACGATTTAACTTATACGCGACACAGAGAACTTCAATATTATCAAGTAAAAAATCAAATATGCGTGTATAATCGGCTGATCTGAAGGTCTCGCTACTGATCGAAAGATTGCATACATAAAAGTGGAGTATTTTATATATGATTTCTTAATTTACTTGAAATATCTTCATGATGAATATTACATCAGCACAATATGTTACAGGATATTACAGTTTTCATACAATTCATTTATAGCCATTATTATTAGTTTTCATCTGAACACCTTCTCACTCTTTCTGTGTGCGTGTGACTATGTGTGCGCGAGCACGTACGGGTAGTTCATTTTTAAAGCTTCATACAGTACTTAATTTTCTATCTATTATTAAGCCTTCATATATCATAAGAAATTATTGTAGTTCATTAAGCATGTTTGTATAATATTTTTTCAATTTATTATGCATTTCAATAATCAACAATTACTTTTAATACAATTCGTTTGTAGCCATTATTATTAGTTTTCATACGAACACCTCACTCTTTCTGTGTGTGTGAGACTATATGTGTGCGGGCACATATGGGTAGTTAATTTTTAAAGCTTCATACAGTATTTAATTTTCTATTTATTATTAAGCCTTCATAATTCATTAGGCATTATTGTGGTTTATCAAAGCATGTTTGCATTCTATTTTTTCAATTTCTTGTGCATTTCAATAATCAACAACAACTTTTGGTAGGCATCGCTGATCTCAAGGTCACGCTACCGTATTGCGATTACACGCACATATACTGAAGTACGAATAACACAGAGTTCTTTAGATAATCTTAACTCTTCCGAAATCTCTTAATGAATATTACATCAGCACCAATATGTAATAGTCACAGTATATATACAGTATATCTCTCTCTCTTTCTCTCTCTCTGTAGCTTAATAGCCAACAACATAACATATATGAACTGAAAGATGTCTAAAATAATCCTGGTTTTCGATGTTATCTGAACTTCGTTCAATAATTCTTGTACTTATCTATTAACAATTCAAGATGTATTTTAACAACAGCAATTACGGATTGTTTTTATTTTGGGCTTGTTGTCAGCTGTTTTCAAAGTCCTGATGGTATCACGATTACGCTCACATATAGTTAACAGAGTACCGTTGATATGATTTTGCTCTTTATCACATAATCCTTGAAAAAAGATCACTGTTCAACGAACTCTTGCCCCATTTCTTGTTGAACTCTTGCCCCGTTTCTTATTAGAATGTGTATCAAACAACAACAGATGAATCAGCTGTCCACGTTGACAATCCACAGCTATCTAGGTACACAATGTAAACAACGATATTTAATATACTGTAAATATTGGTAAATGTAACAATTAAATTTATCTTATACTAATGCAATATCATTTTTGTACCCTAATTTGTTAACCTTACAAAATCTTTCTATTTTATACTATCTTCGAGCAAACCATATTCACAAATAAAGAGCTGCAATGTACTGTACTGTAAACATGCTAAATTGTAAACATCTACATTTACAAGTATTGATGTACATTTATTCGTAAAATTAAATTACCTTTTTTATGGTATTACATTAAAACTAAAATTTATTTGGTTGTAAGCTTAAATTGATTCTTATTAACCTCTCTCTCTCTCTATCTCTCTCTCTCTCTCTCTCTCTCTCTCTCTCTCTCTCTCTCTCTCTCTCTCTCTCTCTCTCTCTTGCTCTTAGGAGGGAAATTCACTTTAACATAAACATTACACTAAAAGGAAAAATATGTTACAGTCTGTTATTTATTTACTGAAATGAAAGAAAAAGAAATCGCTAATGTTTTTCATATGCATACGTCATAGTATTGTGCATTCGTACATAAAATACTTTTGTTTCTTGTGTTTCTTAACCTTAAATTGTACTTAATGACTGTAAATAAATAATCATGAGAGAGAGAGAGAGAGAGAGAGAGAGAGAGAGAGAGAGAGAGAGAGAGAGAGAGAGAGAGAGAGAGAGAGAGAGAGAGTGTGTGTGTGTCTGTGTGTGTGTTGAGATGTTGAGAATGGGGACGTGAGCGATGCAGGCAACAGCCGACAGTGGTGACGAACGTGATGCGTCATAGTGTGAATGTACATGGGTAATAACTTATTTTACTATTACCTCTACCTTTGGCGGCTACTTTTCCGGTCCCATAAAGCAAGGGAACCCCACTCTCTACAGGACCTCTATTGTCGTCATATCTTGTTCGTTCAGAGTATTCAACGTTTCATATCACGTATTGCTTATTTACTGTTGAATCATCACTGTCATACAACTCAGGGAATAAGAAAGTCTTCAGTTTCCTCTTGAACGCCTTAATGTCTTTTCATTCGGATGTCTCGTGGGAACTTATTGTATAGTCTCAGGCATGCATATTTAAAGGCTGTGAAGCCTACAGTAGACATATACGGTATCTAGGTTCCAATAGTTTGAGACCATCTATAACTATTATCGTGTCGACATGAATTGTTGGCTGCGCAATATGTAGCAATTTCTCTCAAGTATTTTGGATGACTGGTTCTGATAACTTGGTGGGTTATTGTACATATCTTAAATTCAATTCTCACTCTAATCGGCAGCCAGTGTAAATCGATTAGTATAGGGGTGATCCTTTCTCTAGATGGGACACTTTTTATAAGTCTTGCTTCTCTGTTTATTATGTTTTGTAATTTCTTAAGTTGTACTTTTGATAAATTGTAATAGATGGAGATGCAGTAATCAAACCTGGTAATAACAAAGTTTATCACAAGTTTCTTTACAGAATTTTCAACCAGGTACTCTTTTATAAAAGCAATATTTCTTAAATGATAACCAGCAGCTTTTACTCCATTATTTATTTGGGCATTGAGAGACAAGTTACAATCAAGAAATACACCTAGATTACAAACTTTACTAGATATTGGCACTGAGTCATTATTTATGTTCATTTAAATACCCACCAAGCTTCTCACGCCGACTTTCCCAATATCCAGGAACGAAACACCCCCTATTACCATTATTTCTTATGGAGAAATTATGTTCCGTTAACACGACCTCTCCAGGAACATAATCCTTGTGTTAACGAGTTAACTGTGTGTGTGTGTAATATATATATATATATATATATATATATATATATATATATATATATATATATATATATAGAGTGGAACCTCTACACACGATCTTAATTCATTCCGGGACCTAGATCGTATGTTAAAACGATCATATGTTGGAGCGAATATTCCCATAAAAATACACTGTAATTTGTATATTTCGTTCTACAGCCCAAAAACCTATGATAACTTCTTAATAAATTACTACACAATTACACATAGCAATAATACAATTGCATTATATAATAGAGATTTAAAAAAGAATAATTATAAAGAAATAATAAATAAAAAAGGGGGTTTTTATTGTCACTTTACCTTTGAGACAGGCTAATGAAGGTGTAGGCTTTGCTACGCAGGAGGAGACGGACGGTCGGCGAGGAGGTAGAGATGGTGACTGCGATAACGTACCGTAACTTAACTTAGCTTATTTATTTTTATTTAATTCTCATATTTTATATTTTTTTTTTTCATTTTCTTTTTTTCTTTTTGATTTTTAATTTTCATCATTTTCAATCACTTCAATCTTAGTTTTCTTCTTTCTCTTATCAAGATCACTAGACCGCTTCGTAGATTTTTTAAAGAAACTATCGAGAGAAAGTTGCTTGGTATGCCTTTTCAGAATTTTTCTGAAATGGGTTAACCAGACATCAACGTACTACGAAACTACACGGCAAACCTGAAGTTTCTGTGGGTGATACTTATTAATGAAGTCAACCACGTGTTGATGATGTGCTAACATCTCTTTCATTGCAGCTGAACTTAAGATGTGCTCTACCTCCTCGATCTCCTCCGACTCACTCAACTGCGCTTGGAACTCATCATTCTGCATGGCATGCAGCTCCCCGAGTTCCTCGATGGTGAGCTCTTCATGATGCTCCTCGACGAGTTCGGTGATGTCTTCTTCATCGACTCCAAACCCATGGACTTGCCAAGGGATAAAATCTCTTCTACGTCTTCCTCTACGGCAAGCACAGGTTCAGGTTTGGGGCCAAAACCTTCAAAATCTCTGGGAGAAACAACATCTGGCCATAGCTTCTTCCAAGCTGAATTCAGTATCCGTCGAGTTACTCCCTCCAAAGCTTGATCTATGATCTTCAGGCAGTGCACGATATTGAAATGGCTCCTCAAAAATTCACGCAAAGTTAAGTTGGTGCTTTGCGTGACATTAAAGCACTGCTTAAATAAGTGCTTGGTGTAGAGCTTTTTAAAATTAGAGATGACTTGCTGGTCCATGGGCTGGAGGATAGGGGTGGGGTGTTCGGTGGAAGATGATGCAGCACTCTGATAAACTTGAATGGTCGATGATATCATCTTCGAGTCCTCGGGGGGTGAATGAGAGCATTATCCAAGCAAAGTAAGCCCTTTACAGGCAATTCCTCTCCTGAAGGTACTTCTTGACTGCAGGGCCGAAAACTTGGATTACCCATTCAACAAAGAAGTGCCTAGTAACCGAAGCCTTAGAATTAGCACGCCAAAAAATATGCAGCATGTCCTTATTGACTCTATGTGCCTTAAATGCCCTAAGGTTTTCGTCATGATAAATCAATGACAACTTGATTTTGCAGTCACCACTGGCGTTGGCACATAGGGCAAGAGTCAACCAATCCTTCATAGGCTTATGTATAGGCATTTTCTTCTCTTTGGCGGTGATGTTTGACTAGGCATCTTTTTTCAAAACAGACCGGTTTCATCTCCATTGAAAACTTGCTGCTCTACGTAGCTTTCATCCTCCACGATCTTTTCGAACTTCTTGACAAAATCGTTAGTAGCCTTGGTGTCCGAACTTGAAGCCTCTCCGTGCCGAACAACTGAATGAATCCCAGTCCGTCTCTTAAATTTCTCGAACCAACTGCAAGATACCTTGAATTCTTCCGTCGTAGGATTGGTTGAACTCTCCCTCGCGTCACCCCCAGAGCCCGCCGCCTTCAAGTCACAATAGATAGCGCTGGCCTTCTCGTAAAGGATCGTTTTAGTGATTGTATCGCCAAACATCTCTTTGTCCTTTATTCATATCAACAAAAGGCGTTCCATCTCTCTCAGGGTAGGGCTGCGACATTTCGAAATACTGGTGATCCCCTTCGATGGTTTGACTGCTTTAATGGCTGCCTTCTGCTTGATGATCGTCAAGATCGTAGACATATTCCGGCCATATTGTTTATACAGATCACTCAACACGCACACCGTGCTCATGTTTTTCTACAATTCCTTGCTTCAATTCTAATGAAAGCATTGCTTTCTTCCTTTTCTCACCACTACTAATACCTGTACCAAAACTAAGCTTCTTAGGACCCATGATTATACATGAAATAAAAAATGGAATGTGAAAACAGGAAGATAATAAGCAATGTTAATAACGGACCGAACAGGGTACAACCACACGATGCACACGAGAACAGAGAACTGGCCGAAGCGATGCTCACTAGCGTCCCTGACATATTTAGTGACAAATTTTTACAGGATATTGTATAATTATCGTACAACAAAAATGTGGAAAAGAATCTGCACTTGGATATTATTTAGTGGTTTAAAAATGAGAATTATTATTTTTTTTTTATTTTCTTCGGATTTCTATTTTGATTTTTTTCATAAATAAAATCCTTATATACATTGTTGAGCATGTTATTTATGCATGAAAATATCAGAAATTTTATAAAAAATATGAATACATAGAGCTAGGCCAGCTTGTTTCAGATATGCTCACAAAATGGCTGCCAATCACACCACCTTGGAAGGTCAAATCTGCTACCTGGAATGGATAAAGGTATGTCAATATCAGCGAGTCATTTACTTATAAAATTCTTCGATGATTTGCAGGAAATTATTAAGGTAGCTAGAATGAAGTTTATATATTATTTTGTAATTAAATATAATAAAATAATGATCATAATTTAGTTATCATAAAGGTACAAACTTACAGAAACTGGAGCTATTTTATAAAAACATACGGGGTAGAAGACATTCACAAACACTTTACAACAATCCTTTTTCATATAAGCCTAAACACTACTGCACATTCGATATTTATATAAAAATTTTATATTACACAACTTACCCTAATTAGGTATTGATGGGTCGAGCTCGACCCGAGGGTATCTCAGAAATGGCACAAGGAAAAGAGCTGGGATGAAATGCGTCCTCACCTGACTGCTGCGCACACTGAAGTGAGGTCTCGCAGGTCGATATCACTCACAACTAATACGGAGGAGATTTTATGGCCCAAAAAAAATTTTTTTTTTTAAACCTCAGGTCGTGTACGACCCACCACACCTATCCAGGGTTAAAAGAGTTGGTCAGAGAGAGAAGAACTTCTACTCTCACCGAGCCAAACAGTAAAAAGTGACGAGACAACCCAGGTTCGTGTGTGAGCTAGGTAGCCGGGTGCTCCCCCTACCCCTCGCTTACTAGTGGTAGGGTAGTTACACCACGTTATAAGTCTTATGGTTAGTCTTCCAACTTCGCCAAAAGTATAATTCCTATAAATAGCGATAGGGTTTGCATTTAGTGTTGGAATAACTCTAATTTAAAAAAAATAGCTTTGACTGAACTGTTTAGATAACTTGGAAAGAGAAATCTTAAAGGGATACCAATGGCATTTCATGGAATTCATTCCTTCGCCAATGACACCACTAAGAACCGAATCTTTTTGTTCACTCCCTACCCTACTACCTAGAAAGGATGGCTGCAATCTGAATGGGGATTCAAGTGCAAGCCAAATTTGCTTACTGGACTTGAAAGCATTACATGAATATAATCCTCCCCACTTTATAACCTTGTGAAGCAAGCTAGACATGCTGGGAGCCCTATACCCAGACAAAAGGCCCCCTGGAATCCACTGACCAGTTAAAGAGAAATAGTCTGACCACTGAGATACCAATATGACTAATATACTGCATTAATACTTCTCAGGTTACAACACTATCAGGTGACTCTGGAGACCACTACAGCTCTCACACTTTTGGCTTTGAAATTGAATCCCAATGCAAAGAATGGCATCCCTTATCAATAATCAAGCAAAAAAAAAATAATTTAAGACAGTAAGATGGAGGAAAATAGTTAAAAGATGGAGGTTGAAGTAATAATGATATAAAAAGCTTATTCTGCTTCAAGGGTTTTCCTGGTCATCCCAGAACTTCAGCAAAGAACAAAATATTATGTGACTCTGTCTCCGTATTCTCTAGGAGGGGACTGTGAATGGGTGATAACTTTTAGGTGAAACCAATTATATTACTAGTGTCATATATTGTCAATTCCAAGGAAAATATTGATGAATACTTAATGAAGGTTACAAAATATGTATAATCAATCTATAATGATGAAGATATACAAACTATACAGCACATCCAGCCTTTATAGATACTATAATGTGCAATAATAAGGATCTGTCACAAAATTACCAAATCATCTGTTAAGTGATTTTGATAAAATAAATGAGGACAAATCTTATGCTAGCTATTTTCTTTTCCCCACCAAAAAGAGGCTTTTCAGGAAAAAGTCAGAATTTCCACTCTACAAAATCATGAAAATTTTACAAAATACCAAAAATTAGTCTTACCAATTCCAGCAAAAGGATTAACAGTTGGTTGACTGGGTTCACTTTGAAGTTTCTCTTCGGCAATAGCTAAATTTCCCTTATAACTCTCGTTGTCCGGCTCAAGTTCCAAAGCCTTCAAGTAACAGGTTTTTGCTTGGAGATGGTTGTTTAAACTTGAGTATGCCAAGCTACCAAAATAAGAATAAGTATAATCACATGAATAAAATGTCTTCACCAAAATTAATATGATTCACTTATATACCAACATGCAGCCAACAACTACTGCCTCTTAGCAAGTACTACATCATGTACAGTAGAAACATTTACAATCATTTACTGACATTACTGAATACTGCACATATAATACTCTTTAACATAAACATATACGAAAATATTAGAAAAATTCTCTCAAACAACTGTACCAATGGAGATGTTACCATGCTTGAAAGATTACATTAAAGTATTTCCCCCTTATGAAAAACTCTCGAAAGAACTTACCCCATTCTTCCATATGCTTTGCTATATTGTGGTTCAATTTGTAATGCTCGTTTACAATCCTGAATGGCGTCTAAGTGCTGATTTAGCTTACTGTGTGCTGCTGCTCTATTGCAATAGTATACAGCATTTCTAGAATCTTTACTAATTGCTCTGTAAAGGAGAATAAACATGATAATACTAACATCTTAAACTATTTTTCAAAATACATATTTTCTTTGCTCCTTAAAATTTCTTTAAAGAAAAAACTTAGATACTATAACTTTATTCTAATAACTTACTACCTGCTTCACACAAAAATGTATCACACATGAAAAGAAATATAAAAATGCATTACATGAAAAAGAGTACAGTATAAGGTTATGTCAAAAATAAATTGGTTATTGACATATATCACAATTCGTGATATATTTCAAAATACTTCAAAACTGAGTACAGTAGTACCTCGATTTGAAAGCTTAATTCTTCTGGAGAGAGCTCGCAATCTAATACAATTTTTCCCATAAGCAAAAAATAAGAAATAAAAGGAAATTCATTCAATGTGTTTCACAAGTCCATAACTACCCATACAGTACACATTCATTATTAAAGGTAATTAATGAAGAATTTATAACCTCTAACATAAAACATTAATAAAAATTAATATAACATATGAAAAATAAAAATAATTAACAAATCAACCTGCACCTTACCTTTAAAGAGAGTCATGAATAGCATGAGGGAAACAAGAAGAGAAGAGAAGGTGGACAGGGGTTACTGCTTGGAAAGAGGAGGAGGATGAGGGGTTGAATCGTCCCAGTAAACTTGGTCTACAGGGACGATCTGACCCATCCTCTCAACATCACTGAACATGCCCTTCGTACCCTCCTGGCCATACGTACAAAGGAGGCCCCTATCCACAACTGGATAGGATTAATCAGACCTCCTAATAAGTGGGTTCTTTCTTCACGATTTTGCTCTATGTGAGTTTATATTTCACAATTTCACTTATATTTAAAATAGAGAACAGCAATATCTATTAAATAAAAAATAAAATACAGTATTTGCAATAAAACGTCTCGCGGCGCGATGATTTCAAATGCCCGTTCTCCTTTGCACTGGGCTTGCTTCGCACCACTTCCCTCCCAGCTCTCGCAGTGTATCCTTTTACTGTGGTAAAATATTAGCTATATTTGAAATACACCGGTAATGATTTTAAGATTGTTACACATGTCCCTCAAAATTCCTTTGTTTTCTTAGCAGGTAGTTGGCAGCACGCCCTACTCTGTGTAGGGCTTGGAGATGGTAGCTAGCATTACAGTCACGCAGTTCCCAATTTGTGCATATCCTCAATCTGTGAGGCATGTGGAATACTGGACTGACACAAGAGGATCCAAAAGTGGAAAACATGTGTTTGTTGATTCCAGGTACATTACAGACAGTAAGTGAAACTTGTGGAGAAATTATGCTTGAAGCTGGATACCATTTACCCCTAATTAGTTTTTTATGTCTGTTTGCTTATCACTAACAGACATTTTCCCATCATAGTGTCATTATTCTTTAATGATACTCTTGGATTCTCTGAAACTTCTTACTGAATATATAGCACTACTCCAATTCCAGTGCTTGTGTTAGGTTTCAAGTGCATAATAATTCATTAAATTGCAAAGGTGCACTTCCTTCAGAACCCTCCATCTTTACAGAAAATTTGTATGGCACTGACTGCTTTTGAAAAAATAGCACTAATAGGAAAGGGTAATAATAATATTTTTAGTAAACGAAATGTGTCTTTCAGGCAGTAACAGTTTTCAAGTAAAAACAGGCTCATTGTTCTTTGGCCCACAGCCCTGTCAGATTCATCCCCAATGTTAATTCTATTATGGGATAACCAGTTGTAACTTTATTTTAATACTGTCCAGTAGCTTGCATTTCCATTTAGATAATTCTCTTTAAATTACCTCTAATTGTGATTACAGTGTGTTATATTGTTATGGGAGTGTCCAATGAGTGGGCAGTTTTTTTTTTCTTTTTTTTTTTCCAATACTTTTTAGTCTAGCTAGTGTATGACTGTAAATTCACATTCAAGGTTATTCTCAACCTACTTCATTTTTTTAGTTTGGAAATTAAATCACTTTTAAATAATCCTCTTTCAATATACTTCCTCACATAAAATATACCCCGCTCAAAATCTTACCTAAAGAAGTCAGAGCTTCTTATTGTTGATTGCTGATTTCCCCCAGAAATAAATTAACGGTCATACTACCTGTTTATTCAGCAAGCTCAAGACAAGAACAGATAATATGGAAATTAGAGGTTCTAGCTGGGTTTCCTTGCCCAGTATATGAAATTGAGGGGTGGTGTCCAGTGCCCAGTTCTCTTGACTGTTTATCTTTTGCCCAGATTTCTAGGTATTCCACCGTTTTATCTTTTTTATCTTTATCTTAGTGAACGTTGGAGTGTGGTCGGCATTCGAACGCTAGGCAATCTGCGGACTACATCTGTCCACAGTCTGCAAACCCCTAAATCATTGTCCTGGGAGGTAAACAAGAAGTCCAGCACCTATCCGATCCTTAAAGCAACAATGGTCTTAGTGCCCAAAAGGGGCTACCTTGACTGATCATCAATCCATCGACAGTAATCGTCAACCGGTTCTAGGTTTGTTTTGTCTCCCTATAAAAAGAATGGATCAAGAATGTAAAATTAGAAGTCAGATTATGAATCAAGGTGTGAATGGTCTCATTCTATATTCAGGAAACAATCCCAGGTGCCAGAAAGTAGAAACGGTGTAGTGTACCATCCCACTGGTGAACGGGGGTGGTCGGCTTAGCGGGGACCAGTCTCTGACTGGCTCAGCACTTTGAAAAGTACACTAGTGGGCAGGACCAGTACCGAGCGATGGTACAGCTACTTTCAAAGGAACTGAAGTACATTATAAAAGTAAGAGACCGAAGCGATACTCCATTGTCCAGGTAGACAGAGGAGAGTGCTCAATCTCCTCGATTACTTGGCATATACTGGTGGCATTAGTACAGAAGAGCAGGATTAGTCTTTCAAGGGCTTGTGACCAGCAATTACCTATTGTTCTTCTGTCATGAACACATGGAGTGAATGTCCTTTATTACCTCCGCCAACAAAGTTAAGAGGAGGTTATGTTTCTGCCCCTGCTTGTCTTTTAGTTTATTTGTGAACAGATTCCTGGCCACAATTTTACTCGAAGAGTAATGAAACTTTCAGGTATTAATCATTAGTTGTGTAAATGTTTCAATTTTGAAAGTACTAGGTCAAAGGTCAATGTCGAGCAAAAGGTTGACCAAATTTTTATCAATCACAAGGCATGTCGGTTTTGAGATATAAGCTGCTGTGGCGGAGGTCTGCACTCTGAGTGTTTTTCTGTTTTTTATGGAAAATTTGTTTAAGGATATGATCATTTTAAGTTAAGAGTCTGCTCCCAGATTGAATTAAACTCATAACCCACGGTACTACTGTAAAACTGTATATTTCTTTTTAAAAAATCTTAAAAAGCTACTATGCTTTACTTGAGTACTGTACTGTATTCTATGTCTATAATGGTCCACATACACAATATAAGTGAAAATACAAATGCAGTTATAAAAATTACTCAAATCTAAAGGATCTGCACATCCAAAATTAACAACAATAATAATGGTGTCTGAATAAGAAAATTATATTTTCATAATAAAATAAATTTTTGAACATACTTACCTGCTTGTTATATAAAAATGGCTTTAGTCCCTGACGTACGGCAGAAATTCAAAAACTCGTGGCAATCGCAGATAGAGTTGCCAGGTGTACACTGGCGCCCTCACGGGAGATAGGCCGAACTATTCCATCCATCACCAGATCTTCCATGCCCATAGATCTCTAGAGGGGAGGAGGGTGGGATTATAAGTTATATAACCAGCGGGTAAGTATGTTAAAAAATTTATTTTATTATGAAAATATAATTTTTAAACATTAAACTTACCCGCTGGTTATATAAGAATGGCTGATTGACACCCTTGGTGGAGGGTTAGAGACAGCAACATAATTGGAAATTCACTTAAAAGTTAAATAAAACAAGCTTAAGGGTTCGTACCTGTTAAGGAAGCCGACTTCAATGATTCTCTGCCTCATTCTGTCTACTATCCTTATGAGATCCAGCGGTCCACCCAGGGGGCTGAAGATCTCTAGGAGCTGTCAAACGGGTAATAACCTCTATGCTGACAGGACTTCAACTAATACCCTTTTTCCGGGTGCTCTCAAGGAACAAAAGGACCACCTGACTAAATCAAAGATTGCGGAAGACTGTCGACCAATCCCCCCATACAACCATAAAAATATATATACAAGTTCCAAGAGGAGAAAAAGGATACTAGGGATTAGGGGAGCGTAGTGATAGATCCTTCACCTACTACTGCATTCGCTGCCAAAAATGGTCCCAAAGTGTAGCAGTCCTCATAAAGAGTCTAGTTACGTTTTAAATAATGTGATGCGAATACAGATTTACTCCTCCAAAAGGTTGTATCCATTATGCTTTGCAGAGAACGATTGTTTAAAAGATACAGAAGTTGCCACAGCTCTAACTTCATGAGTCTTTACTTTAAGCAGCTTAAGGTTTGCCTCACCACAGTGTGTGTGAGCCTCTCTAATTAAAAGTTTTATAAAAAAGGATAAGGCATTTTTAGACATAGGTAATGCAGGCTTCTTGACTGCACACCAAAGAGCCTCTGAATTGCCTCTTAGATCTTTAGTCCTGTCCAGATAGAACTTCAGTGCTCTAACAGGACACAGAACTTTCTCCAACTCTTCACCCATGATATCAGAGAGATTAGCAATCTCGAATGATTTAGGCCATGGATGAGAAGGACGTTCGTTTTTGGCCAGAAAATCAAGCTGCAAGGAGCATATGGCTTTCCCGTTTCTGAAACCAATGTTCTTGCTAAAAGCGTGAACTTCACTGACTCTCTTAGCTGTTGTCAGACTTACTTAGAAAAGTCTTCAAAATTAAGTCTTTAAAAGAAGCCGAGTGTAAAGGCTCGAATCTGTCACTCATGAGGAGTTTTAAAACAACATCTAAATTCCAGGCAGGTGATTCCTGTTGACGCTTCTTAGAAGTTTCAAAAGATCTGAGATCTTGAAGGTCTTAGTTATTTGAGAGATCTAAATTCCTGTGCCTGAAGACAGTTGCCAGCATACTCCTGTACCTCTTGATGGTTGAGGAGGAAAAGTTGTGCTTTCTTCTAAGCTCTAAAAAATCGGCAATTTGCTTTACAGAGGTACTGGATGAAGAAACTGAGTTAGCTCTACACCATCCTCTAAAAACCTCACACTTGGACTGATAAACCTTGATGGTAGAAGTCCTCCTTACTCTAGCAATAGCCTTGGCTGCCTCCTTCGAAAATCCTCTAAATCTTGCGAGTTTTTTGATAGTCTGAAGGTAGTCAGACATAGAGCTTGGAGGTTTAGATGGTTTCTTGCCAAGTGAGGTTGTTTGAGAAGATCTATTCTCAATGGTAGGCTTCTTGGAACCTCCACCATCCATTCCAGTACCTCTGTGAACCAACCTCTTGACGGCCAGAAGGGAGCCACTAGGGTTAACCTGGTTCCCTCGGGAGACACGAACTTCTGTAACACCTTGTACAGCATTTTGAGCGGTGGGAATGCGTACACATCCAGGTGCGACCAATCCATAAGGAACGCGTCTATGTAAGTCACTTTGAGGTCCAGCCTTTCCGTTTTTGAGGTCGCAAAAAGGTCTATGAGTGGATGACCCCAAATCTGCCACAGTTTCTTGCATACGTCCAGATACAACGTCCACTCCGTGGGGAGAACTTGATTCCTCCTGCTGAGGCTGTCTGCCATCATGTTCTTCTCTCCCTGTATGAATCTTGTCAACAAAGATATCTTTCTTTCTTTTGCCCACACGAGAAGAGTCCTTGCTATTTCGTAAAGCAACCTCGAGCGAGTCCCGCCTTGCTTTGCTATGTAAGACAATGCTGTGGTGTTGTTGGCATTGACTTGTACTACTTTGTTTAAAACTAACTTCTCGAAACCTTTGAGGGCCAACACGACTGCCAACAGCTCCTTTTGATTGATGTGGAGGCTTCCTTGTTCCCTTGTCCACAGACCTGAGATCTCTGACTTTCCCAGTGTTACTCCCCACCCTGAGTCCGAGGTGTTGGAAAACCACACAAGGTCTGGGTTCTTTTGCTCCGAGAGACCTTCCTGGAGTCTGTTTAGGTTGTTCCACCATTGAAGGCACTTTCTTATGGGTTCCGTAAGGGGAATGCTTTCCCTGTTGAGGCTGTCCTCTTTTTTCCAATGGTAATTGAGATGGAACTGAAGGGGCCGTAAGTTTAGTCTCCCCAGAGACACAAACTGTTCCAGTGAAGATAGGGTTCCCAGGAGACTCATCCACTCTCTCACTGAACAGATGTCTGTCTTTCTTTAGAAAAGCACAAAGCTTTAGGAGAGCTAGTTGTATCCTTGCAGGTGACAGAAAAGCCTGAAAAGTCAGACTCTGAATCTCCATCCCTAAATAGAGAATCTTCTGGGATGGAATCAATTGGGACTTCTCTGAACTCACTAGAAGTCTTAGCTCTTCTGACAGACTCAATGTCAGACGTAGATCCTCCAGACAGCGATTGGAAGAGGGGGCTCTTAGGAGCCAATCGTCCAAGTACAAGGAGGCTCTGATGCCTCTTGAATGGAGCATGCTCGCCACATTCAACATGATCTTTGTGAATACTAGAGGGGCGGTGTTGAGGCTGAAACACAAGGCCCGAAACTGGAAGACCTCCTTCCAGTACACGAACCTCAGGTAACGTTCGCAACTTGGATGGATAAGGACATGAAAATAAGCGTCCTGGAGGTCTAATGAGACCATCCAGTCACCCTTCCTTACTGCTGCAAGCACAGTCTTCTGAGTCTCCATAGAGAACTTTGTCTTCTGGACGTAGCTGTTGAGGATACTTACGTCCAGGACTGGTCTCCATTCCCCCCGAGTTCTTGGGAACCAGGAATAAGCAGTTATAAAAACCTGGTGATTTTAAGTCCCGCACCCTCTCTATTGTCTTCTTTTCTAGCAAGAGAGACATTTGAAGCTGCATGGCCTGTTTCTTTGATTCCTTCTTGTATCTGGGCGAGAGATCCACAGGGTCTATAACTAACGGATATTTTGAGATGAACGGGATTTTGTAACCCTCCTTTAAAATAAGAACAGACCAAGGGTCCGCTCCCTTCTCTGCCAGGCTTGCCAGAAGTTGTTTAGCCTGGCCCCCACTGCTGTGTGAAGGCGAGGGCAGTCAGACTCTGCTTTGGCCAGACCTATCACCTCTCCTTCTAGACCTCCTCCCATCGGGTCTGAAGCTACCTCTACCGACAGACTTTCCCCGAAATGGCTGTGAAGCTTGAGGAAAGGAAGTATCTTCCTTCGGTCTACGGGCAGAGAAGGTAGTTGGAAGAACCTTCCTTGCTGTCTTGGAAACTAAGTCATGAGTAGCCTTCTGGGTCAAAGCAGCGGCAACTTCCTTTACTAGCTCCTGAGGGAATAGAGAAGGAGAAAGAGGGGCATAGAGCAATTCTGATCTCTGGAACGGAGTGACCCCCAAGGAGAGAAAAGAGCACATAGTTGCCCTCTTCTTAACAACCCCGGCTGTGAACAAGGCTGTTAACTCATTCAAGCTATCTCTAATTGCTTTATCCATGCATGACATTACATGTATAAAGTTACCCGTTTCAGAATCTTTCATGGTAGAAAATTTCCTCCCCAGGGCCCCCAGAGACCAATCAAGAAAGTTAAACACTTCAAATGCTCTGTAGATGCCTTTGAGGAGATGATCAAACTCAGACATGGACCATAAGACTTTAGTCCTTCTCATAGCCAGACGACGAGAAGAATCCACTAGACTCGAGAAGTCGCCCTGGGCAGAGGCAGGAACTCCCAAGCCGAGGACTTCTCTTGTCTTGTACCATATGCTAGACTTGGAGGCTAATCTGGCCGGGGAAAAAGCAAAGCCTGTTTTGCCTAGGACTTTTTTAGATTGCATCCAAACTCCCATTAATTTCAACGCTTTCTTTGAGGAACGAGAGACTACCATCTTTGTAAAAATCGATGCTCTTGCTGTTTTTCCTAAGGTAAACTCCGAAGGAGGTGAACGTGGGGCTACGGGAGTAAAGTGATCAGGAAATAATTCCGTAAAGACCAACATAATCTTTTTGAGGTCGACAGAGTTTTGACGTGACTTTTTCTCTTCTTCCTCTAAGACTGCATCCAAAGGCTCATCCAGAGAGAAATCATGATCCGGTTCTTCTTCCGAAAGAATTCCAGTAGCCGTAGCAGCGTTCTGTTCAGAAAGGCGCCGCTCGCGCGCATAATAAGCGTCAGCGCTGCGGTGCGCGCGCTTAAGCCGTTAGGTATGGCTGTCCCCATGACGTTCACTAACCTTGCGTTCGACGTCACGTCCGACTGCATGTCGAACAGTATCTAACTGACGTTGGACGTCATGGGTTGACTGACGTTCGACTTCACGAGGTTGCCGCTCGGCATCACGTCTGGCTTGCCGCCTGGCGTCACGGTCTGCTGCCTGGCGATCGTCGCCGCGCTTGGAAGGCTGATGCTCGGCGTCACGCTTGGTCGCTTGACGTTTAGTAGCAATAGAAGCAGGAATTTGATGAGATATAGCAGCCTTATCACGCTGTTCAACATTGTGGTTGCTGGTAGGCCGCCTGTGCGGCAACGCGTCATGATTGGAATCATGACGAACCACCGCTTTGTCAACAGCAGGCTGATAAGACTGCATAAAAGATGAGAGCTGCTGCTTCATGTCTAGCAGCATAGACCCATTAGGATCAATATTAGGTGACACAGGCGAAGAAACTTCGATCGCGAACTCGCCTTCCTCATCGCTTACATAACGCTCCGCATTTTCGGGAGACGAAAACCAGTCTGGCGGAAGCGGCGGTGCATGTACTGTAACACCAGACTCAGTGATAAGATCCGCATCAGTCTGAAATAAACCTTTGTCCATTTCTGACATCCTGTCAGGAAGTTTCGCAGGAGAACCTTTGACAGATGACTGAAAACGCTCTGGAGTGTCCCAATGGCTACACCCAGGCGCTTTGTGACGAATCGCGCTGTTGCGCCACTACCTCCGCTCTTCTCTTCAGCGGTCTGGAAACATGACGCCAGACCTTGCCGTGCGCAGCCTCATCCGAAGATGACGGCAATAAACTAACCTCACCTTCCCATGGTGAGGGTGAGCGACCTGCGATGTGACGACAGGTACGCTCGAGGGGATGTCTGCGTGAGCGATGACGCCTCTCGTTCCCTTTCGCCGATCGACATTACTTCTCCCATGGGTTTGGGACCTTGAAAGATGTCTAAGGCTAGGTGAACGACAGGCTCGCGCAGACGTACCCTCCACATCACTGAACACATTAGTTGCACTTTTAACACTAACACTCTTCAGTTGGTTAACGTCGGACATGAGTTGGTTTCTGTCCGCCGAGAGCGATTCTACCCTTACACCAAGAGCTTGAATCGCAGTCATCATATCTTTCATTGTAGGTTCAGATGAAACAGTATTAGAGACTGGATCTACCACTACAGAGGAAGAATTAGGTTCAATGATATTAGAAGTAGATAAATCTCTAGATCGAGAAGAACTACGCCTAACTCTGTCTCTCTCTAATTTGTGAGAGTAGCGTTCAAAAGCTAACCACTCGCTCTCGGACAATGAAATACATTTTTCACCCTGATCCCCATATTCACAAATTTTACCTCTACATCTAAAACAAATTGAATGGGGATCCACAGAGGCTTTTGGAAGCCGAGTCTTACACCCTTTCACACACTTCCTATATGAAGGAGAAGGGTCGGCCATATTGAAAAGTTACACAGAGATAAAAAAACAAGCAGGGGTCAAAATAATCCAAGTAATCCAAATCAAAAAAGTATTCAAGAGAATCTGAAAGCGTAAACCAATAATGCGAAAGCCTATACTGTAACCACAAACAGTGTACATCACCAAGATAACTGTCCAAAATTCAAGGTAGATAGCGAGTGAATTCCAAACGTTGTTGCCAGCAATGCCGGCAGGGAAGATCTGATGATGGATGGAATAATTTCCCGGGAGGGCGCTAGTGTACACCTGGCAACTCCATCTGCGATTGCCGCGAGTTTTTGAATTTCTGCAGGACGTCAGGGACTAAAGCCATTTTTATATAACCAGCGGGCAAGTTTAATGTTTAAAAATCATAGCTTACTTAGTGTAACAATCTAGAGCTTCTGTGAAGTTCTCATCTCGCATCAGCTGATTTCCTTTGTTCTTCAGTTCTTCTGCCTCAGCTTTATCTACTTCACTCGGTGGGGCTTCATTCCTCGTTGCTGAGGCACTTGTCATAGTCTCTTGCACAGGCTGTAATATAAAAGATAAGTTCTTGATCACTTGAAATTACATATTTTCAATACTGTACAATTAACATTATCAAATTGCTTCGCCAACTAGGGTTGTAGCTTAGCTAGTAATAATAATAAATGGGTGTATATACTGCAAGCATATATATATATATATATATATATATATATATATATATATATATATATATATATATATATATATATATATATATATATATATATATATATATATATATATTTATATATATATATATATATATATATATATATATATATATATACACACACACACATACTTACGAAGCTGGTCTAACATGAGACCAGATTGTTTGGTTCACGTATTCCATTTGTGCATTCAAGAGATGTATAGCCAGCTCGTAAGGTGAGTTCCACTCATGTAGTATCAAGTAAATGTATGTAAATCACATTAGACTGTCGTCATTCATTAAGTTGTATTTTCATTCAGTTCCGTATATGTATATTTGCTATTCTAAAGAATTAATTTTTTTATTTTGCGTAGTTTTTTTATGAAGTCTTATGTAATCTTGTTAAAAGGTATGCTATATGACACGCTAGGGTTTGCATCATATTTCCACGTGGTTGGAAATTGCATGAAGGTTCTAGACTAAAATTTTTTTTTTTTTTTTTTACATTACAAGAGGAGGTAGGCGCAGTTAGCCTAGAGGGGTGCCTCGTCAGACGACGACAGGACCATACTTCCAACAACCATGTTTACAACTGTCAAGTTGGCAACATTGATGCCGTGAGGGCCCACCCGTACCTGCCCCCACACTTCGAGAATGATTAGCTGGAAAATTCCAGAATTAATTAGGATGGAATATATAGGGCCTAGCAATGCATAGGAAGGAGAGATCCAGCCTGTCATTCCACAAAATCTGTTTCTGCCAATCCTCTCACCAGGACCTCTTCAGCCATAGTTTTCCTTTCAAACGAGAAGTATTTTCCCTCAAAGTGTATAGTGAATAGTGTTTACGTTTGGTAAATTTTGATTTTGAAAGAAGTGAAGTGTATTTGTGAGTGCAGTTTATATTGTCAAATTTATTACTTTTTTGTGACTGGCCCTGTGTGAATAGGTTAAAAAGTGAAGTGTATTTATTTTTGCTTAACCATTCGGTAACCTTGTGTGAGCCAAAGGATGTAAGAGTAACAGCTAATTATATGTAAGTGTAATTACTTTTTATTTCCTATAGAGTTAAAGAGTCAACTTTTTTCATTAATTGTCATAATTAAATATTTTCATAAATTCACTTCTAGTGAAACAAGTGATTATAAAATTCTGGAAGTGTCATTTTGTTTTAAGGCTAAGGTCTAGCTGAGATTTAAATTGTGAGTGATTTATTTTTGGTATTACTTTAGAATTGTTATTTTGATTGAATATATAAATTTTTCCAAAGTGTATATTATTATGATCACCAATAATTAATCAAGTAACTTTCTAGTACCCCGACTTAGAATTGAAGTTAGAGGCTGATTTAAGAATAGTTCCCATTAAAAGTAGGGTTATTCCCCAGTTTGGTTTTGAGTGTCACATAAAGAGACCTTTAGATATTCAGTGTTCATATATATTAACGTCTAGGAGTTGCGTATCATTCTCAGAGCTCGGAGTTATTCTCTTGTGTATCATATAATGTAATGTCAAGCAGGTGAGTATGAGAGCTCAGGAATTTACGTAATTCGCTAGTTGTAATAATATATATATATATATATATATATATATATATATATATATATATATATATATATATATATATATGAAGTGGAACCTTTACATACGATCTTAATTCGTTCTGGGACCTAGATCGTATGTTAAAACGAGGATAGGTTGGAGGGAATACTCTCATAAGAATACACAGTAATTTGTATCATTCGTTCTACAACCCAAAAACCCATGACAACTCCTCAATAAATTACTACACATAATTACACATAGCAATAATACAATTGCATTATATAATACAGTATATATCCGGGTCTGGATGTACTCCCCGGATACGACAAAAATGGACAATGGTAGTTTTACCTGTCGAGACCTTAAATACATTCATGTTAGCCCACTGGATAATTTTATCAATAGAGAGTTGGATTTTTCTCTCAACCATTGCCATCCTAGTGCCAGCAAATGATATTGAGAGATCATCCACAAATAATGTTGAGAGAATGTCCCGGGGAATGACAGAGGATATCCCATTAATTGCTAGTGCAAACAGGGTTACGCTCAGTACACTCCCCTGAGGAACTCCTCCTTCCTGACACTTACTCTCTGATAGAGTTTCCCCCACTCTCACTTGAAAAACTCTATGCAAAAAAAAATGACTGGATAAATAGTGGTAGTTCTCCTTTTAATCCTAGTTCATGAATTGTTTTAAGTATACCGTATCTCCATGTGGTATCATATGCCTTTTCAAGGTCGAAAAAAACTGTCACATGGTGCTGTTTGGAAGCAAAGGCTTCACAAATAGAGGACTCAAGTCTTAATAACACATCAGTTGTTGAGTGCATTTTTCTGAATCCACATTGAATCGGTGATAAAATACCCTTCTTTTCAAGGTACCACATCAACCTTACATTGACCATCTTCTCCATGATTTTACATAAACACGAGTCAATGCAATAGGTAGATAGCTTGCTGCTAAAAACTTGTCCTTACCGGGTTTTAAAAAGGCTAAAATAATGGCTAGTTCCCAAACACTTGGGTAACTATGATCATGCCATAATCTATTAATAATACTTAAAATAAATAACGTTGTATTAAAATGTTTAACCATTGCATATGGAATTCCATCGGATCGAGGGGCTGTATCGTTGCAAGTAGCGAGTGCGGAATCAAGTTCTCTTTCAGTAAAAGGAGAATTATACGATTCTTCTCTTCCTGTTGCAAAATTTAAAATTTTCTTTTCTTCAATGCTCCTGTACTGGTGACCAGGAGCTGCTACACTCTTGCACGATACATTTGAAAAATGGTCAGCCAGGGCATTGCTAACTTCATTTCCTTCAGTCACAAACTGACCATTCACTTTCAACACTGGTGGTGGGTTCGGGGTAAATTTGCCTGCAATTTATTTTATTTTCCTCCATACAGAAGATGGTGGTGTTCTACTATTAATGGAGGAAACAATTGGCATCTAGCTTCTTTCATGGCACGACGGAACTGTGCTCTACACTTTTTGTATGATATCAAATTTTCATCAGTACGGCGTCTACGCAATCTAGTCAGGGATTTTCTGGTGGCTCTGTGCAAGGCTGTTAATTCTGAGGACCACCACGGGACTGGTCGTCTTTTGAATAGTCCTGTGGTTTTTGGAATCGAATTGATTCCTGCTGTATGAAGAGTTCCATTCAGTAGGTCTATGGCATCATCAATACTTTCAAACTGTTCTGCTCTCCCTTCGATTTCACTTAGCTCAGAAAATTTAACCCAGTCTGCCTTGTCTAGATTCCAACGTGGCGATCTTTGCAAAGGCGGACCCTTGTTGGTGTTTATAATGATTGGTGCATGATTACTAGTATGCCAATCATCTAATGTCCTCCAATCAAAATCAAGAAGGCAGTTAGAGCTTGCAATTGAAAGGTCAATGCATGACAAAGTACCTGTCTGAACATGGAAGTGCGTGGGCTCTCCTGTATTAAGGAGTCCCACATCCTCATTCTCCACAATTCATGAGATAATATTGCCCCTTGTGTTGGCCAAAACATCACCCCATAAAGGATGTCTACCATTCATATCTCCCAGTAAGAGAAAAGGTTGAGGGAGTTGTTGAATGACCTCAGCTAAATCATCAAATAAAATATTATCATTTGGAGGTAAGTACAGAGAGCATATTGTATATTTTCTCCCTATATCAATTTGTACAACAACTGCCTGCAGGGTTGTACGTATAGACATAGGTATTTGGGGAACATCTCGACGAATGTACATGAGACTTCCGCCATGGCTCCCTGCTTGTTGATTATATGGTGTTCTATAGCTAACATACTCTCGAGGACTAGGAGTGTTAGAATCAAGCATACTTTCCTGTAGACATACAATTATGGGGGAATGTTCATGAATTAGGAGCTTAAGTTCTTCATATTTTGACCTCAAACCCTGACAGTTCCATTGCAAAATGGAGGAAAAAACTATGGATTATTTCTGGAAGACATCTTGGATGAGGTCTTCCCATTAGCAGTTTTTAATAAGATGATGAGGTCTTTCCATTAGCAGTTTTTAATCTAACATTATTACCTGTAGGTTTCTTCAGAGATGGTCTTGTTATGTTGGGTTTTACGTTTGTGTTTTTCTTTGTATCCTTTTGATCTATTTGTTGAGGTGGATGGTGGACCTCAACTTGAATTTCTGATTTATTCAGTTTATCTTCTGGTTCATTAGAAACCTCAAGAGACAAAACATCAAATTTATTTGATGTCAAAACCTTAACGTTTCTAAGAGAGGGTGGAGAGAGAGATGGAGGTCTCTCTCTTTTACGATTAATAGATGGTGGGATTCGAGGTTTTTGCACCTTTCCCACTAGAGGTGCATCAGGTATGTTAGTCTCAAGTGGAACCTCCATCAGATCAGGCAAGGACATGGCCTGAGAGAGGTTTGTATTATTTTTTGTAATGGCGGCTAAAGGCTGTACAGCATTGGGCAATGACCTAGTGTTAATATACCGTGGTAAAGCCTCAGGGGGTAATATGGTTACCTCGTTACTTGAAGTTTTGTCAGATAGTATACTTTTTTTGAGCTATTGGCAGCACTAGGTTTGTTTGATTTTAATGCCTTAGCATATGTATTTGATTTATTTAATAGTCTTTTGGCATGGGTCACACTTATATGTTCTAAGTTTGATTTGTTGAGGGCAGCTTCCTCCAACTTATAAAGCTCGCAGCTCTTGTCTGTGGATTTGTGACTCGAGCTGCAATTTCAACACCTGGCTCCAAGTGCACACTCTCCATGGTAAGATTTGGAGCAAATACCACACATCTCATTTTTGCAAACTTTGGACGGGTGCCAAAATTTAAAACAATTAAAGCATTGCAATGGCTTCTTCTTGAAGGGTCTTACTTTAATCCTTTCGTTATCAAAAATAATATGAAAAGGTACATCAGCATCCTGGAATGTAAGGATTATCATTGATGTACCTGGGACTTTGTGAACTTTCCATACATTTAGTGGACACATGGCCAGTATCTCCTCCACTGTAAAATCATATAGATCTCTGCTAAAAACTACGCCCCTTCCGTAGATAAAATTTAGGTGGGGTTTGACATCTAACTTAATGTCATCATTACTTATTTTCATATTGGACAATATCACCAACTGTGTACTGGATTTGGCATGGATAAGGAAATGACAAATTCAGAGATAATTTGTATTTTTCCTAACCATACAAACCTTAGCTATTTACATTGGGTTTACCTTTTAGCGCAGCTGAAATGGCGAGCCATTAAAATTTAACGAGGGTGTATTACCCCCGCGCTAGTTAGCAGGGGGGTAGGGGAGTGGTAGCTAGCTACCCCTCCCCCCCTCACACACCGGTGAACTGCTTCACTTCACTTAGAGGTAGGACCTGTCTTGGGGGACAGGGCTGGCGGGCAAATATGTGTAAATAGCTAAGGTTTGTATGGTTAGGAAAAATACAAATTATCTCCGAATTTGTCAATTGTTCCGTAACCGAAATACAAACCACGCTATTTACATTGGGTGACTTACCCCTTAGGAAAGGTGGAAAGTCCCCAGCCATACTGGCTTTGGCTTTACCCGGGGACTCAGAATCCGAGTGAGTAGCACTCGAAAAAAGGAGTTCCTTGCTCCGCAAGGACACGTGTGGCCTACAGAAGCTAGTGTGTGAAGGAAGAAGTGTGACCCGTCCTAGGCAGTTGACCTGGAGTGCCAGAAGGAACTCTGGGTTAGGACGTTCCCAATACCACCTCGTCAGGGTATAGGGGACGCGACAGTATTGACACAATACTCGGAACACAAGGAAGCATGGTTTACCTGCAGAGGTTTGAGGTCAGCTATGCAGAGACCAGGATGCTGCTTCCCCAGTAGAGGGGACGATGAAGAGAGAAGTAAGGGCCAGACATACTTCTTTCGTTCATGCAGACTAAAACCTGATAACAATGCCCTCAACCTTCTGCTACCTGTCCAAAAAGGAGCCTGAGGTTAGACCAGCTGTTGTGTAGCCACCACAGAGCGATAGAAACGTATCGATACTCCTGTGGGTCACGTCCTACAGGAAGCGGGCTGCGAAGGTCATTAGACGCTTCCAGACTCCAGCTTGTAGCACCTGCGTCACAGAGTAATACTACTCGAAGGTGAGGGACGTTGCGATGTATCCAACATCGTGCTGTAGGGCGACGTGATGGGGGAGGGTCTGGATTCAGGTCGAGATGAATGTCCTTGAGTCCGAGCTGAGGAGGTATACTGGTGACTCTCCCCTGTGTCCTTCCTGTGCTCCCAACCCAGCTGCACGTGACGACAAACTGCAGCTGTTCCCAAAGATAACCCCTCGATTCCTTTACTGGCAAGAAGGAGAAGGTTTGGGTCATCTGATATGGAATGGTGACTCGAAATCTTGAAGGAGTTGGACCGAAGGGCCAGGACCCCAAGATTCTGAGTCTAGCAAACAACTCAGGAGCGAACCTGAATGTTGCCTTCCCCTATTCCTTAGAAAGGGCGGAGTCGTACGAGACCAAGAAGATTGCTTACACACTGGCCTCGGCCAGAGTGAGCAGGAGCACCGTCCCCCAAGACGTAATACGATCAGAGGCCTGACGTAATGGTTCTTGAGAAGATCTCTTAAGGGACTAAAAAGTCCGAACCATGCTCCATGGAGGAGGTCTCTCTCCGACTGGGGGCAGGGACGTTCGCAGCTTCGCATGAGCGAAGAAAGGTCCAGCGGGAAGTTAAAAGTCTATTCCTTTCAGCCTGAAGGCCAGGGAAAGGCTGAGCAACAGGCTTCACTGCCGAGAGCGGAAAGGAGTTTCCTCCCGCCGAAAAGCAATAAGTCCGTTATTGCTGGAGAAGAGGCTTCAAGGGAAGAGGTATCTCTCCCACGACACCAACCACAGAAGACTCTCCACTTCGCCTGGTAGACCCCTGCGGATGACTATCGCAGGTGACGCGACCTCCGCTCTGCGACTGTAGCGGGTTGTCTCTTCCTGAGGAGGCGGCGTAGTGTCTCCAGGCGTGAAGCCGAAGCGATGCCACGGCTCGTAAAAGATGATGTAGTGTGGTTGTTTGAGTAGCCTGTGCCGTGGGAGAAGCTCTATCGGGAGTTCCGTCAGGGGAAGCAGAGGGTCCGGAAACCGTTCCGCGTATAGACACAGTGGAGCTCTCAGGGCCATCGAAAGGTTGACAGACAACCTGGTCTTGTTGAGACCCATTCTCAACAGACAACAATGGTGGAAAGACGCAGGCGTCGATGTTGTCCCACCATCACCGGAAAGCATCTTGCCAAAGAGTCTTGGGGTCTGAGACTGGGGGGAAGAACAGCGGAAGCTTGAAGTTCCAGGCTGTCGCGATCAGGTCTCCCAGGCCAGGACTTGATGGTTACTAAAGGCCAAAGACCCCCAGGTACCCTCTATCTGCGAGGCTCTGCTTAGATAGTCGGAGAAAACATTCCTCTGCCCGGAGTGAGCGAGCCTATAGTGGTATTGAGATGACCTCGGATCATCTCAGTATCTCTACTGCAAGGTGCGAAGGTATGAAAATGCGTCCCTTGCTGGTTGGAATACGCCATTACCATGAAGTCGTCGCCCACGGAGCGACTCGGCAGGAACTGTAGGATCTGTAGAGGGGCCAGACTACGGCCCCTAAGCCTGCCTGAATGATGGAGAGGTATCCTTCAGGTCCTGACCATAGGCCTGAACCGGAACATGACCCCCCCCTTTTCTTTGACGAGTCCGAGAACAGCATCAAAATGTGGGGAAAGGACGAGAATATCCACTCCCATCAAGAGATTCCATAGGTCAACACCCATTGCAGGTCTAAATGTTCCGCTGGTCCCATAGGGGCCAGAAAGTCCGGTTGATTGTTGCTTTGATACCACCGGAACTTGGGCCGCCCCACAGGGAACTTATCCGGAGGCGACCGTTCGGGACTTTAGACGGGTCAATGAGGAAAAGAGACCCAGGAAACGTTCCAAGGTAGGGCTGGAAGCTCTGCTTGACTGAGAACAGGTACTGCGACTCTCATCAGCCTTGCCACAGTCAACTGAAGGGAAGGCTCGGAGAAGGAGGCAACAGCATCAGGCGTCCCCAGGTGGTAACCCATCCAAGTACTGACCAGACCCAACGTTGCTTAACTTCGCTGAACGGACGAGAAGCGGTGTTTCCAACGTGGTAAGGCCGTTGACTCAATATCATGGCTAAATACTCCAGATGTTGAGGCAGAAGTAGAGAAGGCTCCTAGCAAATTACCATGATCCCTCACTCATGGTACGGACCCGGAAGCTTGTCCCGGCGTTGAAGAAGGTCGAACCCGAGCCTACCGGAGTTGACCAGACCTCCAAAAGGCGAAGGAGGCGAAAGCCTGCTCCTGAGCGGCCATGAGGAAAACAGGGAGGGTTCTCTGGGGAAAAACCTGCGATGCCGCGGCGGGATCGCCACACCGCATCTTAAGTCTACGCTAAATTCCAAGAGCTTCCTGGAAGATGGATGGAATGGAAACTGGAAGTACCCTTCCTTCCGATCCAGGGCCTAAGGAGTCCTGCCGCCTCGTTACCAGTCTGATCAATTCTGCTGTTCCACGCTGGACGAAGTTTGTTCGACAAACTTGATCAGAGCTGAGAGGTCGACGACGGAATTCCCGTCTCAGATGCTTTCCTACGAGAAAGGATCGACTGAAGAAGACAGGGGGTGAAGCCGTCGACGACCCTATGGAGGATCTTCTCCTTAGGCATGGATCATTCTGCCCAAACGGGCAAAACTCTTGCCGACCCCATGGCATAGAGGTTCAGTGACACTGAATTCGCTGACAGAGACGGAGAGATGGTAAGCGCGAGGCGCGATATCCTTGGCTGATCACTGAGATCGTGCAGGAATCGGCATCGGGAAGCTGTTATCCGGATGAGTAACCTTAGGGATCCTCCCAGCGTGAGACCTGCAAGGGGGGTTGCTAATCCTAGAGTTTGTGAACTCTGCCGCTCCCTCTAGGATTATGCCCCCCCGGGAGAGCCTCCCGTGCTACCTGTCCCTGACAGGAGGGGACTGCTATTGGACACCTTGTCTTAGCTGCCGTAGCCAGTCCGATAACTTAGGCCGACGAGGCTGAAAGAAAAGGCGCTGGAGGCCTGCAGGGTCTGGAAGAAAGCGTCTTGGAGGAGTGAAAACGGAAGTTGACTTCCTCTGCACAACCGCTGTCCATGTCTCTGTCCTTGGGCACAAACAAGCTCTTCCCAAGGATGGAAGAGTGTCTGAGCTTGTCAACATCCACGGATGAGACACCCGAGAGGAAGCCCTCGGTCACTGCGTCTATATGGTCCAACATCGAGCTTGCCCGCAAGTTCGAAACTTGGCGACGAAACGCCAAGGCGCTTGAGCCCGAGAGGAGGAAAGTACCCATGATCATCCTGGAGCTTCCTTGTACAAAACCTCGGGTCGCAACCGAGGAGGGAAAGGACCTCGAAGCCCCTTCCACGAGATGGAGAAGAGGAAGGGCTAAACAGTCACCCCTTGCCCGATGGAGAAATCTCGAACGGAAAGCTCCCTGGCAAGACCCTTCCAGGGAATGATGAGGAAGGGCTATCCCAGGTTCTGGAAAGAAGAATGTTGCTCAGACCTCCCTGAAGATTCTTCCTGCTCTTGCATGTGCCATGCTCTGCGTTTACGGGTTGAAGACCGTGTTCTGGAAATACGCTCCAGAAGACTCGCCAGGCTGGCCATGTTGCGAAACCCCGACGGGAATCGCAGTCGCAATTGCCCTGGTGCTCGCACGATGGTAAATCAATGGTTTGCGCGTGGCCGAACGTGGAAGCGCCCATGCGCGGGTACGCAGGAGCGCAGACGAAAGTGCGCGAGGGACCGCAGAAGGAGGGCGAGCGTGGTAGGAAGGGCGAGAGCTGGTGGTCGGAATCCGAAAGTTCACAGGCGAGTGATGACCCGTAGGCGAGCAATGGATACTGCAGGAATAGAGCCGACGTTAGCGCGATGGAACACCGTAGGCTCGCGCGATGGGAACACCGTCGGTTCGCGCGATGGAACACCGTCGGTTCGCGCGATGGAACACCGTCGGTTCGCGCGATGGAACACCGTCGGTTCGCGCGACGGATCACCGTTGGTTCGCGCGATGGAACACCGTTGGTCCGTGCGATGGAATACCGTTGGTTCGCGCGCGGGTGAACATTGGAGCGCACATGCGCGCGAGCACGAGGGCGTGTGGTCGCGCAGGCACGTGGGAGCGCGGGTGAGCGCAGGCGGTCGGGAGACCGATGGCGCGTAGGCGGGCGATGGCGCGTTGACGAGCGATGGCGCGTTTTGGCGAGCGATGGCCCGTAGGCGAGTGAAGGCGTGTTGGCAAGCGATGATGCGTCGGCAAGCGATGGCGCGTTGGCGAGCGGTGGTACGTTAACAAAACGCTAGCGCGCAGGCGAAGAATCACGTGGGCGCGTAGGCGATCGCTAACGCGTAAGAGACTAGGGATGGTTAGCGCGCATCGCACTAAACAGAAGGCGGGCAGGTGCATCAGGAAGGTGAGTGCTGAAGCGAGCTGTCAATCAGGCGATCCTGGACGGTCAGGAAAAATCGTTGGCGCCCATTGGTGCGTGGCCGGAAAGGGCGCGCAGATGTGCGCTGGCGATTGAAGAAAGCTGGCGCACAGAAGGACTGAAGAAAAGGTGAGCGCTGGCGAGCAGGAGGAAGATCTATGGCAAGACTCAGCTACCGGAGATCGTCCACAGCAGGCGAGCGCTAGATCACTACCGATGGTGTCCAGGGGACCTGACACGCGTGGAAGATCGATGGCGATCGTTGACGCGCAGGAGATCGCTGACGAGCAAGCGAACGTTGACGCGTCTGTGGTCGCTGGCGAGCAGAAGGCAACGCTTGGAATCCTGTGCGTAGAAGAAGAGTCCTTCTCCAAGACCTGAACCGAAGTTCTAGATTGCGAGGGCGAACGTGGGCGCGTATCAGGAACCAACAGGAACAGCAGCGACGATCATCAGGAGAGCGCTGGCGAACAGGAGAGCGCTAGCGATCAGGAAAACGCTGATGAGCAGGAGAGCGCCTGTGCGCTAACACTGAGCAGGAGAGAACACTGCAGAAGGGCACGCAGGGGAACCCTGACACACAAGGGAAGCACCCCCGTGGGAGGCAACCCTTTGCCCCGAAGGGACCGTTGTCCGTCGGAAGACGAGGTCAGACTGCTGTCCATCTGCACTAGGGGCGGAAGGTCAAGAAGGCGTTGGAGATCGATCCCCGGAGAGATCTAAAGAGGAAGGAGCTGCAGGCTGCATACGGAGATTCAAAAAGGCGCCTCTTAGCACCCATACAGGGAGAAGGGAGGCCCTTACGACGTAGTGGACGGTGAGCCTTACGGCGAAGGCGGCCAACAGCAAAAACAGCAGAAGAGTCCTCCGAAGAGGAGTCTCTATGAGTGTACTCTCTCGCGAACGAAAGAGAAACACTTCGTAGAAGAGACGGGTCAGCCAGTGACCTAAAAAGAGCAATCCTCCGAAGAGGGGCTCCTGCAGTTGCCCAGCCCCTTGAGCGTAACTGCAGGTGCGACCGCTCAGCACCAAGAGCATAGTCGCACAAAAAAAAGGCAAGAGAAGAACCCCCCAAAGGGGAAAAACTCAAGCCTGGACAGGAAAACTTCCCTCGGAAGGAAAGTTACCCACCTAAGGAGGCGAGCCTCCTGAGTGTTCTAAAAAGAACTGGGGAGCTGTCAATCGTCACGGGAGTACTTCCAGGAGAAGGAGACACGCCCCTGACGAAGATCTATAGGGGAAGCAGCAACAGCCGAATCCCCAGGCCTCAACAAGACAGCTCACTCCGTTGTCACATTACAGAAACGAACTAGATCGGTAACTGTGAAAAAAAAAAAAAAATCATTAGTTAACATTCATTCCCCCGGGAAGGGTCAGAAGAGGAACCCCGAGGGAAAGGAACACAAGAATTACACAACAGGCACGTGCCCTCACAACCACTTACACTCACGGAAGGAGAGCTGTAACCAACACAGAATTATAACAATTATAATTATGTAACTATGTAATTATGTAATTTAAAAATGAATGAACACTAAAGAAAGAACGAAAACCCCGAAAGGAATCGTTCTACAAAGCTGAAAAAACAACAAATACAATTAGATTCATAAACTTATTGAGACAAAACGTACGGCGTAGCAACCCCACCCACACGGGAAGGAAGCTACTCAGCCGTAGTAAAAGTAACGCAGTAAAAGGGTGAACGACCTCAAAGAGAGAGAGAGAAAGACCGTAGTCAAACTCGATCGTAACCCATGAAATTACACCATGGTGGCCTAACTGCCGAGGGCTCCACGGAGATATCGTACACTACACACACAAGCACAAACTCTGAAAAGGAAACTTACTGATTTCTATACTCAAATATATACATAAACACGAAAAAATGTTTACATATATATTGAGTAAAAGAAAAGTAAGTGATTAAGTAAAGACAAAACAAACAATGGCTGCCAAGCGAGGACAAAGACAGAGACGTCTGTCCATTGTCCCAGCCAAAAGTGAAGTGAAGCAGTTCACCGGTGTGTGAGGGGGGGAGGGGTAGCTAGCTACCACTCCCCTACCCCCCTGCTAACTAGCGCGGGGGGGTAATACACCCTCGTTAAATTCTAATGGCTTGCCATTTCAGCTACGCCGAAAGGTAAACCCAATGTAAATAGCGTGGTTTGTATTTCGGTTACGGAACAAACTATTTTTTCCAAAACGAGATATATCGCCTACTTTTTTTCTGAATCAATTTGCATATTTTAAAATAATTCCCTGTAATCCCCTTTGATTCAGCTATAAGCCACATCGGTGGTTTTGGATTTCTCTGGGAGGGCATAACTAAATCTGTGTCTTTTTGCAACCAATCGGCAGGCCTATACACGTCCAAATCTTTTGGTACCTTATCGCAGAGAGCAGCCGCGACATTCAAGTTATTAATTTTAATATCATTCAATTTACTTATTGCACTAAATGCTTTGTCATAACTACTATAAGATATCCATGAATCCCATGTCTCAGCTTCAAGTTTCATCCTTATTTCTTTTATGCATCCATAGCATTCAAATGCTTTACATAGATCATCATAATTTGTCTATTGAAATTTGTGTAACATGAAGGATAAGTTTCCTCGTGTTACCCAAATTACTCGATTTTGAAATATCAGTAGAATGGTCCTTTCCCGTTCCGAGGTGATCAACAGAACTTTCCCTTATCACATTAGCAGAGGTCGTCAACAGTGCCGGGGGGGAGTCAGCAAATCCAGGGGATGGGGAGTCAGTATTTGAAGGGTCCATAGTAAAGGGTGGGATGTTCTTTGTTTTTTGTTGGTTTACCTGCTTGAGAATTTTAAGAAAGTATCATACATTGGAAAGGAAATTTGCATTCTCCACTATCGGCACAATGAGAGTATACTTCCCAGATGGTCCACTCCATACCCTACCCGAAGGATAGCATCAAAACAGATATAGAGGCACAGGTGTAAGCTAAACCCGCCTGTTAGGACTAAGACTAAGGATATATGGAATCATCCTCCCCATATCTGTAATGATGGGCTTCTGGCCAAAAGCCAAGAGTCCCACCTCAAGGATTGGATTCCCCTGGATTCCGATGACCCAACCCTTGAGAGTAGTTCCGCCAAAAAGGTCCAAACCATCTTTGGGATGGCTGAGATCATCCAATACTCTCATATATAGCTTTGAATGCAAATACCTCCCAACTGTGATCCCTTCTCCCATTCATCTAAGCAGGCAGTAATAACGAATGTGGAAATATCCACGCCATTCAAATAAAATAAAAACAAATAGATAAATAAATAAATGAACAAATAATATATATATATATATATATGTATATATAGTGAACCCTCGTTTATCGCGGTAGATAGGTTCCAGTCGCGGCCGCGATAGGTGAAAATCCGCGAAGTAGTGACACCATATTTACCTATTTATTCAACATGTATATTCAGACTTTTAAAACCTTCCCTTGTACGTAGTACTGTTAACAAACTACCCTTTAATGTACAGAACACTTAATGCATGTACTACAGTACCCTAAACTAAAACAGGCACAAATATTGAAGGTGATTTTATATCATGCATTTCCTAAACATGCTAAAAAGCACGATAAAAAATGGCAACCAATGTTTTGTTTACATTTATCTCTGATCATAATGTAGAAACAAACTGGAGGTAGAGCTTTGCTTATTACCCAGACATATTTCCCATACTTTTCCCTTAGAACTACATCACATCTTCCTACTTTAGATATATATATATATATATATATATATATATATATATATATATATATATATGTATATATATATATATATATATATATATATATATATATATATATATATATATATGTGTGTGTGTGTGTGTGTGTATATATATATATATATATATATATTTATATGTATACACATATACATACCTACATATATACATAAATACATGCATACATATATGTATATATATTACTGTATATATATGGGTTATGGAAAAAATCCGCGAAGTGGTGAATCCGCGATGGTCGAACCGCGAAGTAGCGAGGGTTCACTGTATATATATATATATATATATATATATATATATATATATATATATATATATATATGCATACATCTACTCACATATATATACTGTATATAACTTAAGAGAAATAATACTAAGAGTTAGGACAGCAAGACAAAAGAAAGTTGATAAAATTAAGAGAAGGTCGAAGAAATATTGAGCAGAAGGAATAGAGGAAAGGGAGAGAAATTTATATTCGAACTTGGGGAGTAATTTCCCCAAGTTCGCGAGCCCTTTTGCCCGTCATCAAGTTTCAGCACGGGAATGAAATGCCGTGCTGAAGCTCAATGACTTCATCAAGGCATTCTCTCATTAAGAGGGTCAGAGGGCAGAGGTGACGATAGTTCTACATGGGAGAACTCTAACCTTGGAGCTCTGACTAGAGTCAGCTTGACCCTGAATGATGGCAGTTTGTCAGGTACTCTCTTCCTCTTCAGGAGAGAAGCAGTCGTTGTCCCCTGTCCTGAGTCGGTCGATACGGAGGAAGTCCCCAGAGAAACCAAGGGGGCTTCCACGTCGCAAAGGGAACATAGGTACGAAGGCCTGAGTCATGGCCCTGACCAAGGTGCTGAACCACGGCTGCTTACTCATGGATGCACAATCAGACAGTTCCCCTGAAGGAGTAGTGGCCAAAGGGTCCTTCCGAGGAGTCTTCATTCCCAATGATGAGGACTTAGGCACTGACGACGACGTTTCCTTCCTAGGTGTTGGAAGTTTCGGGATCCTGAACCCCTGAAACTTGCCCTCTTCCTCCTTCCCGGTGGTCGCACTGTTATGCGTTTGCGGGAAGTGGAATGGGGCGACCGTGAACGGTCGGTGACCACCTTACCCTTTTTGGACGCAACAACCACCGCCTTCTGTATTTGCAGTTGGCGATCCTTGCTTGGATGAGGATGGGCACTCACCTTTACGGTCGTGTGCTGAGTAAGTGATGGCCACTGACTGGTGTGAATGCGTTGGCAACCGCCGACGTGAAGCCTGACGCTAGTGAATCGATGACGATTGTCGAGCAGGAGGGCGTTTGAGCGTCGAAGAGCACTGAACAAGAGAACGAGTTGTGGGTCGACAATTCACGAGTAGCCGATTCATGAACCGCTGAACGAGAAGTTGGATGGTGGGCCGACGATTCACACACCGTTGGACGTTTACGCTCTGACAGTGATCAACGCGCTTGTAGCTGAGGCGAACGGGGCTTGCGTATGGTGGAAGAAACGCTCCAGTCAACAGCCGAAAATTGGCTTGTTGTACGGCGAGTCAGCGATTGACGAGAAGGCGATGGTTTATGAGAGGCGTGCAAATGCTGAGCAGGCGATTCATGTTTGGGAGAACACTGTTGGGTAGGAGATCGATGTAGAGGCAGGTCCCGATGCTGACGAACTGGCGATTTCCAAGATGATGACTGAGCAGGAGATTCACAAGCTACAAGCAGTTCACGTGTAGCCGGCAGTTTACGAGTTGTCGAACGAGAGGGCGGTTCACGAGCAGTCGGCTGGGAAGACGGTTAATGATGGACAGGCAATTTACGAGCTGTCGCATGAGTGGGCCATTTACGAGCTGCAGGTTGATAGTGGACCTGACGAGCAGGTGCCTGACGAGACGGAGAATGCTCCTAGAAGCTCCGGTGGAGAAATGTGACCCTTGTGAGGAGACACATTTTCTGGAGGAGAACGTGATTGATCCCTTGCAGGAGACAAACAAACTGAAGTTTGTTGAGGAGAAACTGAGGCCGAAGAAGAAAGCGTTGGGAACCAGAAGAGGTAGGCTGGGCAAGTTCCTCTGAAGAGGAAGACTGTGGAGGCGTCTCTTCGCCGACGGAGTAGGAGTACCCTGGAGGTGAAGAGGACAATGAGCACGGTGAGGTCTTCTGCCACCAACATGACATCGATCAGCAAGCTAACTATCAGCTGGCCTCCAAAGAGGAGTCTCTATGAGCGCCCCTTCATTAGAAAGGGGAACACTCGCAGGAGAGACATGCCTCTGACTTTGCTCTGCCCCCCCCCCACCCCCAGGATGTTTGTCAGTAAGGGGAGCGCACACCTTGGCAGCAGCAGCAGATGAAGAAGATGCAGCCACGGGAGCCACTGGGAAGGCAGCAGACAAGACCTCCGAACTACTACGTTGATTAAGGTCCAGTGGTCGACGTCTGACGCTGACAACACCCCCCAGGGAAAACTGCTCAGCAGGAAGATCTCTGGAAGGTATCCAAAGAGGTGTCTCTATGGGTGGTCTCTCTCGCGACCGAGAGAGATGATCATCCGCAGGAGAGACAACAGGGATGATGAAGGGAAGTTCTCCCTTGGAAGGGAGAAATAGCCCAACACCTAGGGAGGAAAACTCTTCCTCAGAAGGGAAAGTAGACCAACCCCGGAAGGCAGACCTCCGGGCAGCACTCTTTGCTTCCCATCAACAAGCCTTGTTCAAGTTGAAGGTCTGCATTGAGAGCTACCATAGAAAACATAGACAGAACTAGTTTCCTCAAGGTTAGCGTGTTGATCAGCAGCTGCCACTTGCGCAGGAGAACAGGAAAGTGATGGCGCAGTGACAGCAGATTTAACAGGAACAAAAGGCACTGCTCTTCTACGTTGGCTATCATAGCCGAATGAAGAAGAACGGCATATCTAACCGAGGAAAAATAAAACAAATTGTCACAAAAAACTCGTTTAGGAGGAGCATCTAGTCTACGGACGGGAAAGGAGTCCACCAAGAGAACAGACACAAATTAAGGACTGCACACTTCCTTCCCCGACTGCCATCTAAGGGAGAAGGAGAGCGGCAGCGAAAAAACTAACAGAATGACAAATTCGTAGATAATTTGTATTTTTCCTAACTATAGCTATTTACATGGGGTAATTACTTTGGCGTAGCTGAAAGACGAGCCATAAGAATTTCAACGAGGGTTTACTACCCCACCCCTAGTTAGCGGGTGGTAGGGAGGGGTAGCTTGCTACACCCCCCCCCTTAGACACACTAGTGAGTGCTTCACTTTGCTTAGAGGTAGGACTTATCCCGGGGGACAGAGCTGGCGGGCAAATATGTGTAAATAGCTAAGGTTTGTATAGTCAAGAAAAATACAAATTATCTACGAATTTGTCATTTGTTCCGTAACAGAAATACAAACCACGCTATTTACATGAAGTGACTCAACCCTTAGGAAAGGAGGTAAGTCCCTGCCATACTGGCTTTGGCTTTGCCCGGGGACTCCATATTCGAGTGTGTAAGTACTCGAGAAATAAGGAGTTCCTGCGCCTCGCTAGCATGCTGTGAAACTGCTGAGGCCTACATAAGCTGTGTGCGAAGGTGAGGAAGTGACTCGATCTAGGAAGTTGACCTGGAGTTCTTCAGATGGAAATCTAGGCTAGGACTCTCCCAATACCACCTCGTCAGGGTATGGGGACATGACAGTATTACACTTAATACTAGGAACACAAGGGAGCATGGTTTACCTGCAGTGGTTTGAGGTCAGCTGTGCAGAGAACCCAGGATGCTGCTTTCTCCAAGGGAGGAGAGGATGAAGAAAAGAATAAGGGCCAGACAGATCTTTTCCTTCACGCAGACTAAAACCGGGTAACAATGCCCTCAACCTTCTGCTACTTGTCCATTAAGGAGCCTGAGGTTAAACCAGCTGTTGTGCAGCCACCACAGGGCAGATAGAGAATGTATCGAGCCTCCTGTGTGTCACGTCTTGCAGGTAGTGGGCCGTGAAGGTGGTCTGACGCTTCCAAACACCAGCTTGCAGGACCTGCGTCACTGAATAATTTTTCTTGAAGGCCAGGGATGTAGCTATGCCCTTGACATCATGCGCTCTAGGGTGACGTGACGGAGAAGGGTCAGGATTCAAGGCCAGGTGTATTACCTTGCGAATCCAGGCCGAGATGGTATTCCTGGTGACCCTCCTCTTCGCTTTCCCAGTGCTCACGAACAAGGCTTGCACCTGGGGACGAACTGCAGCTGTTCTTTTAAGATACAACCTCAGACTCCTCACTGGGCACAGTAGGAGATGGTCTGGGTCATCTGTTACAGAACGAAGACTCAGACTCGAAACCTGGAAAGAGTCGAACCTAGGGTCCGGCACTCCCGGATTCTGAGTCTTGGCAACAAACTCAGGGACGAATCTAAACGTTACCTCCCCCCATCCCCTTGAATGGGCGATGTCGTACGAGAGACCATGCAATTCACTGACTCGCTTGGCCGAGGCCAACGCTAGCAGGAACACCGTCTTCCAAGTAAGGTGGCGATCTGAAGCCTGGCGTAATGGTTCGTAGGGAGGTCTCTTCGGAGACCTGAGAACTCAAACCACGTTCCATGGAGGAGGTCTCAATTCTGACTGAGGGCAGGTAAGTTCATAACTTAGTATGAGAAGGGAAAGTTCCAGCGAGGAAGAAATGTCCACTTCTTTAAGCCTGAAGGCAAGACTTAAGGCTGAGCGATAGTCTTTCACTGCCGAGACTGAAAGGCGCATTTCCTCCCGCAAATACACGAGGAACTCCGCTATTGCTGGAATAGTGGCATCGAGTGGAGAGATACCCCTTCCACGACACCAACCACAGAAGACTCGCCACTTCGCCTGGTAGACCCCTGCGGATGACTTACACAGGTGTCCAGACATCCTGTTCGCAACTTGTTGCGAAAATCCTCTCTGTGAGGAGATGCTGGATAGTCTCCAGGCGTGAAGTTGAAGCGAAGCTACGGCTTTGTGGAAGATGTTGGCGTGTGGTTGTTAGAGTAGCTCGTGACGTGGAGGGAGTTCTCTCGGAACCTCTGTGAGGAGTTGCAGAAGGTCCGGGAACCATTCTGCGTGATGCCATAGAGGAGCTATCAGGGTCATTGATAGATTGACCGATATTCTGGTCTTGTTGCTGCCACCTTGCCGCGCAACTTTGTAGGCATCCCCCCACTGGTGGACATGCAGGGGGACTGCCAATCCTAGCATCTATGGCTTCGGCCGTTTCCTCTAGGGTTCTTACCTCCCCTGGAGAACTTTTTGCTCCTTCTGCTCTTGGCAGGAAAGGGCTTAGACACCTTCGGCTTTGCTGCTGTCCTCTTCTTTGTGTCCTTAGCTGGACGGGGCTGTTGGGCTGCTGGAGTTTTGTAGGGCCTCGATGTCAGGGCCCTATGGATGAGGGAATCCTGGTTGGACTTCCTCCACCTCTCAGCGGTTAGCTCCACATCCTTAGGCTCAAACAAACTCTTACCGAGCACGGAAGTGTGTCTGAGCCTGCTAACATCCGAACTGGGAACCTTCTGGTGGAATCTCTCAGCCACTGCGTCCCGTTGTTTGAGAATCGTATTGGCCCACAAGCTCGAGACTTGGTGGGCCAGAAACTCGATGGTACGCGTGCCTGAGAGCAAGAATGTCTCCAATGCCTTCCTGGTGCTTTCTTTGGACAGGTCCTCAGACCGCACCATGATGCCCAGAGACCCCAGCCAGATGTCAAGCCACGAAGTTGCCTGCATGGCACACTTCACCACCTTCTCCTGGCTTAGGATCTAAGTAGCTGAATAGAACAAGTGCCGGTTGGAGAGTCTCTCTAGAGGGACTCCCCCGGTGAATTCTTCCACGGAGTGGTGAACTGGAAGACCCAAACAAGTCTCCTCAAGGATCTCAAAATACCTCCTCTGATGGACTCGAGGAGGAGGGAGGAGCTTGTTACTGGCGCTGGATCTACACCTTGTCTCTGGCACTCTTCATCCCTTGTGACCAGGGCAAAGCTGCACTGGCCCTAGAGGGTTTCTGGGTGCCGTAGACTCGGTCCAAAAACGTGTCCTTACCCTCACGAGGAGGAATCTCTGGGTCTGGAATCCCGTTGAGGTTCCTTTTGAGGGTCAGAACTTGCCAGAACGCGTGTTCTGACTCTTGGTGCTCTCCTCCTGAAGGACTGGCAGCAAAGTCTCCTGTCCCCAGTGGTTCTTCCTGGGGGGACTCGTGGACATCCTCCGAAGGTCTAGCTGGCTCCTGTCTGATCCTTGCCGACGACTTGGAATCGTCTTAAGAGTCCTTCGGTTCCCTCCTGGGAGGGATACAGGATTCGAGTAACGATGGTTGCAGGCTCTTTTCCACCCCTGATCGAGAAGACTTCTCAGGGAGAGGCTTTCCCCCATTGGTGCGATGGGGGAAAAGTCCGGCTTGTCTGACTCTCCTGAGGATGGGTAATCCTCATCCGCAGGGGAGGGAGAAGGAGCCTTGCGCAAGGATTTGCGAGGAGACAGGATAGCCCTCGGAGGTGTCTCCACGGAGGGGACTCCTCTCTTCCTCTTCAGAGGGGAAGCAGCCACTGATTTGTGACCCAAGTCAGATAGCACAGGCTTCATAGCCTGCATAAGAGCTCTGACCAGGGTCCCGAACCAGGGCTGCTGGCTGACAGTCACGCTGTCAGACACTCCCTCTGGAGGGAAGGGGATCGTTCGATCCCTTGGAGGAGTCGACAAACGAGGGTTCGCCTGAAGAGAAGCTGAAATGAGAGAGTTCTTAGACCTGTCCGGGAACCGCCCCTCCTCCGGCGAGTGAGCTGTTCTGCGCTTGCGGGGAGGGGAATGATATGACGACCTGTCAGCCTGACGACGATCGCGCTGGAGGTTGCGCGATGAGCCCTGTCCTGGGTCGCGTGCGAAAGGATCGTGTGCCACAGGATTTTTCCGCTCGCGCGGGCGCGTGCGGGCAGGAGATGGCGCGGGCGAGCGTAGAAGATGGCGAGGGCGTGTGGAGAGGAGGAGCTGGATCGTGAGGAGGGGTTGAAGGCTGGATACGAGGGCGCGCAGTAACCTGATGCGGTACTGCCGGCGCGAGTGAGCAGTAGCGCGTGGGCGCGTATCTGGAAGTACTGGGCGAGGGCGCGAGTGCGCAGCCTCGTGATAGCGCGAGGGTGGGTCTGCACGTTGGCGCGCAGGTGAGCGCTGAGCCGTCTGAGCAGGTATGTTAACCTGAGGAGACTGTGGGAGCGCTGGGCGCGCAGGGGATCGTGGGCGCGCAGGTGTGCGCTGCTGTGATGGGCGCGCGATCGAACCTGTGCGCTGTTGAGTTGCATGGGGCGCCTCGAGAGCAACTGGAACCTAGCACAACTGGAGGAGCGCGTACAGGATTGAGCAGTCTGGAAGGAGAGTCCAGGGGTACCTGTGAGCTCCCGTGCGCTAACTTAGGCACCTCCTGGACTGCGCGCTGAGATGTAGAAGCACGTTGGCGAGCGCGTGTGCGCTGTATCAGGAACTGCACGCGATGGGCGTGCCTCGCGCCTAACTCCAGAAGGGCACTGCGAGTGTACCTGTGAGTGCCTGTGCGCTAACCTAGGAGCCTCTTGAACTCCGCGCGACGTGACAGGAACCGGTGGACGCTGGGGCGCAGGTGGGTGTGTGTGCGCAAGTGAGCGCTGGCGCGCTAGATCAGGAACTGCTGGTGGGCGCGCAGGGGAACCCTGGCGCGTAACAGGAACAGGAGCGCGCACGCGCACAGGTGAGCGCTGTGGCGCTAAGTCTAGAACGGCAGCAGCAGCATGAGGGCGTGTAGGTTTAACCTGGCGCTTAAGGGTATGAGGCGCAGATTTGCGCTCAAGTCCCTTATGCCCCGAAGGAACCGGTGCCTGCGCAATGGCAGGTTTAGGTGGCGTGTAAAGCGCATCAGCATCCTCAAAGGGTGACGGCAGGTCAGCAGGTCTGGAGGGAGACTGGTCACAGGGTCCCGAAGGACGACCTTCCTCCTAAGGGGATCGCGAACAATCTCCAGAGAGGTCTAAGGGGGTAACTGGCGAGTCGTCTCCTCCGCAGAGGACTGTGGGGACGACGAGCCGAAGAGGCGCCTCCTAACGCCCTTGAGAGGAGAAGGAAGACCTCTGCGGCGAAGGGGAGGACGTGCCTTCCGCCTTATACGCCCACGAGGGGCCGTGGGGTCAGCGAGCTGACCATCGTAGGGGTTCCGAAGAGGAGTCTCTGTAAGGGAACTCCCCCCAGGGGGAGAATCACCGGCAGGAGAGACCGTAGGACTTAGTTCCTCCCTTGAAAGATGTTCGGAGGGGGAAACTAAGCCTTCAGCTACCTCAGCAACAGGAACAGGGGTTCGACTAGACCCACCAGATGCCTCCGTCACAACAACGTCAACGACAGACAGAGGATCTATCCCTGCTGTAGTTAGCGATTGTTTGACAGCTACACCTAGTTTGATCATGTCAAACAGGGCTTCCCTAGAGGGTGAATCCTGCAGCCCCAAGGAAGCCCAATGCTGTAATAAATCATTGTTATTTACAGACAAATTAATATTTAAATCCTCCTCCGGGGGAGGAGGGGCAGCTGCCTCGCTATGGGAAGAAACTACCTCTCCCGCACCCCGGGATCGGTCAACAGCAATACGGTCAACGCTACCACTCGCCGGCCTCTCGGAAGAGACCGCTCGAGGGGGAGCTTCTGAGGAGGAAAGGGCTACGGAAGAAGAAGTCTTGGAATTTTCTCTCTTCAAAGAAGCCTCTGAAGGAGAAATATCCCTTTTAGACTTTTTCTTCCGGCGTGGGGCAAACCTCTCCCACTGGGAGGTAGACCACTCCCTACATTCAACACATACATTACCGCTATCACACCGTTGGCCCCTACAATGAGGACACAAGGTGCGGGGATCGGTGTCGACCGCCAACATAAAACTCCCACAAGGGAGGCCAGGAAGTCCGGGGCACGTACGCATATTCAGTAGAGGCCAACTTCAAACACACTGTGAGGAAGAAAAAGCAAAATGGATTAATGACAGTCAAAGCGAGGGAGAGAGCAGATAGGTCTGTTCTCCGCCCGAGCCAAAAGTAAATGAAGCACTCACTAGTGTGTGTGAGGAAGGGGGGGGGGTAGCAAGCTACCCCTCCCTATCCCCTGCTAACTAGCGGTGGGGTAGTAAACCCTCGTTAAAATTCTAATGGCTCGTCATTCAGCCTCATCGAAGTAATTACCCCATGTAAATACCGCGGTTTATATTTCAGTTACGGAACAAACAAGAATTACAATTAATATATTCAGCTGAGAAAATTAACTAAGGAGAACCATTCAACCCTCCAGGGGGAAGAGGGTTCCCCCTGGAGACGAAGCTGAAAAGTTAAATAACAACATTATAATTTTACTTAATTAACGAAGAAAACCATTCTGAAGAGCAACGTAACCCGTGAACGGGAAAGGTGTTACTCCCGAGGAGTATTCTGCCGGCCAACCACAAGTGAGCGGCGATGACCTTCAGAAAGAGCAAGACTGAAGTCAAGCTCCGAAAGGGCCGCACTCCCTTCCCCCAGCAGAATCCTTCTAAGAAAACGTAGATGGAAAGGTGACGATAACAGCCAAACGGAGGAGTATCCAAACAATGACGATTCCCCTGTAGCGGAGGAGGATTACACGGAAGGCCATCAGCCAACGGGATGACCAAAGTCAAAGGGAAAAAGGTCGGAAGGGAAGATTCTCCGTCCTAGAGAAACTGCTGTACTACGCTGTCACATACACAGCACATACACTGTAAAGAAAACTCACAACAGGAATATAAAAACATTAAGAATGTTTTCATAAATACAGTACTGTATATACAAAAAAAAAAAAAATAAAAAAAAATAAAAAGATAAAGATTAATGGCAGTCCAAAATAGGCAAGGAGGAAGAGCGGTAACAACCGCCCTCATCACAGCCAAAAGCAAAGTGAAGCACAATCACAGTTGTGTGGGTAACCCCCGCTAACTAGCGGGAGGGGTAGTTAACCGTCGTTAAATTCTAATGGCTCGTTCTTTCAGCTTCGCCGAAAGTAATGCCCCTATAAATAGCTTTTGTTTGTATTGCAGTTAAGGAACAAATAAAAATTACTTTAAAATTTTATAGTTTACCAACATACAGTACTTTAATTTTTGATCACCCTTGTCAAAAGACCTACAGGGTTAATTCTACTGCTGCACATAGAAAAAATACCAAGAGCTGTGAGACAGTGTACTTGCATAGGGGACTATTCTTTCTTAATGAGAATGTACTGCAAAATTCTGAAGAAAAGTTTGGAAAGAGGCCAGGAGTAATAAAAGAAAAACAGCACATGAATACTAAAGCAAAAAGAAAAATAACTGCAGATTGCAAGAATAAAATCTTACAATTGTAACAAGAGCACTTTCCATATACTATACAAAAAGCATGGGTATAGACATGACATTTAGCAGTTAATAAGCTTAATGAAAAGAATAAACTGAAAAAACTTGGGATTACTTATAAACTTACTGATGCTTTACAAGCTTCAGCAAACATCTGATATAGAGATTTGGGGAGCGCCAATTCACTTTGAGCTAAAGAAACACCGTAAGCAGTCTCTAGGCACTGTAAGGCAACTTCCACACTTTCTACACCTTCTTCTGTTAATCCATTCTCGACAGCACCTCTTTCTAGCTGAGACTGCAAGAACTGTAACATAGAGTATACTAATCTCTTCACCACCTCCCTGGAAAAAAAAAATAAGGAAAGCTTAATAAAGTAACAAAATAATACAGTACAAGGTCTAATTAAAAAAAAAAAATCAAAATATTCATATACATTATGATAAATTCGAAGATAATATGTTATTTTGATAATAAAATAAATTTTTGAATATACTTACCCGGTGATTATAATAGCTGCAACTCTGTTGCTCGAATGAAAACTCTAAGGTAAAATTCGCCAGCGATCGCTACACAGGTTGCAGGTGTGCCCAACAGCGCCATCTGTCGTCCAGATACCCAGTACTCAATGTAAACAAAGAACTCAATTTTCTCCTCGTTCCACTGCGTCTCTATTGGGGAGGAAGGGAGGGTCCTTTAATTTATAATCACCGGGTAAGTATATTCAAAAATTTATTTTATTATCAAAATAACATTTTTCAATATTTAACTTAGCCGGTGATTATAATAGCTGATTCACACCCAGGGGGGTGGGTAGAGACCAGCACTATATGTTTACATTATTATGAGCTAAGAATTTTTATTTCATTTTAGAAGTTATCAAAATAACAAAAACAAAATAAATAGGTACCTGGTAAGGAAGTCGACTTGAACAATTACTCTGCCTTTTTAAGTACGTCTTCCTTACGGAGCCTCGCGATCCTCTCAGGATGCTGATCGACCCCTAGGATCTGAAGTATCAAGGGTTGCAACCCATACAACAGGACCTCATCAAAACCTCTAATCTAGGCGCTTCTCAAGAAATGACTTTGACCACCCGCCAAATCAACCAGGATGCGAAAGGCTTCTTAGCCTTCCGGACAACCCAAAAACAACAATAAAAACATTTCAAGAGAAAGATTAAAAAGGTTATGGAATTAGGGAATTGTAGTGGTTGAGCCCTCACCCACTACTGCACTCGCTGCTACGAATGGTCCCAGAGTGTAGCAGTCCTCGTAAAGAGACTGGACATCCTTAAGATAAAAAGACGCGAACACTGACTTGCTTCTCCAATAGGTTGCGTCCATTATACTTCGCAGAGATCTATTTTGTTTAAAGGCCACGGAAGTTGCGACAGCTCTAACTTCGTGTGTCCTTACCTTCAGCAAAGCTTGGTCTTCCTCACTCAGATGGGAATGAGCTTCTCGTATTAACAGTCTGATAAAATAGGATAAAGCATTCTTTGACATAGGCAAAGATGGTTTCTTAACTGAACACCATAAAGCTTCAGACGGGCCTCGTAAAGGTTTAGTTCGTTTTAAATAGAACTTAAGAGCTCTTACAGGGCATAAGACTCTTTCTAGTTCATTTCCAACCATATTTGATAAGCTTGGAATATCGAACGATTTTGGCCAAGGTCGAGAAGGCAGCTCGTTTTTGGCTGGAAAACCAAGTTGTAGAGAACATGTAGCCGTTTCAGATGAGAATCCGATGTTCTTGCTGAAGGCATGAATCTCACTGACTCTTTTAGCTGTGGCTAAGCATACCAGGAAAAGAGTCTTTAAGGTGAGATCTTTCAGGGAGGCTGATTGTAGCAGTTCGAACCTGTCTGACATAAGGAATCTTAGTACCACGTCTAAATTCCAACCAGGTGTAACCAAACGACGCTCCTTCGTGGTCTCAAAAGACTTAAGGAGGTCCTGTAGATCTTTATTGTTGGAAAGATCTAAGCCTCTGTGACGGAAGACTGATGCCAACATGCTTCTGTAACCCTTGATAGTGGGAGCTGAAAGAGATCGTTCTTTCCTCAGATATAAGAGGAAGTCAGCTATTTGAGTTACAGAGGTACTGGTCGAGGATACGGATACTGACTTGCACCAGTTTCGGAAGATTTCCCACTTCGATTGGTAGACTCTAAGGGTGGATGTTCTCCTTGCTCTAGCAATCGCTCTGGCTGCCTCCTTCGAAAAGCCTCTAGCTCTCGAGAGTCTTTCGATAGTCTGAAGGCAGTCAGACGAAGAGCGTGGAGGCCTTGGTGTACCTTCTTTACGTGTGGCTGACGTAGAAGGTCCACCCTTAGGGGAAGGGTGAAGTGTTCTGGGAACGTCTACTAGCCATCGAAGTACCTCGGTGAACCATTCTCTCGCGGGCCAGAGGGGAGCAACTAGCGTCAACCTTGTCCCTTCGTGATAGGCGAACTTCTGCAGTACCTTGTTGACAATCTTGAACGGAGGGAATGCATATAGATCTAGATGTGACCAATCTAGGAGAAAGGCATCTATATGAACTGCTGCTGGGTCCGGGATTGGTGAGCAAAATATTGGGAGCCTCTTGGTCATCGAGGTTGCGAAGAGATCTATGGTTGGCTGGCCCCAGGTGGCCCAAAGTCTCTTGCATACATCCTTGTGGAGGGTCCATTCTGTTGGAATTATTTGTCCCTTCCGACTGAGACAATCTGCCATGACATTCAAGTTGCCTTGGATGAACCTCGTTACTAGTGATATGTTTAGACCTTTTGACCAGGTGAGGAGGTCCCTTGCGATCTCGTACAACGTCAGAGAGTAGGTCCCTCCTTGCTTGGAGATGTACGCCAAAGCCGTGGTGTTGTCCGAGTTCACCTCCACCACTTTGCCTTGAAGGAGAGACCTGAAGCTTTTCAAGGCCAGATGTACTGCCAGTAGCTCCTTGCAGTTGATATGCATTGTCCTTTGACTCGAGTTCCAAATTCCCGAGCATTCCCGACCGTCTAATGTCGCACCCCAGCCTACGTCCGATGTGTCCGAGAAGAGAACGTGGTTGGGAGTCTGAACAGCCAGGGGAAGACCCTCTCTTAGGTTGATATTGTCCTTTCACCAAGTCAGACAAGACTTTATCTTTTCGGAAACCGGGATCGAGACCGCTTCTAGCGTCTTGTCCTTTTTCCAGTGAAAAGCTAGATGGTATTGAAGAGGACGGAGGTGTAGTCTTACTAGTGACACAAATTGTTCCACGGATGACAGCGTCCCTACCAGACTCATCCACAGCCTGACTGAGCAGCGTTCCTTCTTCAGCATTTTCTGGATGGATAGCAGGGCTTGATCTATTCTGGGGGCTGATCGTCTTGTTGTTCAGCAACGTCCTCGTCAGAGGGTTCCTCATCCGAAAACTGATGAGGAAACGGCAACGGAGTGGGCAACGTCTGGCTCGCTGAGTCCGGTCGCACTGGTGGATGCGTGACGGAGCCGGACGCAATATCATGGAACTGCTGCACAGTCTGTGAACTGTCAACAACCATGGGTGCGCGAGGAAGCACAGCGTCAACCCGAGACTGTCTAGACCGTCTGGGTTGTGCAGTCAACACCCTACCGGGTTGCTGAGGTTGACCACTGCGTCAAAACAAGTCACCTCTGCTGGTTGTTGAACGTCCTGAACGTCAACAACCACCTCCGAGCGTCGCTTAACGTCAACGTGCGGCTGGCAACCCACACTGGGTCGCATCGGTGGAGGAACCACCTCAAGTGGCAGACGCGAGTAGGTTACCTCAGCGTCAACAGGGCGCACAACCGACCGGTTGGAAGGTTGTTGGCCAGAAGGTTCGGTAGCAACCTTCTCCGCATTAAAGTCCTCTATCAAGGACGCAAGCTTGGACTGCATGTCTTGCAGCAAAGCCCATTTAGGGTCTACGGGAGCAGGTGTGGCAACAGACGGGGTTAGCGACTGAGGCGGTACCGTTTACCATCCCTGAAAGCCTTGTTATGCGTGACATAATTGTACAGCAAAACTTCAAAGGCTCGAAAACAGCTGTGAAGTTGACCTGTAAACAACTTGGAGCGTCTCCTGGCTAGGCGCCAGGGAGAGTCTACGAGAATTGAGAAGTCTATCTGGGCAGAGGCATGAACTCCCAAGCCGAGAACTTCTCTCGTGTCATATCAGACTCTCGCTCTATAAACCAGTTTAAAAGAAGGGAAAGCAAAGGCTGTATCCCCCAAACTCCTCCTGGTGAAAAACCAGTCGCCTAGCCAACGTAACGCTCTCTAGGAGAGCGAGAGAGCACTAGCTTAAAAACAACGGCTTCGAAGTAACTAGGCCTAGTGTAAGCTCTGACGTTTAGGCGAACGAGGAGCAGCAGTTACAAAAAGATCCGGACAAAGATCCTTAAAAAAAAATCATCATGATTTAATTAAAGTCCATAGGAGGCTAAGCAGCTTTAGGCTCCTCTCCATCTGACAGAGTCCTCAAGGGAATATCAGTAGGAGGGAGAACAGCAACTCCCTCATCTACAGGAACCTTGTCCGATAAAAGCTGAGTCTCAAGCAAGGGAGAGACCTACCGTGGTGGCAATGCTTTACAAGCAGAGTCCACACTCACTGGTGCATTAGTAGCGGACCAGAACGCAACGTCATGTAACTGCTTGACAGTCTGTGAACTGTCAACAACTGAACTGTCAACCACAACAGGTGCGTGAGGACGCACAGCGTCCACTCGAGACTGCTTTGACTGCCTAGACTGAGCAGTCAAAACAACTCTAGAATGCGGAGGTTGACGCACAGCGTCAAAACAAGTCAACTCCGATTGTTAGTGAACGTCTTGAACGTCAACAGGAGCATCAGCAAGTGGCCTAACGTCCAAATGCGGCTGAAAAACCACACGAGACCGCATCGAGTGTGGTTCTAAACAACCTGACTGACGTGACTAAGCTACGCCAACGTCAACAGTAAGCACAAAGGAACGTTAGGTTGGCTGAAAGCCAGGATATCGATGAGATAAACGGCTAGACTCAACGGACTAATCGGTAGAATAGTCTTCCATAAGGGAGGCAAGCATATACTGCATGTCTTGCCATACAACCCATTAAGGATCAACGGAAATGGTTGTGGTAAGAGACGAGGGTAACGTCTGTGACCGCAACACTTTGCCAACAAAAAAAGACTCTCGGAGTCTGTGTTACGCTTTTGTTAGGCGGCGAGCAGTTATCCGATGACTGCATAGGGTCAGAGCTGTCCTAATGGTTGTAACCAGGATGCTGGACCTGTCCTGAAAGGACTGACTTTCGTTTAAGGGCTTCGAAACCTTGTGACAGGTTTCTTATGCGAAAAGCCTTCGGATGACGAGGAGAAACAACATCTCTCTCGTCTTATGGTAGGGGAGATCTTGGTAAGATACACCCGATACCATAGAGGGAAAAACGTCTGTTCGTTGGTCAAGGCCTCTCGAACCCATAAGTCGTTTGACATTACTTCTCCCCTGGGCTTGGGAGCATGTAAGAGGTCCCGGACTAGGTGAACGACAGGCACGAACAGACGAACCCTCGGACGCAACACTGTAACACTTTGCGCCTCGGACGCAACACTGTAACACTTTGCGCATATCACTTTATCACTTCGATTTTCTGTTTTGCACTTATTTCTACCTGAAACACGCAATTCTACCCTTCATTAAAAGGTAGTTATTGCGAAATCAGTCGTATAATGCAAGCTCATTAATACCAGCAAAAAACAGAAAACATATTTTAAGATAAAAAAATCAGTGGCTGGGAAAGAGACTAAACACTAGTTCATATAACTACGTTTTCAATCTCTCACCGCACATAGCCTGGGGACGAGAATAAAAACCTAAAAACGTTTTATCCTTCCTCCCCGTACAGCGACTAGGGACGCGAGTAACACGAGAACAACGTTACCCGCTTGAACGGAACGTTTTCTCTCCTCTCTCTCCCTCCGTCTCTATCTCTCTCTCTCTTTCTCTCTTGATTTCGCACCTAAGAGAAGAGCCCAATTATATTTCGTCAAAAAAACATGTTATTTGACTAAAGGAAAAAACTGAAAGGTTTTTCAAATAAAAAGTTCCTTTAAATTAGAATTTAAAACATTTAAGCTAAGAAAGAATGAACAAAACGTCAGAATCGATTTACTCTTACTGCAAAGTGAAACCGTGATACACTCTCTCTCTATCGTAACGATAGAGCGCATGTTGAACGTCCTGAACGTCAACAACTGCGTAGCATAAAAAAACTAAACGTTAGTTCATCTTTGAAAACAGTACGAAGACTATCAAAGAAATTCTTTCATAAAATATTACATTTAAAAAGTTTTAAATCCTTAGCTCTTTAAAAGCTAATTACGATATAAAGGGCTCAACGTTGATTAACTTCGGTTTCCAAGTTAGGACCGCCTACTCTCAGGAAAGGTCTATATAAACAAAACATTAAAATTTATTTTTATATGTTTATAATAAATGGAAAGTTAATCGAAGAGGCCTAATAAAGGCGGAGAGATATAAAATATATAGAGGAAAATCTATAACGTGATAAGATAATTACTAAAAGCCTAAACACACTTCCGTCTAAGGGAAGGGTCGGCCATTTTAAAAGTGAAAGAAAGTCCATACTCTCTTTGTCACCATAATTAAATCTATCCAAAACGAGTTCAAGATTTAAGATGAAGATAAAACACCTGCATAGCGAAAGCTCAAAACTAGAATAAAGTACTTCACCAATTAGTTGTGAAAAAACTCCAGTTTAGCAACAGCGAGTAAGAGCGTCTTGTCGATAGCTCGACAGAGAGAAAATTGAGTTCTTTGTTTACATTGAGTACTGGGTATCTGGACGACAGATGGCGCTGTTGGGCACACCCGCAACCTGTGTAGCGATCGCTGGCGAATTTTACCTTAGAGTATTCTGTCGAGCAACAGAGTTGCAGCTATTATAATCACCAGCTAAGTTAAATATTGAAAATTGTATTTTTCATAACGATACAAACCTTTAGATATTTATTAAAGGTATTACTTTTGGCAAAGCTAAAAGGACAAGCCATTAAAATTTTGAGAGGGTTAACTACCCATCCCGCTAGTTAGCGGGGGGAGGGGGTAGTTCACTACCCCTCCCACTCACACTTATGATTGAGCTCACTTTGGTTGGAGGCAGGACTTCAAGGGGGATAGAGTTGGCAGGCAAGTTTGTATAAATAGCTAAAGGTTTGTATTGTTAGGAAAGATACAAATTTTCTCCGAATTTATTATTTGTTCCGTAACTGGAATACAAACTTACTGTAATGTAAGGAGAGAATTTTACATTGAATAAGTTAATGTGTATATGATTAGCTATTTTATAAGTTTTGTTCGTTAATTAAACAAAAGAGGGACAAATAAAATTAGTTGATTTCGTAAAGAGTTATTGAATAGAGACTAGAAACGAGAGAGGAGTGTAAAGGCATTGCGAGAGTTAAACACTGACGTAGTTTTTATAGACAAAACAAATTGCCAGCACAGGAACTGCGCGCATGACTCAGTGGAATTATTATTTTCCATGCGTTGCTTTGGATAAAGCAACGGAAGCCAGCAATATGACATCACCAATTCGTTAACTACACGGAGCAATAAAACACAAGATCACATGACATAACGTAATTTGCCACACCTAGACTGGCCTATAAAAGACGCCTGCGAGAAAGCAGGACCGGCTCTTCCCTCACAAGCAATCACAGTGAAAGATTCTTCCTTCTCCCCCATCTTGGGGCGTGGCCTCCACACCAAGTGTCGACGAGATAGGCCCTTTACTAACTTCAAGAAATGCGGTTAGGTTGGCTGCAAGAAATAGGAGAGAAGTCCAGTTGGAGATGTCCTTTTGCCTTTCAACCGAGAGGTGGATAAACAACTACAGTAACTCCTGCCCGAGACGAGGTAGGGGGAATATTTTATGTCCATTTGGATGACACCTGCCTAAGACCGAGTTCTCTTCCTGCCTGAAAGGAGAACTCGTGAATTCCACAACCCACAGCAAATAGAAGTTCCAGTCCACGGTTACAGTCTCCAAATTTCAAGAGAGTTAATTTTGTACTAGTTTTGTGTTTACTAATTCTTAAATGTAGCAGAGATTTGTAAAATCGTTGTTCACCGAAGTTCACTAGTAAAGCCACCTACACAAAATGGCATTTTACCATCACCACACACTTTTGAGGGACTTAAATTTACACTGTATTTAAACAAAAGAATAAACACTCCATGAAAGAATAATATTATTGTATTGAAGCTCAAAAATAATAATTCTGCCCCAAGGAGCTTCACACTATGCTATTTATTAAGGATGACTCACCCATTAAGAGGGTGGACGTCCCTGCCAAACTGGCTTTTTGGCTACCTGGAGCTCCTTATTTTGAATAGGTATGTAACAAAAATAAAAAGGCCCCACGCCTTGCTAAAACTTGCTACTCAAGGTATGCAGCCTACGCAAGCTGTGTGTTGAGATATTAGCAGTGCGACTGTCAAGGTAAAATTTATTCTGAGTCTTTTGTAGGAAAAACTGTTGTAACCAACATTTTCCCAATACCAACTTGCCAGAGTATGAGGACTCTATCAGTTCTAACTTAATACTAGGTACACTAGGAAGCATGGTTTACCTGCAGTGGTTTGAGGTCAGCTTGTGCAGAGAAGCCAGGTTGATGATTTTCCCAAAGAGAGGGGAGGATGAAGAAAAAGAGCCAGTCATACCTTTTCATTTTGATATTTCCAGAACACAGCCTGTAGAGCCTGCGTCACTGAGAAGTTTCTTATGAAGGACAGAGACATAGCTACGACCCTGACATTGTGGGCTCTGGTGCCACGTGAACAAAGAGGGCCTGGATTCAGGGCATGGTCTATGACCCTGTGAATCCAAGCAAAGATGGTATTCTTGGTGACACTGCTCGTTCCTCCCTGTGCTGATGAAAAGTGAAGGCACACGGGGATGGGCTGCAGCTGTTCTCTTGAGGAAAAGCCTCAAACTCCTCACTGGGCAGAGTAAGAGGTGATCAGGGTCATCTGTTACAAAGCGGAGACTTGAAATCTGGAAGGAGACGAATCAGGGATCTGCTAATCCCGGATTCTGAGTCTTGAGAATAAACTTTGGGACGAAGCAGAAAATTACCTCTACCTATCCCCTTGAATGGGCGTCATATGAATCGATTCAATTTTAGGTTTTCTGGCATCCTGGCATCGAAGGTCATTGACAACGATATCGTTCATTATTAATTAAGAATAAAAGAATGACAAATTCGAAGATAATTTGTATTTTTCCTAACCATACAAACCTTAGCTATTTACAGAGGGTTTACCTTTTAGCGCAGCTGAAATGACGAGCCAATAGTTTTAACGAGGGTTAATTACCCCCGCGCTAGTTAGCGGGGGGTGGGGAAGGGTAGCTTACTACCCCTCCCCCCTCCACACACCGGTGACTTGCTTCACTTCACTTAGAGGTAGGACTTGACTTGGGGGTCAGGGATGGCGGGCACATATGTGTAAATAGCTAAGGTTTGTATGGTTAGGAAAAATACAAATTATCTTCGAATTTGTCATTTGTTCCGTAACCGAAATAGTGTACAAACCACGCTATTTACAGAGGGTGACTTACCCCTTAGGAAGGGTGGAAAGTCCCCAGCCTTACTGACTTCGGCTTGCCCGGGGGCTCGATCCCTCAGTGAGCATCACTAGAGAGAGGGAGCCCCTGTACCTCACAAGTTCCTAGCATCGCTAGGAACGAGTGACCTACATAAGCAGTGTGAGGAGGAGAGTGTGACTCGTCCTATGAAGTTGACCTTGAGACCTTCAGATAGGAATTCTAGGATAGGACGTTCCCCATACCACCTCGTCAGGGTATGGAGACGCAACAGTATTAAGCTTAATACTAGGAGCACAAAGAAGCATGGGTTACCTGCAGATGTCGAGGTCAGCTATGCGAGGACCAGGATGCTGCTTCCCCAAGAGAGGGGAGAATGAAGAAAGAAGTAAGGGTCAGACATACTCTTTCATTCACGCAGACTAAGACCGGGTAACAACGCCCTCAACCTACTGCTACTTGTCCAAAAGGAGCCTGAGGTTAGACCAGCTGTTGTGCAGCCACCACAGGGCCGAAAGAAAACGTATCGAGGCTCCTGTGGGTCACGTCTTGCAGGTAGTGGGCTGTGAAGGTCGTTTGACACTTCCAGACCCCAGCTTGAAGTACCTGCGTCACAGAGAAGTTTCTCTTGAAGGCCAGGGATGTAGCAATACCCCTGACATCGTGGGCCCGAGGGCGACGTGACGGAGGAGGGTCAGGATTCAGGGCATGGTGGATAACCCTTCGAATCCAAGCTGAGATGGTGTTCCTGGTGACCCTCCTCTTAATCCTGCCTGTGCTCACAAACAAAGCTCGCACATGAGGACAGACTGCAGCCGTTCTCTTCAAGTAGTGCCTCAGACACCTCACTGGACATAGTAGCAGCTGGTCTGGGTCGCTTGTTACAGAACGGAGACTCGCGATCCTGAAAGAGTCGAACCGAGGATCCGGCACTCCAGGATTCCGAGTCTTGGCAACAAACTCAGGGACGAACCTGAACGTTACCTCCCCCCATCCCCTTGAATGGGCGATGTCGTACGAGAGACCATGAAGTTCACTAACTCGCTTGGCCGAAGCCAAGGCGAGTAGGAAAGCCGTCTTCCAAGACAGGTGGCGATCGGAGGCCTGGCGTAATGGCTCGAAGGGAGGTCTCTTAAGAGACCTGAGGACTCGAACCACGTTCCAAGGAGGGGGTCTCACTTCCGACTGGGGGCAGGTAAGCTCATAGCTACGTATGAGTAAAGAGAGTTCTAGCGATGAAGAAATATCCACGCCCTTCAATCTGAAGGCCAAGCTTAAGGCTGAGCGATAGCCTTTCACTGCCGAGACAGAAAGGCGCATTTCTTCTCGCAGATACACGAGTAAGTCCGCTATTGCTGGAATAGTGGCATCGAGTGGAGAGATACCCCTTCCACGACACCAACCACAAAAGACTCTCCACTTTGCTTGGTAGACTCCCTCAGAGGACCTTCGCAGGTGCCGAGACATTCTCTCCGCAACCTGATGCGAAAAGCCTCTCTCCGCGAGGAGACGCTGGATAGTCTCCAGGCGTGAAGCCGAAGCGAGGCTACGGCCCTGTGAGGGACGCCGGAGTGGGGTTGTCAGAGAAGCTCGTGTCGTGGAGAAGGCTCCCTTGGGAGTTCCGTCAGGAGTTGCAGAAGGTCCGGAAACCATTCCGCGTGATGCCATAGCGGAGCTACCAGTCATCGAACAGTTGACCGATAGTCTGGTCCTGTTGAGCACCCTTCTCATCAGACAGAACGGTGGGAAGGCGTACACGTCGATGTTGTCCCACCGTTGCTGGAAAGCATCTTGCCAGAGTGCCTTGGGGTCCGGGACTGGGGAGCAGTACAGGGGCAGCTTGAAGTTCAAGGCTGTCGCGAACAAGTCCACAGTCGGGGAACCCCACAAAGTCAGGACTTTGTTGGCTATCTGAGGATCCAAAGACCACTCGGTACTCACTATCTGCGAAGCCCTGCTCAGACTGTCGGCGAGCACATTCCTCTTGCCAGGAATGAAGCGAGCTGATAGTGTTATCGAGTGGGTTTCGGTCCACCTCAGAGTCTCTACTGCAAGATGGGATAGCTGTCGCGAAAAAGTGCCTCCCTGCTTGTTGATATAAGCCACTACCGTGGTGTTGTCGCTCATCACCACCACGGAGTGACCCGCCAGGGACCGTTGGAACTGCTGAAGAGCCAGAAAGACGGCCTTCAATTCTAGCAGGTTGATGTGTAGGCACTTTTCTGATTCTGACCAAAGGCCTGAGGCCCTCTGGTTCAGAACGTGCGCCCCCCACCCTTATTTTGACGCGTCCGAAAACAGAGTCAATTCCGGGGGGAGGACGAGAAGACTCACTCCCTTCCGCAGGTTCTCGTCGGCCAGCCACCACCGCAAGTCCGTCTGTTCCAGAGACCCCATTGGGATCAGAATGTCTGGGGAATCGGATCCTTGATTCCACCGGGACTTGAGCCGCCATTGAAGGGATCTCATCCTGAGGCGGCTGTTTGGAACCAGACGGGCCAGGGAGGATAGGTGGCCTAAGAGACGCAACCACGATTGGGCGGGGAGTTCTTTTCACCTGAGGAAGGGTCCCGCCACCCTCCTCAGCCTTGCTATCCGGTCGTCTGAAGGAAAGGCTTTGTGGAGATTGGTGTCTATTAGCATGCCTAGATAAACCAGTCGTTGGGACGGCTGCAGAGAGGACTTCTCGAGGTTTACCACGATCCCCAGATCCTGGCAAAGATCTAGAAGCCTGTCTCGGTGCCGAAGAAGGGTCGACTCCGAGTCTGCTAGGATCAGCCAATCGTCCAGGTAACGAAGGAGACGAATGCCGTTCCTGTGCGCCCAAGATGAAATCAGGGTGAACACTCTGGTGAACACCTGAGGAGCTGTGGAGAGACCGAAACACAGCACCTTGAACTGGTAGATCTTGTTGTCTAGGCAGAATCTCAGGTACTTCCTGGAAGACGGATGGATTGGGATCTAGAAGTACGCGTCCTTTAGATCCAGTGTGCACATGAAGTCTTGTGGTCTCACCGCAAGTTTGACCGTGTCTGCTGTCTCCATGCTGAACCGGGTTTGTTTGACAAACCTGTTCAGAGCTGAGAGATCGATGACGGGTCTCCAGCCTCCAGTAGCCTTCTTTACATGAAAGAGTCGACTAAAGAAGCCTGGAGAGCCGTCCACGACCTCCTGGAGAGCACCCTTCTCGAGCATGGTCTCGACTTCGGCCTGAAGGGCCAGCCCCTTTGCCGATCCCGTGGCATAGGAGCTCAACGACACTGGATTCGCTGTCAGGGGAAGTTAAGATGTTGTGAACGGGACGCGATAGCCTTGGCCGATCACTGAGACCGTCCAAGCATCGGCCCCGTGTTGCTGCCACCTGCGGACGCAACGCTGAAGGCATCCCCCCACAGGTGGACACGCAGGGGACTGCCACCCCTAGGGCTTGCGGCCGCGGCCGCCACCCCTAGGAGTCTTGCCTCCCCTGGAGGACTTACCGCCCCTCTTGACCTTGGCTGGAAAGGGCTGGGGCTTAGACACCACCTTCTTAGCTGCCGGTGCCTGTTTGGGAGCCTTACGAGGCTGTTGCTGCTGTTGTGGCGGGGCTGGAGGCTTATAGGGCCGAGTTGTAAGGGCCCTATGGAGGAGGGAGTCCGTGCTGGATTTCCTCCACCTCTCAGCCGTTCGCTCCATGTCTTGAGGCTCAAACAGGCTCTCCCCCAGAAGGGAAGCATGTCGGAGCCTACACACATCTACGGCGGGGACCTTCGGATGGAATCTCTCGGACACAGCATCGCGACGCTTCAACACCGAGTTGGCCCACAGGGTAGTAACCTGGTGCGCCAAAAACTCGATGGAGCGGGTGCCCGAGAGCAAGAAGGTCTCTAGGGCCTTCCTATTGGTCTCCTTGGACAAGTCCTCCGATTGCAATAGGATGCCCAGAGATCCTAGCCAAAAGTCCAGCCACGAAGTGGCCTGCATGGCACACTTAGCGACCTTCTCGTGGCTAAGGATCTCTGCCGCTGAGAACGACACCTGCCGGGCAGAGAGTTTCTCAAGGGGAACTCCCTTCGCCAGCTCCTCCACAGAGTGATGGAAAGGAAGAGCTCACCCAGGATCTCGAAATACCTCCTCTGCTGAAGACGAGGAGGAGGGATGAGCTTGTTCCCGGCAGTGGAACGACTGGAGGAGGCAAGAAGTGCGAGCTGAGCGTTGGCCCTAGCCCTGGCACTCTTCAGCCCCCGAGACCAGGGCAGAGCCGCACTGGTCTTAGGGGCCTTTCGAACGTCAAACACTTAATCCAAAATCGTGTCTTTGCCTTCACGGGGGGCGATGACTGGATCCATAAGCCCGTTAAGTTGCCTTATCAGGCTTAGGACCTGCCAGAAGGCATGTTCGGATTCTTGCTGTTCTCCTCCCTGCGGGCTGGCAGCTAAGTCTCCTGCCCCAGGGATCTCTTCCTGGGGTGACACGTGGACATTCCCCTGGGTAGTCGTGGGTTCCTGATGAATCCTTGCAGAGGATTTAGGGACGGTCTTGGAGTCCTTGGATTCCCTCCTGGGAGGGATACAGGATCCCAACAACGAGGTTCGAGGGGCCCCTTCCTCACGAGACGATTCTCCTGCATGAAGCGAAGTCTCCCCCCCTGGTGCCGAGGGGAAGACTACCGCCCCACTGGACTCACCTGAGGGCGGAAAGGCCTCGTCCACGGGAGAAGGAGAGAGCACTCGTGCAGGAGAAGGGACCTTCGCGACCGACCTCTTGGGAACCAACTTCGCCCTGGGGGAAGTCACCACGAAGTCCACTCCTCTCTTTCTCTTCAGCGTAGGAGAGACAGCCGTTGGTTTGTTACCCTGGCCGGCGAGTGCTGGTTTCATAACCCTCACTAACGCCCGTGCCAGAGGACCAAACCAAGTCTGTTGCTCCAAGGACACAGAGTCCGAAATCCTCGCTAAAGGGAAAGGGATCGGGCGATCCTTTGGAGTGGACACCACGGTACCTGCCTGAAAAGAAGGTGGGGAAGAATGATGTACTAACCTCTCCTCATCCTGCACTACCAACCTGTGTTTGGGTGGAGGTGATCCCGAGTGCCGTCTAGGAGCAAGCGTTCCTGCTGCTACCACCGGCTGCGGAATTCGCCGCGAACGATGGTCGCGCGGGAGCGCGGGCGAGCGGTCGCGCAGGCGAGTGGGCGCGAGGGTGGGCAGGTAAATGAACGCGTGTCTGAGGCGACGAACGCAAGCGTTGGGGCGACGGCGAGGGAACGCGCTGCCGCGTAGGTGAGGAAGACCGCTGGCGATGTAGATCCACAGGCGATCGATGATGAGCTGGTGAGTGCAGTCGCTCAAGTTGGCGATGGCGCGATGTGACATGTCGACGCATTGGCGAGCGATGGTGAGCAGCATGCGCAGGTGAATGACAGCGTAATGGCAAGCGATGGCGAGCAGCATGCGCAGATGAATGATCGCGTGATGGGGTGCGATGGTGATCAGCATCCGCAGGAGGGCGATCGTGCAATGGCGAGCGATGGCGAGCAGCATGCGCAGGAGGGCGATCGCGTGATGGCGAGCGATGGCGAGCAGCATGCGCAGGTGGGCGATCGCGTGATGGGGTGCGATGGTGATCAGCATGCGCAGGAGGGCGATCGTGCAATGCCGAGCGATGGCGAGCAGCATGCGCAGGAGGGCGATCGCGTGATGGCGAGCTAGAAGCTGGCGAACCATGTTCCTTCAGGAGAGTTGGAGAACATTGGCGATACTAAGATCGCCTGTGCGCGCTGGCAAGCAGGTGAACGCTGGCGAGGAGGTAATCGCCGGCGCGTAGGTGATCGCTGGCGAGCTGGAGATCGCTGGCGAGCAGAAGGTCGACGCGTGTCATGTGAAAGGACAGGTGGCGCGGCGCGTTCACGGGCAGGAACTGGAAGATCGCTGGCGCGTTGGCGAACATGTGTTTTTGACACACGCGCAGCACAATGTTGCGTAGCCACAGGACCAGGCAGATGGTGAGCAGGGAGCTCAGCAGGAACTAAAGGGTGGTCAGAGACCGCAGGGCGATGGTCCTCAAATGAGCGCTGACGCTCAGAAGAGAGCTGACGAGCAGGAGAGCGCTGGCGAGGGGGGCGAACATCAGGAGAGAGCCGACGAGCAGGTGAGCATCGGCGAGCAGGAGAGTCTTGGCGAGCAGGAGAGCGCCTGTGCGCTAGCACTGCTCGCGGAAGGGAAGGATCCCTTAGCCCCGAAGGGACCGTTGCCCGTCGGGTGACGAGTTCTCCAGAAGGCGAAGATCTGGCAGGAGATGGTGAGCGGTCTGCAGAGAGGTTCAAGGAAGGCGGAGCTGTAGGCTGAGGCTGACGAGGAGAGTCCCCCCCGGAGGATGAAGACCCAAAAAGGCGCCTCTTAGTCCCCCTGTAAGGGGAAGGGAGGCCCTTGTGGCGTAGCGGACGGTGAGCCTTACGGCGGAGGCGGCCTCGGGGAAGATCGTCGGGACCATCGGTCCTCCGAAGGGGAGTCTCCGTCAAAGCACTTCCCTCAGAAGGAAGCTGAGCAGCAGCAGAGACCGAAGGACTCACTTCCCCCTTCGAAGGATGTACGGAAGGGGGAGGAGAGCCTTTAGCACCATCATCCGCAACAGCACCTGCGGCGGATTGCCCAGCCACGTCGGAGGCCTCTGTCACCACGACGTCGACAATAGACAGAGGGTCTACCTCTGCTACCGCCGGCGACTGCTTAACAGCGGCCCCCAACGAGACAAGGTCAATAAGAGCGACCCTGGAGGGCAAGCCCTTAAGCCCCAGGGACGACCAAATCTGTAAAAGATCATCACTGGTTAAGGCATTATCAATAACCTCCCCCGGAGGAGGAGGGGGGGGGAACCGCCTCGCTATGGGAGGCGACGCCCTCTCCCCCCACCGAAGGTCGGGAAACAGAACAAGGGCCTGCGCTCCCACTCGGCCGACTCTCCTTAGGAGGCGGACGAGGGGGAGCTTCGGAGGAGGTTTGGGCGGCCAAAGAAGAGTCCCGAGAACCTTCCTCCTTCAAGGCTAACCCCGGAGGAGAACGGTCTCTCTTGGACTTCTTCTTACGCCGACGGCCAAACCTCTCCCACTGGGAGGCAGACCACTCCCTGCACTCACGGCACATGTTCTCCTGGTCACACCGTCGGCCCTGACATTGAGGGCAGAGGGTGTGCGGATCCGTATTTACGTCCGACATGAAAGTCCCACAAGGACGACCGGCAACTCCAGGGCATGTACGCATTGTAAAGAAATAATAAAATGTGAAGTGAAGCAAGTCACCGGTGTGTGGAGGGGGGAGGGGTAGCAAGCTACCCTTCCCCAACCCCCGCTAACTAGCGCGGGGGTAATTAACCCTCGTTAAAACTATTGGCTCGTCATTTCAGCTGCGCTAAAAGGTAAACCCTCTGTAAATAGCGTGATTTGTATTTCGGTTACGGAACAAATATCTAATTAAAAACAAAAACAAAGATGCCATTACAAAAATTAAATATCTTTCAGAAGATCTGCTTCCAAAATAAATCCAAAAATGACAAATTCGGAGATATGGTATTTTTATTATAAAATAAATTTTTAAATATACTTACCTGGTAGTTACATATATATAGCTTAAATCCCGCGTTTCGACACGGCACGACAGAAATTCAAAATTCGTGGCGATCGCCGCCATGACAGTAGGTGGTCATACATGAGCGCCATCACTCGTAGGTTATTAGAACCATTCCCAACATCTTCAGAAATTCAATGTCTCTGTTTTCAGAGGGGAGGAGGGAGGGCCCTTTTATATATGTAACTACCAGGTAAGTATATTTAACAATTTAATTTAATAATAAAAATACCATTTTTAAATATGTAACTTCCCTGGTAGTTACATATATATAGCTGATTCACACAGTTGGAGGTGGGTTGAAAACCTCATCCCCTTGGAAATTCGTATAATTATTAAAAACTACAATAGTAGTATTAACAATTTGGTTCTAACCTGATAAGAAACCTGGCTTCACAATGATACTGCCTCATTTCGCCTGCATTCCTTAAGAGACTCAACGATCCACTCATTGGGCTGTAAAAGTCTCTTGCGGTTGCCACAAGGTCGTCGACCTTAGCGTGGCTAGACCACCATCTTTGCAAACCTGGCACAGCCAAGGATACTGATTCTGGCGTTACAACTTGATAAGAAAGCTGGCTTCACAATGGTACTGCCTCATTTCGCCTGCGTTCCTTAAGAGACTCAGCGATCCACTCAGGGGGCTGAAAAGTCTCTTGGGGCTGCCACAAGGTCCATGACCCTTAGAGTGGCTAGACCACCACCCTTGCAAACCTGGCATAGCCAAGGATACTGATTTTGACCACCTACTCCATATTAAAACTAATTTGATTTGCATCCCAGATTGACGGAAGGCTGCAACAAGCTTCACAGATAACTGTGAACGTATTAAAACTAACTTGACTTGCATCAGAAACTGACGGAAGGCTGCGACAACCCTCGCAAACAAACTATGAACAAGTACAAGAAAAAAAGGCAAGGGTATACATTAAGTTATAGGGAAGAGGCAGCAGACCCTTCTCCAACTAAGAAGACGGAGGTAACGTACGGACCCAGGGAATAGTAATCCTCATACTGGGTCTGGACATCTTTGAGATAGCAGTCTGTGAAGATTGATTTACTTCGTCAGAAAGTAGGCTCCAAAATTGACTTCACTGACCTATCGTGTTTGTAAGTAATAGAAATTGCTACAGTTCTAACCTTGTGTGGTTTTACCTTAAGGATAGGGAAAACTTCCTACTCACAATCTTGGAGTTTCCCTTATTAAATCCTTAATGAAAAAAGCCAGGATATTCTGTCTCGTGTTTGAAAAGAAAGCCTAGCTGAAGGGAGCAAACTGTATTGTCTCTATTAAAGCCCATCTTCTTGCTGATGGTTTTAAACACTCCTACGTCTTTGACTGAAGCCAACGAAATTGGGAAAAAAGTCTTCTTGGTAAGATACTTCCAAGATGACTTGTCGAACTGTACAAACCTACTTGCGAGGTTAAAAAGGCCAGGACTACATCTAGGTTCCACGAGGAGGTTGGATTGTCCTTCCACTTGTTCGTCTCAAAAGATCTAATGAGGTCTGAGAGATCCTTGTTACCTGACACGCCAAAGTTTCGGTTACGAAAGACAGAGGTTAATATGCTGAGGTAACCCTTGATGCAAGGCATAGCTAGGTTCTCTTTTGTACGTAGATACAACAGAAAACTCTGCTATATTGGTTATAGAGGTATTGGTAGAGGAAAATCTATTATCCCTGCACCGCACTCTAAATATGCACCACTCAGATTAATCAACCCTAATAGTGGTCATGATCTGGGGGTATCTACCAGCCACTCCATCATCTCCACAACCCAATGTCTCATAGACCAAAGAAGAAGCTATCATGGTAATGCGGACGTTGGCCGAATCCCTGAATCTTTTCAGGACTCTGTCCAGGATCTTGAATGGAGGAAAAGAGTACACATTTAGATCTTTCCAGTTCAGAAGAAAAGCGTCCAGTGCGTCTCTTTCCTGGTCTGGTACTGGAGAGCAAAATACCGGAAACCTCTATGTCATTTGTGAGGCAAAGAGGTCTAACGAGTGTTGACCCCAAAATCATCCAAAGGTTGGTGCACACCTCGTGATGTAGGGTCCATTCTGCAGTAAGAACTTGCCTTCTACTGAGAAGATCCCTTCTGACGTTATTCTCTCTTACTATGAAGTGAGTAATCAGGGCTTGGTGAATGGCCACTAGATCTTTGACAATTATGTGTCATCTCCTCTGAGACTCTATCCAAGGATCCTTGTCGCAAATCGTATGTGTCAAACAGGGACGAAATCGCCTTCTCTAGTCAAGACAGACCAGACACATGAAGCGCACCGTGTGCGCGAACTAAACCGTGTGCTGATTGCTGCGAGGGATCGTCAACCGTAGCCGGGTGACCACCAGGGGAAAGTCCTTGCGACATTTCCGGAGCGCCTTGAACACGAACTGAATCGACTATCATCCCAAGAAAAATTAAATTCTGTGAGGGTGTTTGTTGAGATTTGGCCAGGTTACCATCAGACCTAACTGTTGCGTTAAGGACATTAACCTTTGAAGAGCCTCTAGACACTTTACTTGTGATTCTGCTCTGAGTGGTCAGTAGTCCAGGTACAAAGAAGAAATCTTACTCCCTTTATGTGTACAATGGACTGATGTCCAGAACAGGTTTTCATCCCTCCCGAGTGTTTCGGAACTAGGAAAAGTATGCTGTAAAGACCCCTCCGATGAGGTGACCTCTACATTACTATGAATAAAGCTGACAGCATAAGGCTCACTTGTTCTTAAAGAGCTGCTGCCTTGTCTCCTGAGTGGACTGTTGTCAGCTCTAGGGGTATAGACGACGTGGGAGGCATAAAACGTCTCACTTTTTTATTCGGTTTGTTGACTTGAGAATCTGCGAGTTTGATCTCCAGTCGCAATCCTCTGAGGTCTTTTCAAGAACTCCTGCCATGAAAAGGGCGGAAAGTTCGATGGGGACATCCCTCCAGGCCTTAACCAAACAGGCAAACAGATACATCGAGCCTTGTTCCTAGGCTCTGTGGCTTCTGCAAGAGTTCCGAGAGTCCAGTCCATAAGGCGGAAGACTTTTACAGTCTAAAAGTTTACTTCAGCCGATGGTCTATTTCAAAATTGGACCACAAACTACGACTTGCTCATGATTGACCTGAGTGAGGAAAATAAAAAGGAGGCCTTCCCTAGAACCTTCTCTTGGACATCCATTGGTTGAGGGTTGAGAAAACTCTCTTAACCCATCTAGCCGGAACCATTTTTTTGTTTTTTAGTAGACTAATGAATCCTGAGATTCGTCTTCTAAATCGGCTAATGGAACATCGATTCTCTGATATGAATGAGTAGGAGACAAAACCTCGTCATTGTGACAGTTATTATCTTCCAAAATAATTCCTCTTGTCTGGAAGAAATCTCGTGAAGAATATCATCCAGTTGCGAAGAAGTATCACGTTTAAGTTCGAGGGAGAGACAGGTTCTAGTGCTTCTAGCATAAGATCATCATGCTGTAAGGGAGCAACAACATCTGTAAACCCATGTGAGGGAAAAACTATGAACGCATGCGTCCAGCATGTTGTATATCAACAGCGTGAGGTGAGGGAGCGTTAGTTGTGGGTTCAGAAAATCGCGAAGGAGAGATAAAAAACTTGTCTATCCTGTTGCGAGGACAAGTTCCGACCATATGAGTCCATCATGGGTCTAGCTTGAGACTGTTGTATGTTTCTCTGAGAGGTATTAGTCTAATGAATGAGTCCCGAATGCCGTGAGTTTGCCGCGAGCGGTGAGGAAACGTGTCCAGTCAATCGCAAAGAAGAGACAAATGTTTGTCTGCGGTGACGTGTGACAAAACCTGACTGCAAGCGTCTAGTATATGTCCAGACTGCCGCATGCATCCACTTTGCCGTGAGATTACAGACTGCTGCATGCGTCCAGATTGCTGCGACCGCCGTGGCATGTGTGTCTGCGTCTGCCCCGAGGGAGAGACCAGACTGCTGCATATCGTCAACTGTCGATACTTCTATGTATCGATTGTTGTGAGAGATCACCCCCGAGAGACCACACTGGCGTCTGCGTCTGCCGTGAAGGAGAGACCAGACTGGCGTCTGTGTCTGCCGTGAAGGAGAGACCAGACTGGTGTCTGCGACTGCCGTGAGGAAGAGACCAGACTGCCGCATGCGTCCTAACGCTTGCCGCAAAGCGAGCTGATCACTGCGAGGGAGCGTTTCGCAGAGGTATCGTCAACTGTCGATACTTGTATGTATCGATTCTTGTGAGAGATCTCTCCCGATAGACCAGACTGGTGTCTGTGTCTGCCGAGAAGGAGAGACCAGACTGGTGTCTGCGTCTGCCATGAAGGAAAGACCAGACTGGTGTCTGCGACTGCCGTGAGGATGAGACCAGACTGCCGCATGCGTCCGTCCTCACGCTTGCCGCAACGCAAGCTGATCGCTGGGAGGGAGCGATGCTGAGTATCGGAGAACTATGCTGTCCGATACTATTGGAAGACCATTTTCTTGGTCTATCGCTGTGTGCCCGAGAATCCTAAGCGTCAACAGAGACGAAATAGACGTCTTTAATTTTGACAAATCAGATACATAATGAGCGGCGAGTGTTTTAACTGAACTATGTAGTGATCGCTGAGAGGTATCGTCAACTGTCGATACTTCTAGTGCGCGATCTGAATCGTTACGTGTATCGATTGTTGTGAGCTGAGCACCTTCTTTATCTGACGGAATATGCGTCTTACGCAATTGTTTCGGTGCTGACACGTAGTCTTAGTCCGAAAGGAACACCTCCGGTGAACACAGTCACTGCAGAAGGGTTTATTAGGAGACATACGTCTCTTGCGTGGTTTAGAACGTAGTAGTTGGCTCCAACCACGTCGCGATTTTTGCCTCCGATGAAGACGCATACATTTTTAACCTCGTTACTATTAAGATGGAGCGATCTGTACATTGTTAACATGATCGTTCGAAGGGACGTTCGTTCGCAATCAAGGTCTGCCATATCCTTTTGCCTTTCGACTTTCCTTCTCCCAGGGGTTGGGGAGCATGGAAGAGGTCCCCGGCTGGGATTATGACGGACACAAACGAACGCACCCTCCACTGCACTGACACTGAATACTGTAGTAGCACTTTTAATTATTTCACATTAGATCTTAATAGACCTACCCGTTACGAGAGATTATACTCTTTCGTCAAGGGCTAGAATTAAAATACAAAAGAATATATGATTAATATTAGTATTTTCAAAATAGAAATATAAAATAACGATACCAGTAATTGTGAAAACAAAAAACGATTGACAAGAGTATTACTTATCGTTGCTTGACTGCATTGCGTCATCATATGTGCCATTGAACACTAGCTCTTTAAACTATTTCACATTAGATCATAATAGATCTGCCCGTTGCGAGAGAATATTCTCTTTAGTCAAGGGCCAGAATGAAAATACAATAGGATATATGAATAATATCAGTACAGTATTCTCAAAAGCGAAATATTAAATAACGATACAAGTATTGTGAAACAAAAATAATCGTTTAATATCGGACATCTCTCTTAGTCGTACTACGAGCGTAAAATGACTACGCTCGAGAAAACTCTAAATCGAAAATTGACTAAGCGAAAAATATTAATAGGACAAATATATACTTGAAAATAATATATTTCCTTACATTATAAACATACTTATGCTTATAAAGCTAGTATTTTAAAAATTTCTTGCAAGAAAGAAAATAATTCATAAAATGCAAGTTATACTAAACGGATTACGTCACAGGACTGTGACTTCATCACCAAGAAGGACTGAATTCCTACAAGGTAATCACATTCCGCTCTGCTAAGAGTTACGTTACAAAATAGTAACATCACAATGTTTAATGTAGAAAATGTCTTCCTTCCATTATAACTTTAAGAGTTGTTCGTTAATAAAGTAGGGGGAAAAAATATTTGATCTCTCAATACAAGGAACGAAAACAAATACATAAATGCTCCCTGTTAATTACAGTGCGGGAAGAAAGAGCAGCTCGAAAGCTGGTCTAGCCCAACAACCAAAGTTTAACAACAAAAGAGCCATTACTGGGTCTGGACATATTTGTATGAAATCAAGTTCACTTAAACTGTCCAAGTTGGACCCGCAAAAAAATTATCCTATATCAAATCTTCGATAGTTGAAAGGCAGCGAAAGCTAGTAACAATAATCAGACAAAAGGTACTTCACCAAATTGTAGAATAAAGTAATATATCCACGAAAAGAATTCCCGAGGTGTTGACTCGATCAACGACAGAGAATTTCTGAAGATGTTGGGAATGGTTCTAATAACCTACGAGTGATGGTGCTTATGTATGACCACCTACTGTCATGGCGGCGATCGCCACGAATTTTGAATTTCTGTCGTGCCGCGTCGAAACGCGGGATTTAAGCTATATATATGTAACTACCAGGGAAGTTACATATTTAAAAAGCGTGGTTTGTATTTCAGTTACGGAACAAATTAATAAAGTTTCATCTGAAAAGGAAACACAAGCCACTCTATGGGAAATATGGAATATTTCACTATGGATTCTGTTGTTACAAGGAACACTTGCATACGAATATGCATGGCACATGTGTCAGTCTATTATGCTTTTTGTCACCCGTGTAATAGAACAGTCTATAGTGTCATGTACTAGACACGTCACTCAACATGACACGCCGTAAAGAGTCCATCATGTACACCCTTCACTAAAAAGTCCCAATTAGTGCACTGTTCTTCGCAGAAATCAAGCGGCAGGTTTTAGTACACTACCTGCTGCCACCACGTAGTGTTTGATCTCCTGTAATTGTTTCGTGTAATGCTTGAAAAGGACACAGGATGACTTCCATCAAGTGTAAGCGCGAAGACTTTCAAAAGACATATTTTGAAAGAAATTCAGAAACGAAGCAACTTTTCTCGGATCATGACCTGCGGGTGTACTGTCTGGATCCGCTCTGCGAATGAAATAGGTGATCTTCGCCCTTAGTTGTTTTAAGGTTAGTGTTGAACCTGATGTTTCTCCCCTGAAAAGCTGACCTCCCTTAAAGTCTGAAGTTCTACGAAGATAGACCTTTAGGCATTCCACTGGGCATAGGGATGCTTCTTCCTTCAGAGGGCAGATTCTCCAGGGACCCCACCTCTTAGTGGGCAGCTCGTTCTTGGCGAGAAACGCTGGATCCGGAAAAAGGTTCAGTTCTCCGAAGTCTGTGAACTGAATGTGGCCATCATCCCTCTATCAAGGTGGACCCACCGGCAGCTGGCGGAAAGAATGTCTACAGACTTGGATGACCGGCTGCCGGCAGTCAACATAATTGACGGCAGTCGGCCAGTGTGTGTGCCGGTTGCCGTTGATTCGCCGATCAACGGTACCCCACGGCAAGCGGCGGCAGAGCAATCTGACGACAGACAGTCGTCCGAGTTGGCCGAAGGCAGCTGTAAGATGCCGGCAGCCGGCCCAGGGTTGATGGCAAGATAAAGAGAAAGCATGGATGGGGGGGGGGGGGGAAGCAAAGGCACAGCTTTGCAGACCTTCATCGGAAATGAGGGTTCATATGGAAGGGGGAATTATATTCGGGCTTCCATCCAACCATAGTCCATCCATATCGATAGTAGGGGTATGGAAGGCAGTCCAAGGGAGGACTGAAGAACACACTAATGATAGGGGAGGATCCCTGCTGGCAGCCGGCTCGGCCGGCGGCAGACAGGGAACCCCAAGCCAATCCCGCAAACTACCCATAGGGTCGATTGTAGAATGATGGCCAGGGTGTGTGAAGGCTAGGCCAACACTAAAGGACAGCAGGGGAGGGGCAAGGGTCCTGCAGGTGAGGTAGTACCTAAAAGGCACTACCTAACCAAAAAGATTCTGATCCACAGAAAGGACAACCCTAGGGGCCAGGGAATTCAATTCCCTAGGTTGGGTTAGTCTGATTAGGTGAGAAGGTGGCACACAGGTCACTGTCTCAACTAAGGAACAGAATCTAGTGTCGGAGACCCTAAGCAAGGGAAGAATTCAATTTTTCGGTTTAGGACCTGCCGGCACAGGACTGTCTGCTAAGCCATGGAGAGGAGGAAATATCATATAACGCCTCCAGGGTATGGCCTAGGGAGGTCTAGCCTCCTGCATTGGCAACCTAACCTGGCTTGGGAAATCAGTTCACCAAGACAGGCGGTTGTCGATCACAGACAAGCTACTCTGATGTCCCACCCTAAACTCAAAACCAGCTCAGTGGTTGAGAGAAAGAAGCGGGAACACCCCAGTAAAGATTTGCCAGAATACAATTCAAGGCAAAGCCAACTAGGGTTAGCCTAGGCTAGTCAGAGGGAAGAGGAATTGCTTTAAATCTCGCAAGGAGATTGGTATCGACTTAAAAGGTATAGGTGTCAGTCTCCACTTAAAAGACGATACAAGGGCAATTGGGGACATGTATGAAAGTACTGTATACTAAAGCCCCTAGGACGGTAGCCTAGGCGCAGTGAGAATCGGTCACCGAAACTCTCTCATATACTATCTTGGAAGAGGAAAATTTTAAGCAGTAATATCTTAATTGTATAAAATATTGCCTGAGCTTCAATAAAACTTTACCAGAAAGGTTACATTATGCATGAAGTGTGTAGGTGCCTAGGCTAGGAAGCCTAGCACTCGTGGGGCTCGGTCATAAAATTGCCAAATCCACGAAAACAAGGGCATAATATAAGAATTCCTCGCTAAATTGCTAAAGTTATTGAAGCGATTAATGCCGGGAAAGTCGTTCTGGCTAACTAAATGCACATGTAAAGAACGACTGCGTACTAGACGCCATCCGGCTGGCAACAGCTCTTGTTACGTTAAATACGAGCTTATTTCGAGGAAAAAATGATATTTTAATTATAAAATAAATTTTTGAATATACTTACCCGGTGAATATATAATAGCTGAGCCTCTGGCGGCTCGACAGAAAAAACACACAAAAACTCGCGAGCGATCGCTATGAAGGTTGCGGGTGTGCCCACTAGCGCCAACTATCGGCCAGATACCGCATATACATGTAAACAGACCCAATTTTTCTCATCCCGCTGAGTCTCTATCTGGGAGGAAGGGGGGGCCTTTAATTTATATATTCACCGGGTAAGTATATTCAAAAATTTATTTTAAAATTAAAATATCATTTTTAAATATTTAACTTAGCCGGTGAATATATAATAGCTGATTCACACCCATGGTGGTGGGTAGAGACCAGAGTTAATTAAGTTTACAGCGTATATGCTTAGAGTTTTTGACAGTTATATCATAACAAAACCCAAATATATAAAGGTACCTGGTAACGAAGTCGACTTAGACGATTACTCTGCCTTATTAGTCTGTCTTCCTCACGAAGCCCAGCGATCCTCTTAGGATGCTGAAAGATTCCCAGGAGCTGAAGTATTAAGGGCTGCAACCCATACAACAGGACCTCATCAAACCCCTAATCTGGGCGCTCTCAAGAAATGACTTTGACCACCCGCCAAATCAATCAGGATGCGAAAGGCTTCTTAGCCTTCCGTACAACCCAAAAAACAATATTAAAAACATTTCAAGAGACAGATTAAAAAGGATATTGGAATTAGGGTAATGTAGTGGTAGAACCCTCACCCACTACTGCACTCGCTGCAACGAATGGACCCAGTGTGTAGCAGTCCTCATAAAGAGTCTGGACATCTTTAAAGTAAAATGACGCGAACACTGACTTGCTTCTCCAAAAAGTCGCGTCCATAATACTTTGCAGAGATTTATTTTGCTTGAAGGCCACGGAGGTTGCTATAGCTCTAACTTCGTGCGTCTTAACCTTAAGCAAACATCGGTCTTTCTCATTCAAGTGAGAATGAGCTTCTCGTATTAAAAATCTGATAAAATATGACAAAGCATTCTTTGACATAGGCAATGATGGTTTCTTAACTGAGCACCATAATGCCTCAGATTTACCTCGTAATGACTTAGTACGAGCTAAATAGAACTTAAGAGCTCTAACAGGACATAATACTCTTTCCAGTTCGTTGCCTACGATCTCTGATAAGCAAGGAATATCAAAAGATTTAGGCCAAGGACGAGAAGGCAGTTCATTTTTGGCCAGGAAACCAAGTTGAAGTGAACAAGTGACTTTTTCTGTAGAAAAGCCGATGTTCTTACTGAAGGCATGAAGTTCACTGACCCTTTTAGCCGAAGCCAAGCACACTAGGAAAAGTGTCTTGAGGGTGAGATCCTTCAGGGAGGCTGAATGTAATGGCTCAAACCTGTCTGACATGAGAAACCTTAGGACCACGTCTAAGTTCCATCCAGGAGTTGCCAAACGACGTTCCTTAGAGGTCTCGAAAGACTTAAGGAGATCTTGGAGATCTTTATTGTTGGAAAGATCTAAGCCTCTATGTCGAAAGACCGAAGCCAACATGCTCCTGTAGCCCTTAATCGTGTGAGCTGAAAGGGAGCGAACCTTTCTCAGATGTAAAAGAAAACCTGCGATTTGGGCTACAGAGGTACTGGACGAGGACACAGATGCTGACTTGCACCAGTCTCGAAAGACTTCCCACTTCGACTGGTATACTCTAATGGTAGAAGCTCTCCTCGCTCTTGCAAACGCACTGGCTGCCTCCTTCGAAAAGCCTCGAGCTCTTGAGTGTCTTTCGATAGTCTGAAGGAAGTCAGACGAAGAGCGGGGAGGCTTTGATGGACATTCTTTACGTGGGGCTGACGTAACAGATCTACCCTTAGAGGAAGACTTCTTGGAAAGTCTACCAGCCATTGAAGTACCTCGGTGAACCACTCTCTCGCGGGCCAGAGGGTAGCAACCAACGTCAACCTTGTCCCTTCGTGAGAGGCGAACTTCTGCAGTACCTTGTTGACTATCTTGAATGGTGGGAATGCATTAAGTCCAGAAGAGACCAATCCAGTAGAAACGCGTCTATGTGGATTGCTTCTGTATCTAGGACTGGAGAGCAATAGATTGGTAACCTTTTGGTCAATGAGGAGGCAAAGAGGTCTATGGTGGGTTGACCCCAAGTAGCCCAAAGACTCTTGCCCACGTCCTTGTGGGTATCACCTGACCCCTCCGACTGAGACAGTCTGCCAAGACGTTCAAGTCCCCCTGGATGAATCTCGTCAACAGGGAGATGCCTCGATTTCTTGACCATAAGAGAAGGTCCCTTGCGATCTCGAGCAGCGTGAAGGAGTGTGTGCCTCCTTGCTTGGAGATGTACGCTAAAGCTGTGGTGTTGTCTGAGTTGACCTCTACCACTTAGTTTCGAAGAAGCTTCGAATATCATCAAGGCCAAGTGGACTGCTAAAAGCTCCTTGCCGTTGATGTGCATGCTCTTCTGACTTGAGGTCCACAGACCCGAGCATTCCCGACCGTCCAGGGTCGCACCCCAACCCAAATCCGACGCGTCTGAGAACAACACGTGGTTTGGGTTCTTGACTGCTAGGGATAGTCCCTCTCTCAGACTGATATTGCTGTCCCACCATTTCAGGCATGCCTTTACTGGTTCGGAGACTGGGAATGATACCGTCTCTAACGTCTTGTCCTAGTTCCAGTGAGAGGCTAGATGGAACCGGAGAGGCAGAAGGTGTAGTCTCCCTAGTGAGACAAACTGCTCCAGGGATGAGAGAGTCCCTAAGAGACTGTTCCAACTCCTGACTGAACAAACATTCTCTTTTCAGCATTAGTTGGACTTCGAGCAGGGCTTGTTCTATTCGGGTGGCAGACGGAAAAGCCCGAAAAAACTGGACTGCGAATCTCCATCCCCAAATATAGAATAATCTGGGATGGGATCAGTTGGGACTTTTAGGTTGACCAAAAATCCCAACTCCCTGGCCAGACTCAACGTCCAATGTAGATCCTGCAGACAGCGAAGACTGGACGATGCTCTGAGAAGCCAGTCGTCCAAGTACAGGGAGGCTCGGATCCCCGATAGATGGAGGGATTTTGCCACATTAATCATGAGCCTCGTAAACATGAGAGGAGCAGGACTGAGGCCAAAGCACAGGGCTCGAAACTGGTACCCCACATTCCTGTAAACAAACCTCAGAAACGGTTGGGAATCCGGGTGTATAGGAATGTGGAAGTATGCCTCCTGAAGGTCGAGAGAGACCATCCAGTCGCCTTCCATTAATGCTGTCAAGACAGCCTGGTAGACTTCATCGTGAAGTTTGTCTTGACAATGAACACATTGAGCGCACTTGCCTCTTACGTACTCCTTCAGTGAACATGGCTGCCAGATCATTGGAGCCATCCCTGAGGGACTTGTTCCTGCAGAGAACGTGGCTGTCAGATCATTGGAGCCATCCCTGAAAGCCTTGTTTATGCATGACATAATTGTACAGCAAAACTTCAAACGCTCGAAAAAACTCCTAACAGGAGATGGTCTAGCTCTGAAGTCGACCATAAAATCTTGGAGCGTCTCATGGCCAGGCGCCAGGGAGAGTCTATGAGGTTTGAGAAGTCTATCTGGGCAGAGGCAGGAACTCCCAAGCCGAGAACTTCTCCCGTGTCATATCAGACTCTCGCTCTATAAGCCAGCTTAAAAGTAGGGAAAGCAAAGGCTGTCTCCCCCAAACTCCTCCTGGTGATTAACCAGTCGCCTAGCAAACGTAAAGCTCTCTTAGAAGAGCGAGAGAGCACTAGCTTATAAAACAACGGCTTCGAAGTAGCTAGGCCTAGTGTAAACTCTGACGTTTAGGCGAGCGAGGAGCAGCAGTTACAAAAAGATCCGGACAAAGATCCTTAAAAATCAGCATGATTTATTTAAAGTCCATAGAGGGCTGAGCAGCTTTAGGCTCCTCTCCGTCTGACAGAGTCCTCAAGGGAATATCAGTAGGAGGGGGATCAGCAACTTCCTCATCTGAAGGAACCTTGTCCGACAATATCCGAGTCTCAAGCAAGGGAGAGACCTGCCGTGGTGGCAATGCTTGACAAGCAGAGTCCACACGCAAAGGAGCAACAGTAACAGTCAAGGACGCTATGTCATGTAACTGCTTAAAGGACTGACCAGTAACGACAACAGGTGCGGGAGGACGTTCGACGTCAACTCGAGACTGCCTTGACTGCTTAGACTGAGCAGTCAAAACAACTCTTGACTGCGGTGCTTGACGCTCAACGTCAAAACAAGTCAACTATGCTGGTTGGTGAACGTCCTGAACGTCAACAAGATGAAGCGGCAGCGGCTGAACGTCCACAAGCGGCTGAGAGTCAACACGGGACTGCATCGAGTGAGGCTCTACAAAACACGATTGACGTGACTTTGTAACGTCAATGTCAACAGGACGAGCAAAGGCTCGTTTGGGCGGCTGACGGCCAAGATCTCGATCAGCTAAGCGGCGAGGATCATCGTGAACTTGCTCAACAGAATAGTCCTCCATAAGAGAGGCAAGCTTATTCTGCATGTCTTGCCGTACAACTCATTTAGGATCAACGGGAATGGTTGCGGTAAGAGACGAGGGTAACGTCTGTGACTGCAAAACTTTTCCTACAAAAAGACTCTCGGAGCCTGTGTTACGCTTTTGTTTAGGCAGCGAGCAGTCTTCCGATGACTGCATAGGGTCAGAGCTGTCCTAATGGTTACAACAAGGACGCTGGACCTGTCCTGAAAGGACTGACTTTCGCTTAAAGGGCCTCGAAACCTTGTTCCACGGTTTCTTATGCGAAAAGCCTTCGGATGACGAGGAGAAAATCGTCTCGCTCGTCTTATGGTAGGGGCGGTGTTGATGAGACACGCCTGAAACCATAGAGGGAACGTCTGTTCGCTGATCAAGTCCTCTCGAACCCATAAGTCGTACGACATTACTTCTCCCCTGGGCTTGGGAGCTTGCAAGAGGTCTCGGACTAGGCGAACGACAGGCACGAACAGACGAACCCTCGGTCGCAACACTGATAACACTTTGCGCAATTATCACTTTATCACTACGATTTTCTGTTTTGCACTTACTTCACTGAAATCGAACTTTACAACAATTCACATTAGGTATGAATAAAACTGATTTCTACCTGAAGCACGCAATTCTACCCTCATCAAAAGGTTATAATTGCGAAATCAGTCGTATAATGTAAGCACATTAATACAAGCAAAAAACAGTAAACATATATTAAGATAAAAAGATCAGTGGCTGGGAAGGAGACTAAACACTAGTTCATTCAAAACTACGTTTTCAATCTCTCACCGAACAGTGCCTTGGGACGAGAATAAAAACTAAAAAAGTTTTATCCTTTCTCCCCGTAAAGAGACTAGGGACGAGAGTAAAAAAAACTGACTCGAGAACAACGTTACTCGCTTGGGACGAGAATAAAGATCGGAACGTTCTCTCTTCCTCTCTCTCTCTCTCTCTCTCTTGATTTCGCACCGAAGAGAAGAGCCCACTTACCTTTCGTCAATAAACAGGTTATTTGACCAAAGGAAAAAACTGAAAGGTTTTTCAATTAACAAGTTCCTTTAAAATGTTATTTTTATTAGTAAAATAAATTTTTGAATATACTTACCCGATAATCATGTAGCTGTCAACTCCGTTGCCCGACAGAATTCTATGGAGGGATACGCCAGCTATCACAATACTAGAAGGGGGTGTACTTACCAGCGCCACCTGTGGCCAGGTACTATAGTACTTCTTGTTGACACCTCCTCAATTTTTCCTCGGTCCACTGGTTCTCTATGGGGAGGAAGGGAGGGTCAATTAAATCATGATTATCGGGTAAGTATATTCAAAAATTTATTTTACTAATAAAAATGTTATTTTTATTAGTAAAATAAATTTTTGAATATACTTACCCGATAATCATGTAGCTGTCAACTCCGTTGCCCGACAGAATTCTATGGAGGGATACGCCAGCTATCACAATACTAGAAGGGGGTGTACTTACCAGCACCACCTGTGGCCAGGTACTATAGTACTTCTTGTTGACACCTCCTCAATTTTTCCTCGGTCCACTGGTTCTCTATGGGGAGGAAGGGAGGGTCAATTAAATCATGATTATCGGGTAAGTATATTCAAAAATTTATTTTACTAATAAAAATAACATTTTTCAATATTAAACTTACCCGATAATCATGTAGCTGATTCACACCCAGGGGGGTGGGTGAAAACCAGTGCACAAGATTAAAGGATAGCTAAGTATCCCATATTTCATATAACAGTTATCTCAAATAACAATGAAATAATAAGTACCTGGTAAGGAAGTCGAATTGAACCGTTACTCTGCCTCTTTTTTAAGTTCGTCTTCCTTACTGAGCGCAGCGTTCCTCTTGGAGGCTGAATCAACTCAAAGGTGCTAAAGTATATAGGGCTGCAACCCCTACTAAAGGACCTCTACACAACCTCTAACCCAGGCGCTTCTCAAGAATGAATTGACCACCCGCCAAATCAAAAGGATGCGGAAGGCTTCTTAGCCTACCGTAACAACCATAAAAACAACAATAAAAGCATTCAAGAGAAAGGTTAAAAAAGGTTATGGGATTAAGGGAATGTAGTGGCTGAGCCCTCACCTACTACTGCACTCGCTGCTACGAATGGTCCCAGGGTGTAGCAGTTCTCGTAAAGAGACTGGACATCTTTTAAGATAAAATGATGCAAACACTGACTTGCTCCTCCAATAGGTTGCATCCATTATGCTCTGCAGAGAACGGTTTTTATTAAAGGCCATCGAAGTAGCAACGGCTCTTACTTCGTGGGTCCTTACCTTCAGCAATGCAAGGTCTTCCTCCTTTAAGTGAGAATGGGCTTCTCTAATCAGAAGCCTTATATAATACGAAACCCCGTTCTTGGACATGGGCCTCGAAGGTTTCTTGAAGGCACACCATAAGGCTTCTGACTGTCCTCGAATAGGTTTAGACCTATTAAGATAATACTTGAGAGCTCTGACAGGGCAAAGAACTCTCTCTAGTTCGTTACCTACCATGTTGGAGAGGCTAGGTATTTCAAACGATCTAGGCCAAGGACGTGAAGGAAGTTCGTTCTTTGCTAGGAATCCGAGCTGAAAAGAACATGTTGCAGATTCGGTCGTGAAACCAATGTTCTTGCTGAAGGCATGAACCTCACTGACTCTCTTAGCTGTTGCAAGGCAGACGAGAAAAAGAGTCTTGAGGGTAAGGTCCTTGAAGGAAGCTGACTGGAGAGGTTCGAACCTAGGTGACATAAGGAACCTTAAGACTACGTCTAGGTTCCAGCCTGGAGTGGATAGACGACGCTCTTTAGAAGTCTCAAAAGACTTAAGGATGTCTTGAAGGTCCTTGTTGGAAGAAAGGTCCAAACCTCTGTGGCGGAGAACTGAAGCCAACATACTCCTATACCCTTTAATCGTAGGGGCTGAAAGGGAACTCTCATTCCTAAGATGTAATAGGAAGTCAGCTATTTGGGTCACAGAGGTATTGGTAGAGGATACTGAATTAGCTCTACACCAGCTCCGGAAGACTTCCCACTTAGATTGGTAGACTCTACGAGTGGAAACCCTTCTTGCTCTGGCAATCGCACTGGCTGCCTCCTTCGAAAAGCCTCTAGCTCTAGCGAATCTTTCGACAGTCTGAAGGCAGTCAGCCGAAGAGCGTGGAGGTTTGGGTGCAACCTGTCTACGTGAGGTTGACGTAGAAGGTCCACTCTTAGAGGTAGAGTCCTGGGGATGTCGACTAGCCATTGAAGTACCTCTGTGAACCATTCTCTTGCAGGCCAAAGGGGAGCAACCAGCGTCAGCCGTGTCCCTTCGTGCGAGATGAATTTCTGCAGGACTTTGTTTATTATCTTGAACGGTGGGAATGCGTAAAGGTCGAGATGGGACCAGTTCAGCAGAAAAGCATCCACATGAACTGCTGCAGGGTCTGGAACTGGGGAACAGTACAGCGGAAGTCTCTTGGTCATGGAGGTGGCAAACAGATCTATGGTAGGTTGACCCCACAAGGTCCAAAGTCTGTTGCACACACTCTTGTGGAGGGTCCATTCCGTGGGAATGACCTGATTCCTTCTGCTTAGGCGATCTGCTGAGACGTTCATGTTGCCCTGAATGAACCTCGTGACCAAAGTGAGGTTTTGACTTCTTGACCAAATGAGGAGGTCCCTTGCGATCTCGTATAGGCTCCTCGAATGGGTCCCTCCTTGCTTGGAGATGTAAGCCAAGGCTGTGGTGTTGTCTGAGTTCACCTCCACCACCTTGCCCAGCAGGAGGGACTTGAAGTTCAGCAGGGCTAAATGAACTGCTAGTAGCTCCTTGCAGTTGATGTGGAGCGTTCCCTGTTCCTCGTTCCACGTTCCCGAGCATTCCCGTCCGTTCAAGGTCGCACCCCAGCCCGAGTCCGATGCATCTGAGAAGAGATGAAGATTGGGGGTCTGAATAGCCAACGATAGGCCCTCCCTGAGAAGGAGATTGGTCTTCCACCACAAGAGAGTGGTCTTCATCTCTTTGGTGACTGGGATAGAGACTGCTTCGAGAGTCAAACCCTTGTCCCAATGAGCTGCAAGATGGAACTGAAGAGGGCGGAGGTGGAGTCTCCCTAGCTCGACGAACAGGGCCAGTGATGAAAGGGTCCCTGTGAGACTCATCCACTGTCTCACCGAGCAACTGCTCCTCTTCAGCATGCTCATGATGCAATCTAGGGCTTGGCTTATCCTTGGGGCCGATGGAAAAGCCCGAAAATCCTGACTCCGAATCTCCATTCCCAGGTACACAATGGATTGGGAGGGTATGAGCTGAGACTTTTCTATGTTGACTAACAGACCCAGTTCTCTGATTAAGTCCAAAGTCCAGTTGAGACTCTCCAGACAGCGACGACTCGTGGAGGCTCTCAACAGCCAGTCGTCTAAGTAGAGGGAGGCTCTGATGTCCGATAAGTGGAGGAATTTTGCTATATTCCTCATCAGATGCGTGAACACCATAGGAGCTGTGCTTAGGCCAAAACACAGGGCTTGGAATTGGTAGACAACCTTTCCAAAAACGAATCTCAGGAAAGGTTGGGAGTCTGGATGAATAGGAACGTGAAAGTAGGCATCTTTCAAGTCCAACGAGACCATCCAGTCCTCCTGCCTGACCGCTGCTAGGACCGACTTCGTCGTCTCCATCGTGAACGTCTGCTTGGTGACATACGCATTGAGCGCGCTGACGTCCAGCACCGGTCTCCAACCTCCTGTCTTCTTGGCCACCAGAAAGAGACGGTTGTAGAAGCCCGGGGATTGATGGTCCCGGACTATAACCACTGCCTTCTTCTGCACAAGTAGCGACACCTCCTGGCGCAATGCTAGCCTCTTGTCCTCTTCTTTGTAGTTGGGAGAGAGGTTGATGGGAGATGTGGTCAGAGGGGGTTTGAGGCAGAATGGAATCCTGTAACCCTCCCTCAGCCAACTGACAGACTGGGCGTCTGCACCTCTCTTTTCCCAGGCTTGCCAGAAGCTCTTGAGTCTGGCTCCTACTGCTGTCTGGAGATGCGGAGAGTCAGTTTTTTCCTTTAGAAGCCTTGGAACCTTTCCTAGACTTGCTCCTGGAAGAGTCTGGACGGGAGCTTCCTCGGCTGGGGGCTCTACCACGAAAGGGCGGTATGAACCTCGTAGCAGGAGTATCAGCCACTGGGGTGCGATAAGTCCTGGGGACTGAGGTAGCAACCTTAGTCTTACGAGCCGATGAGGCTACAAGATCATGTGTGTCCTTTTGTATCAGGGCAGCAGACAAGTCCTTAACCAGCTCTTCGGGGAAGAGGAACTTCGAGAGCGGAGCGAAAAGGAGTTGAGACCTTTGACAAGGTGTAATGCTGGAGGAAAGGAAGGTACATAGCTGTTCCCTTTTCTTAAGAACCCCTGACACAAACATCGACGCAAGCTCGCCAGATCCGTCTCTAATGGCCTTATCCATGCAGGACATTAATAGCATGGCAGAATCCTTGTCCGCAGGGGAGGTCTTCTTGCTGAGGGCCCCCAGGCACCAGTCTAGAAAGTTGAACATCTCAAATGCTCTAAAAACACCCTTCAGGAAGTGATCAAGGTCTGAGAAGGTCCAGCAAACCTTAGAGCGCCTCATGGCTGTTCTACGAGGCGAGTCTACCAGACTTGAGAAGTCAGCCTGGGCAGAGGCAGGTACTCCCAAGCCTGGTTCCTCTCCTGTGGCATACCAAACGCCCGCTTTAGAAGTGAGCTTAGTCGGAGGAAACATGAACGAAGTCTTGCCAAGGTGTTGCTTAGACTGCAACCACTCCCCTAAGATCCTTAACGCTCTCTTAGAGGACCTTGCTAGGACTAGCTTAGTATAGGTAGACTTAGCTGGCTGCATGCCCAGCGAAAACTCAGAAGGCGGAGAGCGGGGAATAGCAGAGACAAAGTGGTCTGGGTATACCTCCCTAAACAGAGCCAAGACCTTACGAAAGTCAATAGAAGGTGGAGAAGACTTGGATTCATCCACGTCTGATGAGGGATCCAGGTGTGCCGCCTCATCATCAGACGCCTCATCACCAGAGTGTAGCGAAGAGATCGGAAAGGTATGCTGAACGGCAGAGTCAGCACGAGCTGGAACAACAATATTAGTGGTTTCCTCTTCAAGACTCTGTTGAGGGAACACCTGAGGCTCAGACTGCAAGGGCTGATCAAAAGAAGTAGCAGAAGGTAGGCGCATGGGTGGAGGAGGCTAACTCCTAGCATGAGTAACTGAACTCAAGGGTTGCGCTTGCTGAGCGGAAGGCGGATGCGCAGTAGCAAGTTCCTGAGGAACGAGAAGAGGTTCCTGCGGTGTGAGCGGAGAGCGATGAGGTAGAGGCTGCGCAGAACGTAGTAAATGTCTCGCGAGTTGAGGCTCCTGAGGCGCAAGGCTAAGGTGTTGTGGTGCTTGCCTTGAGGAGGGTTGAGCTCGCTGCAGCGAGAGCTGAGGAGACTGACTCATGGATGGGAGAGGTTGTTGTACCTCAACCGAGTGTTGCATCAATGGTGGAGCAGCAAGTGGAAGCGGAGGAAGAGAGGTATAAGCCTCCTGATCCCATTGCTGAGGTTGCCTTAAGGAAGGCGGAGGGAGCTGTACACCACTGGGAACAGTAAACTCAGAACGTGGCTCAACATCGTACGCCTGGCAGGCGGTACTGCGGTCAGGCGGAGCGAGCGCAGGCGGAGCGAGTGCAGGCGGAGGCGGAGGCGCAACCTTCTCAGCCCGATACTCACGCATCAAGACTGAAAGTTGTGACTGCATGGACTGCAGTAGAGTCAACTTGGGGTCGGCAGACACTAAGGTCTGCTGAGGCAAAGCCTTAACAGCAGAGATCTGTTGCGGCAGAACCTTACTCCTCTTGGGCGGAGTGCAGTCGACAGATGACTGCGGCGAGTCAGAGCTGAGCCAATGACTGCAGCCCGGTTGAGCACTCGCAGACTGGACTCTGCGTTTGAGTGGTCTAGAGACCTGAGTCCAGCGTTTCTTCCCTGACAATTGATCAGCGGACGAGTAAAAGACGGGCTCAATCGTCTGCAGGTGGGAGTGACGGTCTCTGGAAGACACGCCCGCAACCACCGAGGATACTTCTGTGCGCCGATCAAGGCCTGCCGAACCCTTTTGCCCTTCGACATTGCTTCTCCCCTGGGCTTGGGAGCTTGCAAGAGGTCCCGGACTGGGAGGACGACTGGCACGCACAGAAGTATCCTCACGCACCACACTGACACTGACACTAGCACTTGGCACTGCACTGACACTAGCACTCGTCACAGCACTGGCACTAATACCACCCACTGCACTCTTGACCTTAAGTTCCTTGACTTCGGCCATAAGAGACTTATGATCGCTAACCACTGACTCTACTTTATCGCCTAAGGCCTGAATAGCACGCAAAACAACAGACATATCAGGCTGAGGGCAAATAGTAGGTTCGGGGGTAGCCACTACAGGGGTAGGAAAAGGTAGGGGATCATGAGGTGAGGAAAAAAGTGAAGAGTGAGAAGAACTCCTCCTAACTCTGCCTCTCTCTAACTTGGTTGAATACTTCAGAAGACGGACAAAATCAAGTTCCGAAAGTCCGGCGCATTCCTCACATCGATTTTCTAACTGACAGGGCCTATCCCTACAGTCAGAACAAGCGGTGTGAGGATCTACCGAGGCCTTCGGAATACGCCTATTACAAGACCTACATCGCCTATGGGTGGGGGCTTGTGAAATGTCAGACATCTTGAATCCAAAGAGTTAGCCAAGTGGGGTTTCAAAATCAAGCAAAAGATCGTTAACCGTTAATCAGGATTAAATAAAAGCTATCTAAGCTAATATAGAAGTTTTCCAGTAAAGCGACAGCCGAAATCTGAGAGAATACTTCACCAAAAGCCGTGAAAATACTCGAAGATCATAAGCGTATCCCAGAACGTCTTGCCGGAAGCACGACAGAGGAAAAATTGAGGAGGTGTCAACAAGAAGTACTATAGTACCTGGCCACAGGTGGCGCTGGTAAGTACACCCCCTTCTAGTATTGTGATAGCTGGCGTATCCCTCCATAGAATTCTGTCGGGCAACGGAGTTGACAGCTACATGATTATCGGGTAAGTTTAATATTGAAAAAATAGTATTTAAAACATTTAAGTTTGAAAGAAGAATGAACAAAACGTCAGAATCGATTTACTCTTTCCTGCAAAGTGAAACCGTGATTCTCTCTCTCTCTATCGTAACGATAGAGCGCAAACTGCCTAGCATAAATAAACTAAACGTTAGTTCATCTTTGAAACAGTACGAAGACTATTCAAAGAAAATCTTTCATAAAATATCTACTAAAAAATATTCATTTAATAAGTTTTAAATCATTTGCTCTGTAAAAGTTATTTACGATTGAAAGGGCTCAACGTTGTTTAACTTCGGTTTCCAAGTTAGGACCGCCTACTCTCGGATTAGAGGAGGAATAGGAAAGGTCGCATATAAACAAATCATTAAAATTTATCTTGATGTTTATTATAAATGGAAAGCTAATCGAAGAGGCCTAATAAAGGCGGTTGAGATATAAAATATATAGAGGAAAATCTATAATTAATTTATAACGTGATAAGATAATTGCTAAAAGCCTAAAACACACTTCCGTACTAAGGGAAGGGTCGGCCATTTAAAAGTCAAAGAAAGTCCAAAAAAACAATCCAAAGTCATCAAAAATTAAATCTATCCAAAAAAGAGTTCAAGATTTAAGTTGAAGACAAAACACCTGCACTGCGAAAACTCAAACCAAAAGGAAGTACTTCACCAAATATGTTGAGAAAACTCCAGGTTATACAGCGAGTATTGATACGTCTTGTCGTTAAGGCCGACAGAGAAAAATTGGGTCTGTTTACATGTATATGCGGTATCTGGCCGATAGTTGGCGCTAGTGGGCACACCCGCAACCTTCATAGCGATCGCTCGCGAGTTTTTGTGTGTTTTTTCTGTCGAGCCGCCAGAGGCTCAGCTATTATATATTCACCGGCTAAGTTAAATATTTAAAAACTGGCAAGAGCTTACATTTAAACAATTCAAAGATAGTACTTAACTTTCCAGAAGCAGATGAGGATGGGGAAGACATCATCGAAGCAAAACAATCCAAAATAGCTTGAGATAACACGGGATAAAAATCGGTCAGGAACGCTACACATGAAAGAATGACTAGATGGCGCCCAGTTACAGTATGAGTAGGAGTGTTGCCTTAATAACGGCTCTCCTACAATTCTTGCCATTTTCCCCTCTCGAAGCATAAACGCTATTAGGGTTGTAGATAGCTAGGTGGCGTGTCAAGATCTAATGCGATATACCTATAAGATAATACAAGGGATACTCGCGCCAGGAGTTAGAATTCTGCAGCTTTGTGTAGGATGGCGGCCACCTGTATGTATGATAGCGGCCGCCTTATTTTCAACTTTATCAGAAACTTGTATAGAATATTAACTGTTCAGAATGTTATAAATACCCAGGGTAAGTACTTAATATACCGATATACAAAGATTTTGAAAACCATCTAATTTGATGTGAAATTTATAAGTCGAACGAGCTCTGTACTTTGCCACGCAGTTTCTCGCTCCCATAGTTCCTAGAATTCCCTATAGATGACGTTCTGATCTTATCAACAGCGCCATAGCGGCGGAATACTGAATCATTAATCAGCTGCGGCAATTTGAAACGACCCAATGGGACCCCACTTGACCTGGGGATTAACTTGGATTAACTTTTTCACCCAATCATAACTCATTTTTTCTAAAAATTCAAATACGGAAACGGGAGCACCCATCGAGGGTCGGAAATGCTCATTCTTTACCCACGCGGTGCGATGGCAACTAATCAGTGTGTAGATACTTGTGAATCTTTTTCCAATTCAGTCAATCCTATTATGTTGAGGATTATGAACTTTACAACAAGTGCTGAGTTTACAAAATATTTATATAAAATGGGACTTTTAGGCGACTTTTCCAGCATTTGTGCAAAATGTCGTATCGGTGAAATGCGCTATAAGATAATGATGGAAAATCGACGAATAGTGGAAAAGATGACAAATTCGAAGATAATTTGTATTTTTCCTAACCATACAAACCTTAGCTATTTACAGAGGGGTTACCTTTTAGCGCAGCTGAAATGGCGAGCCATTAGAATTTAACGAGGGTGTATTACCCCAGCGCTAGTTAGCGGGGGGGTAGGGGAGTGGTAGCTAGCTACCCCCCCCCCCTCACACACAGATGAATGCTCACTTTCACTTAGAGGTAGGACTTGTCTTGGGGGACAGGGCTGGCGGGCAAATATGTGTAAATAGCTAAGGTTTGTATGGTTAGGAAAAATACAAATTATCTTCGAATTTGTCATTTGTTCCGTAACCGAAATACAAACCACGCTATTTACAGAGGGTGACTTACCCCTTAGGTAGGGTGGAAAGTCCCCAGCCACACTGGCTTTGGCTTTACCCAGGGACTCAGAATCCGAGTGAGTCGCACTCGAGAAAAGGAGTCCCTGCACCTCACAAGTTCCTTGCTCCGCAAGGAACCATGTGGCCTACGTAAGCTTGTGTGTGAAGGAAGAAGTGTGACCCGTCCTAGGCAGTTGACCTGGAGTTCCAGAAGGAACTCTGGGTTAGGACGTTCCCAATACCACCTCGTCAGGGTATGGGGGACGCGACAGTATTGACTCAATACTCGGAACACAAGGAAGCATGGTTTACCTGCAGAGGTTCGAGGTCAGCTATGCAGAGACCAGGATGCTGCTTCCCCGTAGAGGGGATGATGAAGAAAGAAATAAGAGCCAGACATACTTCTTTCGTTCATGCAGACTAAAACCTGATAACAATGCCCTCAACCTTCTGCTACCTGTCCAAAAAGGAGCCTGAGGTTAGACCAGCTGTTGTGTAGCCACCACAGAGCAATAGAAAACGTATCGAGACTCCTGTGGGTCACGCCCTGCAGGAAGCGGGCTGCGAAGGTCATTAGACGCTTCCAGACTCCAGCTTGTAGCACCTGCGTCACAGAGTAGTATTACTCGAAGGCGAGGGACGTTGCGATGCATCCAACATCGTGCTGTAGGGCGACGTGACGGGGGAGGGTCTGGAGACAGGTCGAGATGAATGTCCTTGAGTCCGGGCTGAAGAGGTATCCTGGTGACTCTCCCCCGTGTCCTCCTTGTGCTCCCAAATCGGCTGCAACTGAGGACAAACTGCAGCTGTTCCCAGCGCTAACCTCTCGATTCCTTTACTGGCAAGAAAGAGAAGGTCTTGGGACATCAGATACAGAATGGAGACTCGAAATCTTGAATGAATTGGACCGAAGGGCCGGGACCCCCAGATTCTGAGTCTAGCCAACAACTCAGGAAAGAACCTGAATGTTGCCTTCCCCTCTTCCTTAGAAAGGGGGGAGTTGTAAGAGACCAAGAAGATTGCTTACACACTGGCCGTGGCCAGAATGAGCAGGAGACCCAAGGCGGAATACAATCCGAGGACTGTCGTAAAGGGTCTTGAGAAGATCTCTTAAGGGGACCGTCCACCATGTCCGCCATTTTTTTTTCTAATGATCCAAATTACACAATTTCTATATATGTTTTAGACATATATAATACCTTCATCATATAAAAATTTCAAGTCATTTGATCAAAAACTTTTGGATTTATTAGCAAAAATAATTTAAAAAAAAAATTATTTAGGTACATTTTTCCCCACTACTATAATACCAATTGTATTGAAACTTATACCACAAAAACTACTCTAACAACCGAACAATTCTGTCAGACAGAATTTTGATTTTCCTTTCTGTTTTTTTCTAATGAATTTTTATTTTTTTTTCCTCGTCTAGACGGAAAATAATCGTGAAAAAAAAGGTAAAACGAAAATCAAAATTTTGTCTGACAGAATTGTGGGATTTTTATTCTTCTTTTCAACGATATCTTTTTCTCTAATATCGAACAACAAATAAGTGAGAAAAATGTACCTAAGTGGGAATAAGTATGTTTTTGAGTTATGAGCTCCCAAAGATTTGCAGCAAGCTTTCGCTTCTTTTCTAAAAGAAATCAAGATAATATTATTATGATAACTTTTATTGTTCATTCCTACATAAATGCACCCTAAAGGAGGTATTTGAACCCTCAGTTTACTATTCCTATGTTATGAGTTGCCAGCGATCTCTAATTGTTGCCAGTGTTTTAGTTAGCAGGTTTCAGCTTTGTACTCTTATCCAAGTTTCCCTCTTTCTTGGTTCTTTTTTCTTGTTCTCCACTTACTTTTTGTTCTTTCTATCACCTTATGTAACATTGGCATTGCTATAAAATTCCAGAGGACGTTGTGAAAGCACAATCAACATACGAACTTCAAGTAAATAAACACATGCATTATAATTTCTATCAAGTAAATAAACACATGCATTATAATTTCTATATGTCTTTGGAAACTTTGTGATTTTTTGTAGCTGGTAGTTTTCATTCACCTACCCTCTACCAATGCCTTTCATTTCTGCCAGAGATACGAGATTTCGAAACATGAGAGAGAGAGAGAGAGAGAGAGAGAGAGAGAGAGAGAGCCTTTGGCTGATATAGATGACAGTTCAAATTGAGAGAGAGAGAGAGAGAGAGAGAGAGAGAGAGTTGAACATTGTTATTATAGTATTTGTATAAATGGGAGTTTTTAATAATTGGAGAGAGAGAGAGAGAGAGAGAGAGAGAGAGAGAGAATAAAAGTATTTGTATAAATGGCAGTGGTATATAATTCGAGAGAGAGAGAGAGAGAGAGAGAGAGAGAGAGAACTACGCATCTGTCAAACTCAGTCATACAGACGACGCCATAAGGATGACGTCATCATTTAAAGACCGCTATTTTCATTGTTTGGAAAAAAGATTGACTATTTGTTCTTTCTACAACCTTAGGTAACATTGGCTTGCTATAATGTTCCCGAGGGCGTTGTGAAAACACAATGTACATACAAACTTCAAGTAAACAAACGCATACATTATAACTTCTATACATCTTTGGCATCTTTGGCTTCTGTTTTCTTGTTCTCCACTTACTTTTTGTTCTTTCTATCACCTTATGTAACATTGGCATTGCTATAAAATTCCAGAGGACGTTGTGAAAGCACAATCAACATACAAACTTCAAGTAAATAAACACATGCATTATAATTTCTATATGTCTTTGGAAACTTTGTGATGTTTTCGTAGCTGATAGTTTTCATTCACCTACCCTCTACCAATGCCTTTCATTTCTGCCAGAGGTACGAGATTTCAAAACATATGAGAGAGAGAGAGAGAGAGAGAGAGAGAGAGAGAGAGAGAGAGAGAGAGAGAGAGAGAGAGAGTTGAACATTGTTATTATAGCATTTGTATAAATGGGAGTTTTAAATAATCCGAGAGAGAGAGAGAGAGAGAGAGAGAGAGAGAGAGAGAGAGAGAGAGAGAGAGAGAGAGAGAGAGAGAATAAAAGTACAGTGATACCTCGGTAGTCGAACGACTCTATACTCGAACAATTCGGAGTTCGACCAAAATTTTCGAGAAATTTTTGCTGCGGTGCTCGACCAAAAATTCGGTACTCGACCAGCCGAACACGTGACGACCGCATGGGCTTTGTGATGATCGCGCCATCTCGGCCACTCTCGCTTGTTCGGGAAGCATCAGTTCTCTCGAGAGCGTCACTCAGACAACGCGCGATCAGCATTCGTTGTGATTTAGTGATTTTCAGTGCTTTTAATTGCTTTTTTAGCTTTCATAATGAGTCCCAAGAAAGTAATGAGTGTTAAGGGGAAGGAGAAGAGGAAAACAGTGCGAACAACGATCGAGTTGAAGAAGGAAATTATAGCGAAATATGAGAATGGTGTACGAGTGTCCGATTTAGCGGTAGAATACGGAATGGCGAAGTCGACCATTTCTACGTTTTTAAAGCATAAAGAAATGATTAAGAAGGCGAATGTTGCAACGGGAGTTACGGCGGTAACTAAGCAAAGGCCACAAGTGATTGAGGAGATGGAAAAGTTGCTTTTAATATTTATTAAAGAAAAACAGTTGGCCGGGGAAAGTGTTAGTGAAGCGTTCATTTGTGAAAAAGCGTTGCATATCTATGAAGAATTAGTGAAGAAAAGTCCGAGTACCAGTGAAAGTGATTCATTTACATTTAAAGCGAGCAGGGGTTGGTTTGAAAAGTTTCGTAATAGAACAGGTATTCATCGTGTTACTAGGCATGGGGAGGCAGCTAGTTCGGATCAAATTGCAGCCGATAAATACGTGGGGGAATTCGATCGGTACATAAATGAACAAAATTTGATCGCACAACAAGTCTTTAATTGTGATGAGACTGGGTTATTTTGGAAGAAAATGCCAGCCAATACGTACATTACCAAGGACGAGACGAAGATGCCAGGTCACAAGCCAATGAAAGATAGGCTAACATTGTTGCTGTGTGCAAATGCAAGTGGCGATTGCAAGATCAAACCCTTGTTAGTGTACCACTCGGACAACCCCCGGGTGTTCAAACGAAATAATATTTGTAAAAGTGCACTACCAGTTATGTGGCGCTCGAACACTAAATCTTGGGTCACAAGACAATTCTTTACTGAGTGGATAAACGAAGTGTTTGCCCCCCAGGTTAAGGCTTACCTCATTGAAAAGAGCTTGCCAATGAAATGTCTTCTGGTTATGGACAATGCTCCTGCACATCCTCCAGGTCTCGAGGATGACTTGAAAGAAGAATACAGCTTTATCAAAATCAAATTCTTGCCCCCCAATACTACTCCCATACTCCAGCCCATGGACCAACAGGTCATTTCAAACTTCAAAAAACTCTATACCAAGGCCCTTTTCAGAAAGTGTTTTGAAGTGACCAGTGACACGAAGTTGACCCTAAAGGAATTCTGGAAGGAACACTTCAGCATCCTCAACTCTGTTAACATGATTGACCAAGCTTGGCGAGGTGTGACCTATAGGACATTGAACTCTGCCTGGCGTAAGCTGTGGCCATCATGTGTCACAGAGAGGGAGTTTGAAGGTTTCCAACCAGAGGCGGGTCCAAGCACTGCTACCCCTGTAATTTCTGATGACACTGATGTCGTTGAGGAAATTGTTGTCATGGGCAGGAGTTTGGGGCTTGAGGTCGACAAGGATGATATTGATGAGCTTGTAGAAAGCCATTCTACCGAGTTGACTGTGGAGGAATTGTTGCACCTGCAACAACAACAGCAGCAGGATCTGATTGTGGAGCAGGAATCTTCAGAAGAGGATGAGGTAAGGGAGGATGTTCCAAGTTCTCTCATCAATGAAATTTGTTCCAAGTGGGCAGATGTGCAGGCTTTTGCTGAAAAATACCACCCAGAAATTGCAGTAGCAAACCGGGCAGTGCATATGTTTAATGATAGTGTCATGTATCATTTTCGAAGAATACTGCAGAGGAGGAAGAAACAATTAACAATAGACCAGTTTTTCACAAAAGAAAAGAAAGCTGCTACATCAAAGCCTGTTTCTCCTCCAAAGAAGAGACAAAGAAGAGAAGAAACCCCTGAAATAGATCTGCCCACCCTTTCATTGGAGAGAGAAACAACTCCTGAAGGAGAACTACCCCGCCACATCATGGAAGGGGACTCTCCTTCCAAGCAGTAACCTCCCCCTTCCATCCTCTCCACATCCATCCCTGTATGCCATCGAACCGCTGCTCAAAGGTATGTTCACTACAGTACAGAAAATGGTTTAAAATTGTTTTATTTTAGTACAGTAAATGGTTTAAAATTGTTTTATAGGATTTTCTGACCAATTTCATACACATTTAGATAATTATTGTTGTTTAGGTACACGTTTTATTAATATTTTGGGCCTGTTCGAGTGCTTGGGAACGGAATAGAATATATACCATTATTTCTTATGGGGAAAAAAAATTCGGTACTCGAACAAATCGGAGGTCGAACACGGATCTCGAACGGATTATGGTCGAGTACCGAGGTATCACTGTATTTGTATAAATGGCAGTGGTAAATAATTCGAGAGAGAGAGAGAGAGAGAGAGAGAGAGAGCTGCGCACCTGTCAAACTCAGTCATACAGACGACGCCATAAGGATGACGTCATCATTTAAAGACTGCTATATTTTCATTGTTTGGAAAAATGATTGACTATTTGTTCTTTCTACAACCTTAGGTAACATTAGCCTTGCTATAATGTTCCCGAAGGCGTTGTGGAAACACAATGTACATACGAACTTCAAGTAAACAAACGCATACATTATAACTTCTATACATCTTTGGCAACTTTGGCTTCTGTTATTGTAAGAGTAGATTTCGTTCATATACACTCTACCAATGCCTTCCATTTCTGCCAGTCGTACGATAGCTCGAAATATAAATGAAAAATCGCTATAGATATGCAAAATTAACACACAAAGACGATTTTGTCAAACTCAGTCATGCAGACGACACAGTAAGGGTGACGTCATCATTTAAAAACCTCTATATCTTCGTTATTTGTAAAAATAATTGGCTGAAACTTCTGGGGAGCATGTACGACATGTTTACGCATACATAGAAGCAATAAAACAATTTTCTATTTCTGAAAGTTGTTATGTCAATACCCCATGGCGGACGGTCCCCTTAAAGGACCAAAAGTCCGAGCCAAGCTCCAAGTTGGAGGTCTTCCTCCGACTAGGGCAGAGACGATCGTAGCTTCGCATGAGCGAGGATAGATCCAGCGGGCAGGAAAAAGTTATTCCTTTAAGCCTGAAGGTCAGGGAAAGGCTGAGCGACAGGCTTCATTGCCGAGAGCGGAAAGGAGTTTTCTCCCGCCGAAAGGCAATAAGACCGTTATTGCTGGAGAAGAGGCCTCAAGGGAAGAGGTATATCTCCCACGGCACCAACCACCTTAGACTCTTCACTTTGCCTGGAAGACCCCTGTGGATGACTATCGCAGATGACACGACCTCCGTACCGCGACTGTAGCGGGTTGTCTCTTCTTGAGGAGGAGGCGTAGTGTCTCCAGGCATGAAGCCGAAGCGACGCCCCGGTTCGGGAGAGATGTCGCAGTGTGGTTGCTTGAGTAGTCTGCGCCGTGGGAGAAGCTCTCCCGGGAGTTCCGTCAGGGGAAGCAGAGGGTCCAGAAACCGTTCTGCGCATAGTCCCAGTGGAGCTCTCCCATTGAAAGGTTGACAGACAACCTGGTCTTGTTGAGACCCATTGTCCACAGACAAAAAGGGGGGAAGACGCAGGCGTCGAAGTTGTCCCACCATCACCGGAATGCATCTTGCCAGAGTCTCGGGGTCTGAGACTGGGGGGAAGAACAGCGGAAGCTTGAGGTTCCAAGCTGTCGCGATCAGGTCCCCCAGACCAGTACTTGCTGGTTACCCAAGGTCAAAGACCCCCAGGTACACTCTCTCTACGAGGCTCTGCTCAGATAGTCGGAGAGAACATTCCCCTGCCTGGAATGAGAGAGCCGATGGTGGTATTGAGAGAATCTCAATCATCCCGGTATCTCTACTGCAAGATGTGAAGGTGTGAAAATGCGTCCCCTGCTGGTTAGAATACGCCAGAATCATGAAGTCGACGCGCACGGGGCGACTCGGCAGGAGCTGTAGGATCTGTAGAGGGGCCAGACTAAGGCCCCTAAGCCTGCCTGAATGATGGAGAGGTATCCTTCAGGTCTTGACCATAGGCCTGAACCGGAACATACCCCGCCCCCCTTCCTTTGACGAGTCCGAGAACAGCATCAAGAATGTGGGGAAAGGACGAAAATATCCACTACCATCAAGAGGCTCCATAGGTCAACACCCATTGCAGGTCTAATAGTTCCGCTGGTCCCATAGGGGCCAGGAAGTCCGGTTAAACATTGCCTAAAGCCACCGGAACTTGGACCGCCCCACATGGAACTTATCCTGAGGCGACCGTTCGGACTATAGACGGGTCAATGAGGAAAGGAGAACTAGGAAACGTTCCAAGGTAGGGCTGAAAGCTCTGCTTGACTGAAAACAGGTACTGCGACTCTCCTCAGTCTTGCCACAATCAACTGAAAGGAAGGCTCGGAGGATGTGGTAACAGAATCTGGCGTCCCCAGGTGGTCACCCATCCAAGTACCGACCAGAACCGACGTTGCTTAACCTCGCTGGACGGACGAGAAGCGGGGTTTCCAACGTGGTAAGGCCGTTGACTCAATATCATGGCCAGATACTCCAGATGTTGAGGCAGAGGAAGAGAAGGCTCCAAGCAAAATACCATGAGCCCACACTCATGGTAAGCACCCGGAAGCTTGTCCCGGCGCTGAAGAAGGTCGAACCCGAGCCTACCGGAGTTGACCAGCCCTCCAAACAGCAGAGGAGGCGGAAGCCTGCACCTGAGCGGCCAAGAGGAAGGCAGGGAGAGTTCTCTGGGGAAACAAACCTGCTATGCCACGGCGGGATAGCCACACTGCATCATAAGCAGGAATACTTGCAGTCTAGGCTGAATTCGACGAGCTCCCTGGAAGATGGATGGAATGGAAACTGAAAGTACCCGTTCTTCCGATCCAGGGTTCAAGGAGTCCTGTCGCCTCGTTACCAGTCTGATCGATTCTGCTGGTCTACGCTGGCCGAAGTTTGTTCGACAAACTTGATCAGGGCTGAGAGGTCGACTACGGACATCCCCTCCCAGATCCTTCCTTACAAGAAAGGATCGACTGAAGAGGTCGGGGGTGAAGCCGTCGATGATCCTAAGGAAGACCTTCGCCTAAGGTATGGATCATTCTGCTCAACCGGGCAACTCTTGCTGACGCTATGGCATAGAGGTTCAGAGACACTGAATTCGCTGACAGAGACGGCAGGCGCGATATCCTTGGCTGATCACAGAGATTGTGCGGGAATGGGCATCGGGAAGCTGTCATTCGGATGAGTAACCTTAAGCATCCTCCCAGCGAAAAACCTGCAAACCTAGAGTTCGTGAACTCTGCCGCTCCTTTTAGGACTATGCCCCCCCGGGGGAGCCTCCCGTGCCATCTGTTCCTGACAGGAGGAAACTGCAATTGGACACCTTGTCCCAGTTGTCGTAGCCGATAACTTAGGCCGACGTGGTTGAAAGAAAAGGGCGCTGGAGCCCTGCAGAGTCTGGAAGAAAGCGCCTTGGAGGAGTGAAAACGGAAGTCGATTTCCTCCGCACAGCCGCTGTCTAAGTCTCTGTCCTTGGGCACAAACAAACTCTTCTCAAGGATGGAAGGGTGTCTGAGGTCGTCGACCTCCACAGATGAGACACCCGAAGGAAGGCCTCTGTCAGCGCGTACAGATGGTACAACATCGAGCTTGTCCGCAAGTTTGGAAGAAAGCGCCTTGGAGGAGTGAAAACGGAAGTCGATTTCCTCCGCACAGCCGCTATCTAAGTCTCTGTCCTTGGGCACAAACAAACTCTTCTCAAGGATGGAAGGGTGTCTGAGGTCGTCGACCTCCACAGATGAGACACCCGAAGGAAGCCCTCATTCAGCGCGTCCAGATGGTACAACATCGAGCTTGTCCGCAAGTTAGATACTTACCGACGAAAGGCCAAGGTGCCTGAGCTCGAGAGGAGGAAAGTACCCATGATCTTCCTGTAGCTTCCTTGAACCAAACCTCGGGCCGTAACCGAGGAGGGAAAGGACCTGGTAAGCTCCCAGAGGAAGGGGTAAGCAGTCACCCCTTGTCCGATGGAGAGATCTCGAACGGAAAGCCCCCCCCGCCAAAAATCCTTCCAGGGAATGACGGGGAAGGGCTAACCCAGGTTCAGGAAAGAGGAGTGTTGCTCAGATCTCCCTGAAGTTTCTCCTATTCTTGCAAGTGCCATGCTCTGCGTTTACGGGGTGAGGCCGTGTTCTGGAAATACGCTCCAGAAGAACTCGCCAGGCTAGCCATGCTGCGAAAACCCCATTGGAAATCGTGGTCGCAATCGCCCTGGAGCTCGCGCGACGGTAATTCAAAGATTTGCGCGTGGGCGAACGTGGAAGCGCCCATGCGCGGTAACGCAGGAACGCAAACGAAGGCGAGCGAAGGAGCGCAGATGGAGGGCGAGCGTGGTAGGAAGGTCGAGGGCTGGTGGTCGGCGAGCGATAACCCATAGACGAGCAATGGATACTGCAAGAAATAAGCCGACGTTTGTGTGAAGAAACACCGTCGGTTCGCGCGACGGCGTGCGACGGAACACCGTCGGTTCGCGCGACGGAACACCGTCGGTTTACGCGACGGAACACCATCGGTTCGTGCGACGGAACACAGTCCGTCCGCGTGATGGAAAACCGTTGGTTCGCGCGCGGGCGAACATTGGAGAGCATGGGCGCGGACGCGCATGAGCGTAGACGTGCAGACACGTGGGCGTGTGGGCGCGCAGGCGAATGATCGCGCGGGCAAGCGGTCGCGAGGGTGGGCAGGTGAATGAGCGCGAGTCCGAGGCGGCGAACGCAAGCGTTAGCGCAATGGCGAGGAAACGCGCTGCCGCGTGGGCGAGGAAGACCGCTGGTGATATGGATCAACAGGCAATCGGTGGTAAGCTGGTGAGCGCTAACGCGCAGGTTGGCGATGGCGCGTTGTGTCATGCCGACGCGATGGCGAGCAGCATGCGCAGGTGAGCGATCGTGCGATGGCGAGCAGCATGCGAAGGTGAGCGATCGCGAGCAGCATGCGCAGGTGGGCGATCGCGCGATGGTGATCAGCATGCGCAGGGTCGCGCGATGGCGATCTGCATGCCAGGGTCGCGCGATGGCGATCAGCATGCCAGGGTCGCGCGATGGCGATCAGCATCCGCAGGTGGGCGATCGCACGATGGCGAGCAGCATCCGCAGTTGAGGGTCGCACGATGGCGAGCAGCATCCGCAGGTAGGCGATCGCGCGATGGCGATCAGCATGCGCAGGGTCGCGCAATGGCGATCAGCATGCGCAGGGTAGCGCGATGGCGATCAGCATCCGCAGGTGGGCGGTCGCGCGATGGCGATCAGCATCCACAGTTGAGGGTCGCGCGATGGCGAGCAGCATCCGCAGTTGAGGGTCGCGCGATGGCGAGCAGCATCCGCAGTTGAGGGTCGCGCGATGGCGAGCAGCATCCGCAGTTGAGGGTCGCGCGATGGCGAGCAGCATCCGCAGTTGAGGGTCGCGCGATGGCGAGCAGCATCCGCAGTTGAGGGTCGCGCGATGGCGAGCAGCATCCGCAGTTGAGGGTCGCGCGATGGCGAGCAGCATCCGCAGTTGAGGGTCGCGCGATGGCGAGCAGCATCCGCAGTTGAGGGTCGCGCGATGGCGAGCAGCATCCGCAGTTGAGGGTCGCGCGATGGCGAGCAGCATCCGCAGTTGAGGGTCGCGCGATGGCGAGCAGCATCCGCAGTTGAGGGTCGCGCGATGGCGAGCAGCATCCGCAGGTAGGCGATCGCACGATGGCGAGCAGCATGCGCAGGTGAGCTAGTAGCTGGCGAACCATGTTCCTTCAGAAGTGTTGGAGAACGTTGGCGTGCCGGCTGTAACACACGCGGGCGATCCGGAGATCGCCGAGAGACAGGTGATCGCTGGCGAGCTGATGATCGCTGACGAACAGACCTGAACCGAAGTTCTAGATCGCAAGGGCGAACGTGGGCGCGTAACAGGAACCAACAGGAACAGCAGGGATGATCATCATGAGAGCGCTGACGAACAGGAGAGCGCCTGTGCGCTAACACTGAGCAGGAGCAGGAGAGAACACAGCAGAAGGGCGCGCAGGGGAACAACCCCCGTGGGAGGCAACCCTTTGCCCCGAAGGGATCGTTGTCCGCCGGGAAACTGATGTCCGTCGGAAGACCGTTGTCTGTCCGCCGGGAGACTGATGTCCGTTGGAAGACCGTTGTCCGTCGGGAAGACCGTTGCCCGTCGGAAGACGAGATCAGACTGCTGTCCATATGCACCAAGGCGGAAGATCAAGATAAAGGAGTTGTAGGCTGCACACGGAGATTCAAAAAGGCACCTCTAGCACCCTTATAGGGAGATGAGAGGCCCTTACGACGAGGCGGACGGTGGGCCTTACGGCGAGGGAGGCCAACAGCAACAGAAGAACCCTCCGAAGAGGAGTCTCTATGAGTGTACTCTCTCGCGAACGAAAGAGAAACACTTCGTAGAAGAGACTGGTCAGCCAGTGACCTAAAAGGAGCAATCCTCTGAAGAGGAGCTCCTGTAGTTGCCCAGCCCCTTGAGCGAAACTGCAGGTGTGATCGCTCAGCACCAAGAGCATAGTCGCACGAAAAAAAGGCAAGAGAAGAACCCCCCAAAAGGGGAAAAACTCAAGCCTGGACAGGAAAAAACTTCCCTCGGAAGGAAAGTTACCCGCCCAAGGAGGCAAGCCTCCTGAGAGTTCTAAAATGAACTGGAGAGCTGTCAATCGTCACGGGAGTACTTCCAGTAGAAGGAGACACGCTTCTGACGAAAATACAAGGGGGGAGGCAGCAACAGCCGAAGCCCCAGGACTCAACAAGACAGCTCACACCGTTGCCATATTACAGAAACGAACTAGATCGGTAACTGTAAAAAAAATAAAACAAATAACATTAGTACACATTCATTCCCCCGGGAAGGCTCCGAAGAGGAATCCCGAGGGAAAGGAAACAAGAATTACACAACAGGCACGTGCCCTCACAACCACTTACACTCATGGAAGGAGAGCTGTAACCAAAACAGAATTACAGTATAACAATTATAATTATGTAACAATGTAATTATGTTATTTTGATAATAAAATAAATTTTTGAATATACTTACCCGGTGATTATAATAGCTGCAACTCTGTTGCTCGACAGAAAAACTCTACGGAAAAATTCGCCAGCGATCGCTACACAGGTAGGGGGTGTACTCAACAGCGCCATCTGTCGTTCAGATACCCAGTACTCATTGTAAACAAAGAACTCAATTTTCTCCTCGGTCCACTGTGTCTCTATTGGGGAGGAAGGGAGGGTCCTTTAATTTATAATCACCGGGTAAGTATATTCAAAAATTTATTTTATTATCAAAATAACATTTTTCAATATTTAACTTAGCCGGTGATTATAATAGCTGATTCACACCCAGGGGGTGGGTAGAGACCAGCAAAATATGTTTACATCATATGAGCTAAGAATTTTTATTTCATTTTAGAAGTTATCAAAATAACTAAACAAAATAAATAGGTACCTGGTAAGGAAGTCGACTTGAACAATTACTCTGCCTTTTTAAGTACGTCTTCCTTACGGAGCCTCGCGATCCTCTTAGGATGCTGAGCGACCCCTAGGAGCTGAAGTATCAAGGGTTGCAACCCATACAACAGGACCTCATCAAAACCTCTAATCTAGGCGCTTCTCAAGAAATGACTTTGACCACCCGCCAAATAAACTAGGATGCGAAAGGCTTCTTAGCCTTCCGGACAACCCAAAAACAACAATAAAAACATTTCAAGAGAAAGATTAAAAAGGTTATGGAATTAGGGAATTGTAGTGGTTGAGCACTCACCCACTACTGCACTCGCTGCTACGAATGGTCCCAGAGTGTAGCAGTTCTCGTAAAGAGACTGGACATCCTTAAGATAAAAAGACGCGAACACTGACTTGCTTTTCCAATAGGTTGCGTCGATTATACTTCGCAGAGATCTATTTTGTTTAAAGGCCACGGAAGTTGCGACAGCTCTAACTTCGTGTGTCCTTACCTTCAGCAAAGCTTGGTCTTCCTCATTCAGATGGGAATGAGCTTCTCGTATTAACAGTCTGATAAAATAGGATAAAGCATTCTTTGACATAGGCAAAGATGGTTTCTTAACTGAACACCATAAAGCTTCAGACGGGCCTCGTAAAGGTTTAGTTCGTTTTAAATAGAACTTAAGAGCTCTTACAGGGCATAAGACTCTTTCTAGTTCATTTCCAACCATACGATAAGCTTGGAATATCGAACGATTTTGGCCAAGGTCGAGAAGGCAGCTCGTTTTTGGCTAGAAAACCAAGTTGTAGAGAACATGTAGCCGTTTCAGATGAGAATCCGATGTTCTTGCTGAAGGCATGAATCTCACTGACTTTTTTAGCTGTGGCTAAGCATACCAGGAAAAGAGTCTTTAAGGTGAGATCTTTCAGGGAGGCTGATTGTAGCGGCTCGAACCTGTCTGACATAAGGAATCTTAGTACCACGTCTAAATTCCAACCAGGTGTAACCAAACGACGCTCCTTCGTGGTCTCAAAAGACTTAAGGAGGTCCTGTAGATCTTTATTGTTGGAAAGATCTAAGCCTCTGTGACGGAAGACTGATGCCAACATGCTTCTGTAACCCTTGATAGTGGGAGCTGAAAGAGATCGTTCTTTCCTCAGATATAAGAGGAAGTCAGCTATTTGAGTTACAGAGGTACTGGTCGAGGATACGGATACTGACTTGCACCAGTTTCGGAAGATTTCCCACTTCGATTGGTAGACTCTAAGGGTGGATGTTCTCCTTGCTCTAGCAATCGCTCTGGCTGCCTCCTTCGAAAAGCCTCTAGCTCTTGAGAGTCTTTCGATAGTCTGAAGGCAGTCAGACGAAGAGCGTGGAGGCCTTGGTGAACCTTCTTTACGTGTGGCTGACGTAGAAGGTCCACCCTTAGGGGAAGTGTTCTGGGAACGTCTACTAGCCATCGAAGTACCTCGGTGAACCATTCTCTCGCGGGCCAGAGGGGAGCAACTAGCGTCAACCTTGTCCCTTCGTGAGAGGCGAACTTCTGCAGTACCTTGTTGACAATCTTGAACGGAGGGAATGCATATAGATCTAGATGTGACCAATCTAGGAGAAAGGCATCTATATGAACTGCTGCTGGGTCCGGGATTGGTGAGCAAAATATTGGGAGCCTCTTGGTCATCGAGGTTGCGAAGAGATCTATGGTTGGCTGGCCCCAGGTGGCCCAAAGTCTCTTGCATACATCCTTGTGGAGGGTCCATTCTGTTGGAATTATTTGTCCCTTCCGACTGAGACAATCTGCCATGACATTCAAGTTGCCTTGGATGAACCTCGTTACTAGTGAAATGTTTAGACCTTTTGACCAGGTGAGGAGGTCCCTTGCGATCTCGTACAACGTCAGAGAGTAGGTCCCTCCTTGCTTGGAGATGTACGCCAAAGCCGTGGTGTTGTCCGAGTTCACCTCCACCACTTTGCCTTGAAGGAGAGACCTGAAGCTTTTCCAGGCCAGACGTACTGCCAGTAGCTCCTTGCAGTTGAAATGCATTGTCCTTTGACTCGAGTTCCATATTCCCGAGCATTCCCGACCGTCTAATGTTGCACCCCAGCCTACGTCCGATGCGTCCGAGAAGAGAACGTGGTTGGGAGTCTGAACAGCCAGGGGAAGACCCTCTCTTAGGTTGATATTGTCCTTTCACCAAGTCAGACAAGACTTTATCTTTTTGGAAACCGGGATCGAGACCGCTTCTAGCGTCTTGTCCTTTTTCCAGTGAAAAGCTAGATGGTATTGAAGAGGACGGAGGTGTAGTCTTCCCGGATGACAGCGTCCCTACCAGACTCATCCACAGCCTGACTGAGCAGCGTTCCTTCTTCAGCATCTTCTGGATGGATAGCAGGGCTGGGGGCTGATCTTCTTGTTGTTCAGCAACGTCCTCATCAGAGGGTTCCTCATCCGAAACTGATGAGGAAACGGCAACGGAGTGGGCAACGTCTGGCTCGCTGAATCCGGTCGCACTGGTGGATGCGTGACGGAGCCGGACGCAATATCATGGAACTGCTGCACAGTCTGTGAACTGTCAACAACCATGGGTGCGCGAGGAAGCACAGCGTCAACCCGAGACTGTCTAGACCGTCTGGGTTGTGCAGTCAACACCCTACCGGGTTGCTGAGGTTGACGCACTGCGTCAAAACAAGTCACCTCTGCTGGTTGTTGAACGTCCTGAACGTCAACAACCACCTCCGAGCGTCGCTTAACGTCAACGTGCGGCTGGCAACCCACACTGGGTCGCATCGGTGGAGGAACCACCTCAACTGGCAGACGCGAGTAGGTTACCTCAGCATCAACAGGGCGCACAACCGACCGGTTGGAAGGTTGTTGGCCAGAAGGTTCTTCTCCGCATTTAAGTCCTCTATCAAGGACGCAAGCTTGGACTGCATGTCTTGCAGCAAAGCCCATTTAGGGTCTACGGGAGCAGGTGTGGCAACAGACGGGGTTAGCGACTGAGGCGGAACCGTTTACCATCCCTGAAAGCCTTGTTATGCGTGACATAATAGTACAGCAAAACTTCAAAGGCTCGACAACAGCTGTGAAGTTGACCTGTAAACAACTTGGAGCGTTTCTGGCTAGGCGCCAGGGAGAGTCTACCAGAATTGAGAAGTCTATCTGGGCAGAGGCATGAACTCCCAAGCCGAGAACTTCTCTCGTGTCATATCAGACTCTCGCTCTATAAACCAGTTTAAAAGAAGGGAAAGCAAAGGCTGTATCCCCCAAACTCCTCCTGGTGAAAAACCAGTCGCCTAGCCAACGTAACGCTCTCTAGGAGAGCGAGAGAGCACTAGCTTAAAAACAACGGCTTCGAAGTAGCTAGGCCTAGTGTAAGCTCTGACGTTTAGGCGAACGAGGAGCAGCAGTTACAAAAAGATCCGGACGAAGATCCTTAAAAAAATCATCATGATTTAATTAAAGTCCATAGGAGGCTAAGCAGCTTTAGGCTCCTCTCCATCTGACAGAGTCCTCAAGGGAATATCAGTAGGAGGGAGAACAGCAACTTCCTCATCTACAGGAACCTTGTCCGATAAAAGCTGAGTCTCTCACTGGTGCATTAGTAGCGGACCAGAACGCAACGTCATGTAACTGCTTGACAGTCTGTGAACTGTCAACAACTGAACTGTCAACCACAACAGGTGCGTGAGGACGCACAGCGTCCACTCGAGACTGCTTTGACTGCCTAGACTGAGCAGTCAAAACAACTCTAGAATGCGGAGGTTGACGCACAGCGTCAAAACAAGTCAACTCCGATTGTTAGTGAACGTCTTGAACGTCAACAGGAGCATCAGCTAGTGGCCTAACGTCCAAATGCGGCTGAAAAACCACACGAGACCGCATCGAGTGTGGTTCTAAACAACCTGACTGACGTGACTAAGCTACGCCAACGTCAACAGTAAGCACAAAGGAACGTTAGGTTGGGTGAAAGCCAGGATATCGATGAGATAAACGGCTAGACTCAACGGACTAATCGGCAGAATAGTCTTCCATAAGGGAGGCAAGCATATACTGCATGTTTTGCCATACAACCCCTTAAGGATCAACGGAAATGGTTGTGGTAATAGACGAGGGTAACGTCTGTGACCGCAACACTTTGCCTACAAAAAAAAAAAGACTCTCGGAGTCTGTGTTACGTTTTTGTTAGGCGGCGAGCAGTTATCCGATGACTGCATAGGGTCAGAGCTGTCCTAATGGCTGTAACCAGGACGCTGGACCTGTCCTGAAAGGACTGACTTTCGCTTAAGGGCTTCGAAACCTTGTGACAGGTTTCTTATGCGAAAAGCCTACGGATGGCGAGGAGAAACAAAGTCTCTCTCGTCTTATGGTAGGGGAGATCTTGGTAAGATACACCCGATACCATAGAGGGAAAACGTCTGTTCGTTGGTCAAGGCCTCTCGAACCCATAAGTCGTTTGACATTACTTCTCCCCTGGGCTTGGGAGCATGTAAGAGGTCCCGGACTAGGTGAACGACAGGCACGAACAGACGAACCCTCGGACGCAACACTGTAACACTTTGCGCCTCGGACGCAACACTGTAACACTTTGCGCATATCACTTTATCACTTCGATTTTCTGTTTTGCACTTATTTCTACCTGAAACACGCAATTCTACTCTTCATTAAAAGGTAGTAATTGCGAAATTAGTCGTATAATGCAAGCTCATAATACCAGCAAAAAACAGAAAACATATTTTAAGATAAAAAGAAAAATCAGTGGCTGGGAAAGAGACTAAACACTAGTTCATATAACTACGTTTTCAATCTCTCACCGCACATAGCCTGGGGACGAGAATAAAAACCTAAAAACGTTTTATCCTTCCTCCCCGTACAGCGACTAGGGACGTGAGTAACACGAGAACAACGTTACCCGCTTGAACGGAACGTTTTCTCTCCTCTCTCTCCCTCCGTCTCTATCTCTCTCTCTCTTTCTCTCTTGATTTCGCACCTAAGAGAAGAGCCCAATTATATTTCGTCAAAAAAACATGCTATTTGACTAAAGGAAAAAACTGAAAGGTTTTTCAAATAAAAAGTTCCTTTAAATTAGAATTTAAAACATTTAAGCTAAGAAAGAATGAACAAAACGTCAGAATCGATTTACTCTTACTGCAAAGTGAAACCGTGATACACTCTCTCTCTATCGTAACGATAGAGCGCATGTTGAACGTCCTGAACGTCAACAACTGCGTAGAATAAAAAACTAAACGTTAGTTCATCTTTGAAAACAGTACGAAGACTATCAAAGAAATTCTTTCATAAAATATTACATTTAAAAAGTTTTAAATCCTTAGCTCTTTAAAAGCTAAAGACGATATAAAGGGCTCAACGTTGATTAACTTCGTTTTCCAAGTTAGGACCGCCTACTCTCAGGAAAGGTCTATATAAACAAAGTATTAAAATTTATTTTTATATGTTTATAAAAAAATGGAAAGTTAATCGAAGAGGCCTAATAAAGGCGGAGAGATATAAAATATATAGAGGAAAATCTATAACGTGATAAGATAATTACTAAAAGCCTAAACACACTTCCGTCTAAGGGAAGGGTCGGCCATTTAAAAGTGAAAGAAAGACCATACTCTCTTTGTCACCATAATTAAATCTATCCAAAACGAGTTCAAGTTTTAAGATGAAGATAAAACACCTGCATAGCGAAAGCTCAAAACTAGAATAGTGTACTTCACCAAATAGTTGTGAAAACAAATCCAGTTAGCAACAGCGAATTAGTAGGTCTTGCCGGTAGCCCGACAGAGAGAAAATTGAGTTCTTTGTTTACAATGAGTACTGGGTATCTGAACGACAGATGGCGCTGTTGAGTACACCCCCTACCTGTGTAGCGATCGCTGGCGAATTTTTCCGTAGAGTTTTTCTGTCGAGCAACAGAGTTGCAGCTATTATAATCACCGGCTAAGTTAAATATTGAAAAATGTAATTTAAAAATGAATGAACACTAAAGAAAGAACGAAAACCCCGAAAGGAATCGTTCTACAAGCTGAAAAAAAAAAAAAAAAAAACTACAATTAGATTCATAAACTAATTGAGACAAACGTACGGCGTAGCAACCCCCCCCCCACACGGAAAGGAAGCTACAAGGGCGTAATAACACGTAGTAAAAAGGTGAACGACCTCAAGAGAGAGAGAGAAAGACCGGAGTCAATCTCGATCGCCACCCATAAAATTACGCCGTGGAGGCCTAACTACCGAGGACACCACGTAGAAATCGTACACTACACACACAAATCTGAAAAGGAAACTTACTGATTTCTATACTCAAATATATATACAAACATGAAAACATGTTTACATATATATTGTGTAAAAGAAAAGTAAGTGATTAAGTAAAGACAAAACAAACAATGGCTGCCAGAGAGGACCAAGACAGAGACGTCTGTCACAGTCCGAGCCAAAAGTGAAAGTGAGCATTCATCTGTGTGTGAGGGGGGGGGGAGGGGTAGCTAGCTACCACTCCCCTACCCCCCCGCTAACTAGCGCGGGGGTAATACACCCTCGTTAAATTCTAATGGCTCGCCATTTCAGCTGCGCTAAAAGGTAACCCCTCTGTAAATAGCGTGGTTTGTATTTCGGTTACGGAACTAAGTTTTTTTGGCGTTGTTCATATAGTTATTGCCGAAAGAAGATCGCCCCTAACCACGGTAGCTTTTTTTCACGATCAAAGCTACCGTACGAAGATGTATTTGTTATATTAGCAAGTTTTATTTACGGTTTTTCTAAGAACCAGATTCTCACTTTGTACAAAAAGTTTGCCTCTCACACACTAGTTGATTGGTACAACTTCTGTCACGACGTGTGTGCGGACATCTTAGTGATGGACAGTAAAAAAATTGGCGGACCAGGACATATCGTCGAGATAGACGAGAGTAAATTCGGAAAAAGATAATATAATGTTGGCAGCAAGGTCCATGGCAAATGGGTGTTCGGCGGGATTGACCGGGAAACATGTGAGACTTTTTTCAGGGTTGTCAAGGATCATTCGGAAAAGACATTACTCCCGATATTATTTGAGTGCGTCCATCCCGAAACTACAATAATTTCGGACTGTTGGAAGGCCTATAATAATATCAAGGATCAATTTCTTCAACACTAAAATGTTAATCATAGCATTAACTTTGTGAGTCCGAAAGATCCCAGTGTGCACACCAATACCATCAAATCACAGTGGCGAGTACTAAAAAAGGGATTTTGACGAAGGAAAAATCTATTTCTGGGCGAGAGACCTGTGCCGCCCAGTGAAATGCTCCTTTAGCATCATTTCTAAGGTATATAACTGCTATATATTACCAAGAAAAAAGTTGCATAGGAATGCCAGGCATGACCCCAGCTCGCTCACCTAAATTAGGTGTCGGTATATAGTAACTGGGGCGTGAAAACCACTATCAGAGGTCTCGTGCCATTTAGATATCTCCTCTTCAAATATCCCCGTTACTACGAGGTGCCGTATTTGATCGGTAAGGGGTGTAGACTGAAGGCATTCCTGGAATTAGTTAAACGTGTTTATCCGCTCAATACCCACGATTCTGATTCCGAAAGTCCTGGTCCGTCCCAACACCCGTCCCCTCCACAACGTAGTGTAACAAACCATCCACAAAAGAAGGTGTCCCATCACCCTACATCTACTAAAAGTGCCCCTCCAACGTGCCCTCCCCAAAAGAAGAAGGAGTTGTCTCTCGGCAGAAAGGCAATACCAGTTGAAGACTCGGACTTCAGTGACTTTGAATAAGTAGGGGGGCGTTGTAGAGGTTACGAATAAACCCGCAAGCTGAACAGGAAATAATGTAAGTACAACCCTCTCCGTTTCTAGTTTGTGTGATCGCGGCCACATGTATGAATGATGTCGGCCGATTAAGAATATGCTTGTGTGTATGAGTGATAGCGGCCACATGTATGTATGATGACTTCCGATTAAGAATAGGCAAGTGTAAGGGGGGTCGCAGGGGGGCGGTAGCCCCTCATTTAGGTTTAAGATTAATTATACGGCTATGTACAGGGGGTCGCAGAGGGCATTAGCAGCCCCGTTAAGGAGAGACACGACTTGTAGGTAAGGTTAGGTGGGCCCATTCAAGTTAGGCAGTGTTCAATTCTAGAGTTTTGGCAGAAAATTCTCTTGTAGAACGGCCAGGTCTTACGAAGGGTTAGAAACTGGGAAGAAATTCCCGTTTTCTTTGTCCACGGGAGGACCTGGCCGCTGATCAACAAAGGCTCCGAATTCTGGATACCTTTAGTAAAATTCTCTGGGATATATCACTGTAGTTAAATATAATCTAGGAAGCTACTAAGAAGGAACTTCCATCAGGACGACATAGCCTGAGCCCAAAAATTAAAGTATCATATATTTACTAATACCGGTCTTAGGACATGCCTACCGTAGATTTTATTAATCAAACTAGCCAAACAATCTGGCATTAGATTGGGTATAAATGGCTATTCGCATTCAAAACGCAAATAAATGCAATATATTTATTCATTAACCTTTATTCATGTCTACTGAAGATATAAATAATGTCTAGTCTAACAGGCCTACATAGATTTATGGCCTTTAGCCTAACGCATTGCCTATGATCCAACTCAGTTTTGGGAGTTGTCTTCTGCTACACAAGAAACTACATTGTAAACAAAATATGTCTCTTTAAGTATACATCACTTACTTATCCATGGTGGTGTCCTTTAACTTGGAAGCAAGAAATTTGACAAATATTAACTAATTATATTCGATATTATTCCTCTGCCGTAAAAGCAGCAACACTGTTACACTCACAAGACGTAAACAAGCGATTCCACCACGCACAGCTAGGTATTGCACTATCAACTCTTTGCACTATCAAAAGTGTTCAAGTGGAAGCATTTAGAATGAGTGTTTGCACAAAAACATTATAAAATATGTCTATAAAGGGCTTTGCTGTACTATATATATTAATAGATATATGAAATATTTTATAGTATTTAGAAAAGACCTTAAGTCAATTACCAAGGTCTTCCAAGCAAGACACTATACCATTTGATAAGAATAATTCTATATGGAAGCATATAAATATGAATATCTAATAGCTTCTATCAGATGATTGTTTGTAAGGCAAATATCAGTGTCAAGATAAATTTGTGAATCAAATTAAAATCACGAGTATTACTAAAATAAAAATAACACATTCCGCATATGGTAGAATACTCAGCTGCCAAGGAATGTCATCAAGTGTTGTATGAACAGAATTCAACAGATAACAATGATCTCAGTAGGAGTGGTTAACATCAAATCATTATGCTTAGTTCTGGAGGGAGGAGTGTAGGCTTGTGATAAAAATTAACTATATACCTAGAGAGAATTGTTGAACATTTCAAACACTGATTTTTTCCTAGTTAACAAAAATAATTTATATATTCTTACAACTCTGGATTAAATTCACATATTTGTATTCTTTATTTTTTTCATGATTAACTTCTTGAGCTGTTATGCAGTAGCTTCTCCTTTAAATAAGAAGTTAGTTTGAAATTACTTTATGTAGCCATGATACGTGGATGTTTCCCATTCTTATACCACGACCAATTAGTTGGATATCAGGAAGATGCAGCGTCAGGCACGATCAAAGTAGGCCTATACTGTATGTCAATATGTGGGACCGGGCAAGCGGAGCTCAGGAACATCCTGGTGATATATTGGTACCAAGGCATAATCTAAGATCAGGTCAATAGTTGGTAATAGGACATACGTAGAAATTAAGTACATATAAGTGAAACTGAAGTACCTCATGATTTTACAGAACTGAATAAGCCTACACACAATGAGTCTTATAAAGACAACGAAAGGGCAAAAAATTATTGACTGCTTTCATAAATATCATGTAAGCCTACTAATTACTCCCGTTGATTGAAAATGTCACACAGGAACGAAATTAATAGATATTCTGAGAGTGGCATATTAAAAAAAATAGATAAACTGTTTAAATGCAATAAGGGAGGAAGAAAAAGCCAAGGTAAAATGTGCTGAAGGTAAACCAAATCTTTTAAATTAAGCAATTTCAATTGACAGACAAGTACGCAAGCTAAATCTGACATTGACGCTTATATTTTCAGCGTATTTCTAACTAATATCAGCCCAGAGAAGCTGGAGCTGATGGGGAAAGTAATACAATAGAGAATTTTCATAATTTAAAAAGTTTAAGAAATGCCTCCACATTTTGGACCAGAAATGGTCACTAAGCTCTAACAATGATTTTATTTAAGAGTTCAGCTTGACTCAGTGGTAGGCTAATCTCTTTCCTTTTAATAACAGTCTTTTGATATCGATTACGTCCTTGTAGCTTCTTTCTAAAGGCAAAAGTGTCTGGTTTCAGTTCATTTCATCAGAATAGATACTCACTAAAACGTCGGGTGAGCCAGCCCAACACCCCACAGTGCGGCCCAACCGCAGAAGTGACCTCTCCAGTAAACAGCCTAAACTCATGGTCCCGGGCTGGGATCGATCTGCTGCAACGACGTTACCACTGTAACAACTCATGCATGAGGTCTTCATTGTCAGTATTGAAGGAAAGAAGTAAGAATCCAGATATTCTCTCAGAAGATGAAATCTCTGTAATTTTCTGGATGAGATATTGTAGCCTAAAACACATTAGGTCTGTGTCTTCAGTTGCACAAAAAAATTGTTTATTGATGTACGATATGTTTTTCAGCCATGCGCTGCCGAGCATGCATCTGCATACGCTGTTGCGAGTCGGTCGGCTCTGGAGTATCTTGCAATAAAGTGTGGTCACCAGGACGTTGTCTTATTGCAAACCCAACATGGCGTAGTGAGTAGGATCAGAACCAAGCCATGCCCTAGATACGTCGACCACCCCAGGCCACGCCGAGGCGTGCCTCACCTGCGATGCCAAGGGCCTTGTCACAGGCCGTGATGCAAGCACAGACGTTAATTGCAGACCAGCAACGCACCATCCGTTCCCTTCAGGATGCCCTTCCCGGTTCTGGAGCACGTGTCAGTAAAGTTCCTGTCTCTGCTGCTCCTGAGAAGTGCGATGCGGTAATGTCCTTGGCAGCGTTCAGATCTTGGAGACGTTCGATGACGTGTTGGATCCACCTTAACAAGTTCCCGCTGCAGGATTTTGTCCTGCACATTAGGCTCAACTGTGTGCCGGCGTTGCAACGTGCACTGGACGCTCGGTATTCAGATGCCAAATGGAACGCCCTCGCCCCAGACGGGGCTCTGGACGCCATCGGGAATATTGTATTGCGGTCGTCGAATCAGGCAGTGCAGTGGTCTGAATTCTTTGCCCTCGCACAAGGGCGCAAGGAGTCAGTGAGCGACTATTTTTCGAGGTGTGCTCAGAAGGCCACCAACTGTGATTTTCAGTGTCCTAAATGCGGGGAGTGCTTGATAGAATACATGCTGTTGCGGAAATTAATGGTAGGCCTCAGTGACCCTATATTGAAAAGGCACGTTTTTCAGGCATGTGATACATTTAAAAGTGTAGATGCCCTTCAGGCACTGTGTTGCACTTTCGAATCTGCACGCCAAGACATTGAAAGTGTCCCGCGCGTTGCTATCGGTGATAGGGAGTTTGCTGGCGCCTCAAGTGATGATGTCACAGGCAGTGATGACGTAGAGCCAGACGTCGCGGTGTTGCGCGGCAACTTCAATGCAAAGCGTTGCGGAAATTGTGGCGGGTGCCATCCGTTTGGTCGAGCATCGTGTCCAGCAAAAGGCATGACGTGCCACGGGTGCCAAAAGGTAGGGCACTTTCAGAAATGCTGCAGAAGTACGAAGAAAGCGCCGCTTGCCTCGAGTTTAGTGATTGTTGCAGCCACACACCTCTCCCCCCACCCTACAATCAAGGCTTGTGTTTCCCATAGGAACAGGAATTCAGTATCGACACTCGTCGTAGTAGATACAGGAGCACAGATCTGCGTTGCCGGACCCACGATTCTTTCAAGCCTGCAAATAAATCCCCTGGAGTTGCAGCCGCGAACAGGTCTGAGGGACGTGGCTAATCTCCGAGTGAGATGTCTCGGATCAACGGCATGCTTCATTGTTATAGGTGGGCGACGCACGAAGCAGAAGGTTTACTTTGTGCCGACGGCCAAGAACTTCTATGTATCGCTGAATGCTTGTAAGGAGCTGGGAACAGTACCGCCTGGCTTCCCTCACCCCTACCATCTCGTTGCATCAGCTGATGTGTTTAACGAAGAAGTTGCACGGCCTAACTCCCCTAAGACAATGAAGCCAGCCACCTTACCCATCCCGCCTGTGGAGGAGAATATACCAAGACTTGAGGAATGGTTATTATGGCATTTCTCATCAACAACCTTTAACACAACCAGGGAACCTTTACCTGTAATGACGGGCAAGCAGCACCACATCCATTTGTTGCCTGATACCGTGCCTTATGCCTGTTACACGCCCGCAACAATCCCTAAGCATTGGGAAGAGGAGGTCAAGGCCCAACTTGACGAGGACGTTCGGAAGGGTGTGATAGAACCAGTCCCAGTGGGGGATGCAACGGAATGGTGTGCGAGGATGGTCGTCGTAGCCAAGAGGACAGGCCAACCTCGCCGCACAGTAGACTTCCAGCGCCTCAACGCCCACTGTCTTCGTGAGACTCATCATACACCGGCACCCTTCGACATGATTTCAAGCATCCCCATTCACACGTACAAGACTACGGCGGACGCCCACTGGGGTTTCCATCAAGTGGAATTGGACGAGGACAGTCACCCACTCACGACCTTCATCACCCCATGGGGACGATACCGGTATCGTAGAACACCCATGGGTCACTGTTCGGCGTCTGACGCCTACACAAAAAGGTTTGATGATGCCCTGCAAGACATCACTAGAAAGCATAAATGCATTGATGACACTTTGCTATACGATCACAGCATCGAAGAGGCGTTCTGGCATGTATATGAATTCCTGTCAACGTGTGCCTCTTCAGGTATCACACTCAAGCCCGAGAAGTTTAAATTCTGCAAGATAGAGGTTAATCGTCGGTTATCACCTGGGATGGGAGTCATACAAGCCTGCAGACGAACGACTAGACACCATTCGTAACTTCCATATGCCAGAGAAGCCCTCCATCACGGATATTAGGTCGTGGTTCGGATTCGTGAATCAATTAGCTCCCTTTCTTGCAACGACGCCCATCATGGAGCCCCTTAGGGACCTTCTCAGAAAACCCACCGGAAAAAACGTCTACTGGGATAGCCAGCTAAGTGACAAACTCCGGCAGGCACAGGAGGTCATCTGTCAATTAGCCAAGGATGGCTTGGCATATTACGACAAGACACGCCCTACGACGATAATGACGGATTGGAGCAAGGAAGGCGTCGGTTTCGTAGTCCTTCAGCAGTATTGCGTTTGTCAGTCAGCTGACAGTCCCTTTTGTTGTAAGGGTGGCTGGCGCCTTGCACTGTGTAGTAGTCGACACCTCACCCCCTCTGAAGCTGGGTATGCCCCTGTAGAAGGAGAAGCCCTGACAGTTACCTGGTGCTTGCAGAAGGCCAGGTTGTTCCTACTTGGGTGTCCTAATCTCACCATCATCACAGACCACCGTCCACTCGTCAAACTGCTGGGTGACAGAGCCCTCAAGGACGTCATCAACCCAAGATTATTCAACCTGAAAGAGAAGACACTCCAGTTCAAGTTCCACGTGAAATACCTGCCCGGAAAAAGGAACACCGTCACGGATTTTCTTTCAAGATACCCGACCATGCGAGCATACCACGAAGCTTCCAACGTGGATTTGGAGGACAACATTCAAGTGGCAGTGGCATGTGCAACCGTGGCCGCCTTGGAACCGGACATCATCGTGTTGGATGAAGACTGCGTCAGGAGCGCCGCATCTAACGACCCTGTATATAAGCTCTTGCTTGCCAGGGTTGCAGCGGGCGACTGGCCCCAACAGAAATCACAAGAACTTGCCTGCCTTTGTCCCTTCTTCAGCGTTCGGGATTGGTTAGCCATCAACCAGGATCTGGTGATATACTCAGTGGACCAAAGATGTGTTCGTTTGGTCATCCCCGAGGATTTACGCCGCCAGGTAGCTGCTAACCTACACACAGGACACCAAGGCCTCAACTCTATGCTTAGAAGAGCCAGGCAGTCGGTCTATTGGCCGGGGATAGAAGGGGACCTTCAGCATCGCCGTGCCAAATGCACTTCATGCGATGAACACGCCCCCTCACTGCCTCCTGAAGAAATGATGCACACGCCCCCTGCGGAATACCTTTTCCAGCAAGTCGTCGCAGATATGTTCCAGATAGAAGGCAGTGTATACATGGTATATGCCGATAGACTAACAGGTTGGTTAGAAGTAGCTCGTTTCCCCAATGGTGCCACGTCTAACAAAATCAGCAATCACCTTCGATCATATTTCTCGCGTTGGGGAGCCCCAGAACAAATATCAACTGACGGAGGTATGAACTTGACCAGCGAGGAGATGGAGGCCTTCTTCAGGAGATGGGGAGTCAAGGTCCGGCTGTCGTCGGCCCAGTATCCCCAGTCTAATGGCAGGGCAGAAGCAGCTGTCAAATCGGCAAAGATGCTACTCCGAGAAAACACGTTAAAGGGTGGAGCCCTTGAGTCAGACAAAACGGCCCTGGCGATACTTCAGTATCTCAACACGCCTCTCAGGGAGATTAACAAGTCGCCGTCTCAGCTTGCAACGGGCTGCCAGCTGCGCGATGGGGTACCGACGGCCAAGAGACACCTGTTAGTAGACAGACATTGGAGGCAGACAATACATCGAAGGGAGTTACAAGTAGCAAGGTCGCAGGAGTTGATGCGCATCCCTGGCACTACCAGAAGACTGCCGCCCATTGAACTAGGTACCCATGTACGCATACAAAACCAATCTACCAAGCAGTGGGATAGAACGGGCATAGTAACGGAAACAAAGCCCCATCGTCAGTACACCGTCAAGCTCAACGGGAGCGGCAGGCTATCAAAAAGGAATAGACGACGCCTGAGAGTCATCGCTCCGCCCTCTGGCACGCCCGTGTCTCAGCACAGGACCTCCGCAAGCCATACCCCGACAGAACAGGTAACACACTCCATACAGGAGCCCAACGTCGTTAGTAGGCCGAGAAGGGCCGCCGGTAAACCCAAGTGGCTCAAAGACTTTGCAGAATGATGTTATTATCTGTTGTATGTAATTACATCAGGAATTGATATTTCTTTCCAGAGAATTTATGTATTTATTTTGTTTTCGTGTATGTATCGAAAAGTTAGCTTTAATTTTTTTTCTTCTCTCATTTCTCATTAATTTAGTGACATTTCCCCCTTTCATTTTTGCCATGTATAAGTATGTTCTTGAGAGGGGATATACCATATGTTCCGATATTTCCCCCTTTCATTTTTTTTGCCTTGTATAAGTATAATAATGAGGGGGGGATGTACGATATGTTTTTCGGCCATGCGCTGTCGAGCATGCATCTGCATACGCTGTTGCGAGTCGGTCAGCTCTGGAGTATCTTGCAATAAAGTGTGGTCACCAGGACGTTGTCTTATTGCAAACCCAACAATTGAGAAAGTCTTTGTTTACTATATTTGGTGATCAATCTATTCTGAAATGTTTTAATTGTGTCATTCTACCTTGTTTCGAGTATTGTTCTACTACCTGATCTTCAGCTGCTAATTCTCATCTTAATATATTAGACAGGAACTTACAGTCTATTAAGTTTCTCATTCCCGATCTAGATATTAGTTTCTGGCACCGTCGTTCAATTAGTTCGTTATGCATGTTGCATACGAATTTTCATAATTCTGATCATCCTTTATATTCAGATCTTCCCGGACAGTTCCATCCTGTTCGTAATACTAGGCAGGCAGTTAATTCTATTAGTCAGGGATTCTCTATCATGACGCTCAATGCTACACTGTATTCAAAAAATTTTATTCCAGCTGTGACCAAGTTGTGGAATGATCTTTCTGATCGGGTATAGAATCGGTAGAACTTCAAAAGTTCAAACTTGCAGCAAATGTATTTATGTTGAACAGGCTGACAGGAATATTTCAATAGTTTATTTATGAAATATGGTTTGATATTGTTACTGTTCTTAAAATACTTTAATTGTTCATTATTTCTCATATCACTTATTTATTTCTTTAATTCTTTTCCTCACTGGGTTATTTTTCCTGTTGGAGCCCCTGGGCTTATGTATCATCTTGCTTTTCCAACTAGGGTTGTAGCTTGGCTACAGTACTTACTTTGACAGTTGTTTTTTTCCGGTCCTCTACAGCAGGGGAACCCTACTCTCTACAGGACCTCCACTGTCATTTGATCTTGTTCGTTCAGTTAAAGTAGTTGCACACTCGACATTATTCACCAATTGATATGATTCCAATAACCCACTTAATGCTAAAGTATTAAGAATTGGTGCGACATCCATCCAAACACTTAAGTGTCCATAAATAACTAATTTATTTTTCTCCATGATAATCATCTCAATGAGTTCACTGAATTTTTAAAAGAAGATACTGTGTAGGATAAGTATGTGTCAGTAATGAGTGGGGTGTTGTTACGTCTAGGGTTAGCTACGCATCGCCTAACTCGCTGGTGGACCTCAGTAATCTTGTACTCACCGTAGGATTAAGACGGGCTTCCAAAATAAACCCGCAACACGGGAATAGTGCTCCTTACTTACCCTGTCCATAATATATCATATATGACGCAGTTATGGAGTATTACCTACGCAAAATGTTGGGATTTCGTAGAAGATCGCTGAGAGGCACCCATAGATCAATAAGACCCAGAGATGCCAGAACCAGAACCGACCATGGTGCAACAGTGGATCTCAATGCATTAGTTCAGGCATTAGGTATGGCAATGCAAACAAGTGGAATTAGTCCAGCACTTGGCAGGGGGGACAGCAAGCATATTTCTCCTAAAAACTGCATGTATATGATGTCAGCAGAGGATTTCAGGCGCTGGAAGTGATCTACTGAGGACTGGGTAAGGATCAGCAAATTTTCCCGTAGTGAGGCGGTAATGAATATTAGGCTACTATGCAAAGATAAACTGCAAAGTGCGATAGATGCCCAATTCTCTTCAGCCACTTGGAATGCCCTTGAGGCGGAGTATGCCTTTAATGCCTTAAGAAAAATAACCACAAAGACAGCGAACAGGGTGGCTGTGTGGGATAAATTCTTCACAGGAAGAAACAGAGTAGAGGAAACAGCAAAGGAATACATCCACAGGTGTCAGCGGGAGGCCCTCGAATGTTCGTTTGCATGCTCTAATTTCAGGGAGGATTTATGTGAATATGTGCTGGCAGGCAAAACTGTGAGCGGCATTTGGAATCGGAAGTTAAAAAAGGACATTTTAGAAAATTTCGAAAAGTAAAATTCTGTGAGTGCAATCATGGCAAAGTGCGAGGCATTCGAGGAGGCATTTACGGGACTCTGTCATGATGGTGAATGAATTCTTGTATTTGGACAATCATTGGATAACGACAATATGGGAGAGAGAAAAGGCTATGGTTAAAGCTTCACAGAAAGAAAAGCATTTATATGACCTGCATGCATGGCAGTTGCCATAGCTACGTGTAGGTAACCAAGTCCTCGTACAGGACATAGTCAGTAAGAGGTGGGACCGATCGGGGGAGGGGATGATGGCAAAGCTCCCATATAGACAGTATTTAATTAAGATAGATGGGACGGGCAGAATGTTGAGGAGAAATCGCCGGCACTTGAAGTACATTACAGTGAAGGTCAGTTGGTCGGTTTGTATTAAAGCCAACTCTTCCTGTTGGCACGGGCCTTTCCCTTGGTCGGCCCGTAGGTAACCTGTAATTTTGGGAGGTCTGTTGATTAATTAAGAGGAAATGTGAAAGGTTTTTAGTAGTAGAGACAGATGTGAACAGGGTAAGGATGATGGTGGTAGTGGAAGAGGACCATCATGTAACGGATAGTGGTAGTTACAAAAAGGGGGCCTAAGGCCTTTGGATAGTAGAAAAAGGTTGCAGGTGGGGTTGTCCAACCCTTTACTCCCTAGGGTCCCTGCGGAAGGTTTTTAGTAGTAGAGTAAGTATGGAAATATGCAGAGGTTGATGTGAATAGGGCCTTACAGTGAGGGGATGAGAGTTTCGGAGGTTGTTACCTTGATGGAGGGAGTCTTGTAAGCAATTGTTTGTGTCTCTATGTTTTCGACAATTGCTTTTCCCAGTATGGCTGCAGTCTGCCAGGCTTGTAGCGAGATAGTGTCCATTTGAAGGTCCCCCCCTCAGCTGTGTTGTTTCCCTACATTCTAGTAGGTAGTGCAGGAGGGCCTGTTGTGGTATGACATCATAATGTTCGCAGGGTCTTTGGTTATTATCCAAGATCTCCCAGTTTGCCTTGTATCCCAATCAGAACCTGTGTTTACATACAGCCTGCTCTCTTTGGGTGTATCTGTCAATGGGGGGAGGCTCTAGCTCCATGGCCCATTTGTACCATGCGGCGGAGGGAGAGCCATACCCTATCCACTTGTGTGGCTCCTTGATTAGATTTTCTTTGAGCTGTGGCTTTATTTTATTCTTAATTTGTTGTAGTGCGGGCTGTATGTGCACCTGTACACTTTCTATGTGCCTGGTGCTTTTGGCTAGTTCATCAGTCTTCTCGTTTCCTGGTATCCCAATGTGACTGGGATCCAGTTTAGAGTTACCTGACTGCCTCTTTCATTGTGCTGATACAATAGTGCTTTGATATCAGCTAGCAGGGCCTTGTTTTCTTTATTCTTTTCCTGTTGCAAGGCTTGCATTGAGGATCTTGAGTCAGTATGTATGACTATTGGTCCTTCCTCCTTTTCAATGGAGTAATGTAGTGCTTGTTTTATTGCAACAAGCTATGTCTGCATGGTGGAGGATGTCCTCCAGCAGGCTGTGAGGTTACTGGAACATACTGCAGTTCCCGTTGTTTGGGTTCCAGGGCCTAAAGTACCGTCAGTGTAATAGGTCTGTGCTCCTGCTGTTTCCGCAATCCGGATTGCTGACTGGGCTGCATTCCTAAGTTCCTCCATTGTGAAGTCTTCCTTTGCTCTAGGAAGCTTAGTGTACCTGAAAGTTGCTACTTCTCTCCCCCACGGTGGGATGTGTTGTACGCCCTGTCCTGAGTCTGGGCTTAGCTGCATAATATCCTCAGCTAGACCCAGGCTCTTTATGTTGTTACCATGGTCTTTACCATAGGAGCTTGAGGTTTGAACCTCAGGGTGCTTTGATAGTTCCTCTCGTACTCTCCTTTTTGTTATCGAGTCTCTGTCTCAGAGGAACATCTTAGCAATTGTGGATGCATTTCTCTGTGCAATCCTGTCTTCAAGGGGTGGCAGACTAGTTTCCATCCTTATGTTGCACAGTCTTGTCCATATAGGGGCTCTTAGCATGAACCTCATGGCATTGTTTCAGATTACTTCTACTGAGGCTTTTTGGGTGTCTGTCAGGTTAGTTAGGGTTGGAGTGGCATAGTCTACTAGCATTCTGGAACAGGCTAGGTAGTACTTCTTTTGAACATGCTCATTTGCACTGTCATTTTGCTTTGTTATGTATCTCATGGCTGCCAGTCTGGCATATGATTTATCCTTGAGATACTTGATTTCCTCCTTGAAGGTGAGTTGTTTGTCTATCACAACTCCCAGGCATGTGTAACTGTCCACCCACTCTAGGGGTTCCATTCCTATTGTGAGTGGATGCAGGGGGATTTGGAGCTTTAATTATCATTGCCTTGGTTTTACCAATGTTTATTTTCAGTCCCAGCTCATTGGACTTTTGACTGATGTGATTCAGTGCTCTCTGCATTCTTACCATTCTGACTGGTCCTCGAGCTATTATACATACGACATCTGCATATATAAATATCTCTACTCCTTCAGGGAGTTGGAGAGAGGGGCTACTATGAAACCAGCTGTGGAGGTGCCAC